>NC_071387.1:65343348-65689839 GCF_022682495.2 Desmodus rotundus
GGAGACACCCTCCCTTTGCTGGTAGAAAGGAAAGCAGAGGAATGAGCCAGAATCACATTTCAGTACCCTTAATCACAATAAGGAATTCACTGCTATAGTTGGGTTTTATTTTTGTTTAAAATGTCTCTGTGAATATTCTGGGAGAGACACCTTGCCGGGACATCCCCATGCTAGTGTGGTTGCAGGTAACCTTGCTGAAAATAGAAAAGGATTTATACACTCTGAAAACTTATATGCTAAAAAAGGATTTTGTTGTCCATTGGCTGTTCCCTATCCACCAGAGCCTATAAAAATACATCTTGGAAAGTAGATTGGGCCAGAGGTAGGTTAGGTCAAATTTTTTTAAAATGATGATGATGATAATTGTACTGTAATTCTAGAAATAGAACCTAGTAATATGTCTGTATTTGTTTAAAAGGTCAAACTCTTTTATCCTTCACCTTTCACACTTTATCTCTGAAAGGTATGTAGAAAGACAAGTTTCATTCCAAAAATATCATTCTGTCAAGAATCTTTTTATGTGAAAATTCATTATGGTTATGAAATTCTCCATTTCTCTGTTGGCAGTTGTCTGCTCAGAAATAATGAACTCCCTGTACCTTGGTTACCAAGGAGATAAAACCAAAAATTCATTCAAGGCTCTTTCTGGAATGTGGCAAGGACCATTGTGTCTAATGTGTGACTCTTTGAAGTGGTATCAAGAGAGATAAGCCAGCACAGGCCTGCCTGTCTATTGTCCTGCCAGCTTCCTGAGCCCAGAAAAAAGAATGAAGGCCCAGAAGAAAATGACCACAGTATTCCTACATGCACAATAAAAAAGATTGCACCTCCTCTTAATTATCCTCCTTGTAATCCCGCTGTTCTCCACCTTAATGAACTTTTCTCGGCATCTCAGACCTTTGCTCAGAGCCATGGTTCAGAGACTGACTTATCACATTTCATTCAGAAATGCATGTCAGAGAGACTGAAGAGGGCCTTGAGATTGTGCTACAGATTTTTCTGCTAAACACACTGAAATTATTTCTAGATTGGTATAGGTTGCAGAGGAAAAAAATATAATGAAAAGTTAAATTGCAGATAAAGTAAAACAAACAAGACTTTTGTTAAGCCATCTTTACAGAGCTTAAATGTAAGCTTTTTATATTTAATAAGCCAAAAACCTCATTCTGTTCCATGACTTTGGAAGGATTTTTCTTCCTTTCTCTACCCATCATCTCTGAAAATGGCTTCTCTATTCTTTAAATACTACAGATAACTCAAAGTCTATAATGCAATGACTTCATTTCATTCAAAAGCTGATGATTTCTCCTCAGATCTTTAAAAACAAAACCCCATTTTCCGGGCCATCAGCAGTTTTGCCGCTTTGGTTGCTCATGTTTCTCAGCTCCCCAGTCCTCCAAATACTGAGGCCTTGATGGGTAGAGCAGGTTTCCTCTCTCCTTTCACATGTTGTTTTATTTCTTGATTTGATATAAGAATTTATTTTTTCTTTACCATACTTTTATTTTGAAGTAACCTCAATTATACAAAAAAGTTGGAAGCTTAAAGAAAAGTTGAAAGAACTTTTTCTACTAGATCCATCTGAGACTGAGTTGACAACTTGATACCCTATCACCCAGTGTATATTTCCTTCAAGCTTTGCCAGTTGTCCCAATAATGTCCTTAATAGCAAAAGAATTTGGTCTCAAATCATACATTGTATTTAGTTTTCATGTCTCTTAAGTCTTCTTCAATCTGGAACCATTCCTCGGATTTCCCTTGACTTTCATAAATGACCTTAACAATTTGAAGATTATGGGTCTGTTGTTTTAAAATATGCCCCTCAATTTGGATTTGTCTCGTATTTCCTCATGATTAGATTCAAGTTAATGCATCTTTGGCAGAAGCATCCTCATTGCACCCAATCACATGACCATGATTTCCATTGGAGCCTTACAGTCAATACCAATTCTGGTGATAGCTGCCAAACTTCTCTAGTGTAAAGATATTTTTCCCCTTGTAGTAAGTATTTGTTAAAGAGGTGCTTTGAGACTATGGTATATATCTCATTCATCATTAAACTTTCAAATTATTCATTTATTTATGTCTTCATGGTCTCGTGGATTCCTGTCTGACTCAGTGGTCTATAATCTATTGCTCTCCTTTTTTTATTTTGATGTAAAAAATATTTCCCAGTTTCAGCCAATGAGAGCCCCTTTAAGATGACTCCTATACCCTTAACATGTCTATATCATTCTTTGAGAACTTCATTATTTTCTGCCACAAGCTATTTCAGGCTCATCTTGAACTTTCCCTGCTTCAGAATTAACAAATAGTATTTAGCAACCAAGATCTCAATGTCAGGTGTGTTCATTGGTATTGGCGTGTCAGTACTCTGAGGCTCTCTCAGTACACGGAAGTAGAGACATCTGTGTATACATGTGTGTATATATATATATATATGCATACACAAATGTGCAAACACACCTGCTACATTTCTAAATTTATCTATACATTGGGACCCAGGAGCCCTTTCTTGTATCGCCAGTTCTTACTGAACTCCACAAGATTTATTCTATTTTTCACCCTTTCAATATTTGTAACTCTGTGCTGTCCGCTATCTGTAATATATCTACTTAGTTAATAAAGCCATCTCTATATAGGCAATATTCTATCAGCACTGCCTCGCAGCCCATATGGATTTAGTCATCATCCCATTCAGGTTCTGACAACCCTCACCAAGTCATCACCACGACCCCTTGTCACCCTGTTCAGGCTCAATGCCCCATTCTCATTTACCATGACACCCCCCTTCTTCCTACCAACACTGCCTTCTTTGGCCTCACAGAATGGCTTTTGGACTGAATTATTTAAGAAAGGAAGGGGAAAAGGAGAGGAATTGGTGGTATCAGAATTTCTAAACAGAAATCAAATTGCTTCCAGGCTACAAGCTAAAGGGCAAGACCGGGGCGGGGGGGGGGGGGGGGGGGCAGAAGAGTGGACGCTGGGCAGCACCCAGCCTTTGTACTTTGTGTTGGAAGGAAAAGGATCTCTTGCCAGGCAGGCCCCTGAATACTGCCCTAGATATAGGCAAGGTACTTGTTTACAACATTAAATCTTAAGTGGCCAGGGACTCTGACTATCACCCTGACCCCCTGTCCTCCTATTATAAGGACCTTTGTGATTGCACTGAGCCTACCTGTATAATTCAGGATCATCTCCCATCCCAACATTCTTTTGTAATCATACCTGCAAAGTCTCTCTTGCCCTGTAAGGTAACATAGTTGTCGATTTCAGAGATTAGGATGTGGATATTGTTGGGGGAGTTTATTCTGCCTATCAACCAAAATATCCAAGAGTTGACTCACATGTACTATCATGCATTGTTGCCCAAAACGTAAATCACTATAACATTTCTAGAGGGCAACTGGACAATGTATACCAATATTTCTAAACGATATTAATGCCACCTCAGTAATATAAGCTAAGGAGATATTGGGATACAGAGATGTATATACTAAGAAAGTCACCATACCATGGTTTAATTAGTGAAAAATTGAAAGCAATGTAATTATCTAGAGAACTGATTAAACAAAAGTTCTGATATGCATGTAAAAAATCTTAAGCAGCAATTTAAAAGGGCGACACACACCTTGATGAGGAGACTATCCAAGATTTATCAATTATCCAGCAGTGTATGTGCATCTGTGTGATTGCAAGGAACATTTGTAGTGGTCAGGATTATTTTGTTTTTGTATTTTCCTGAATGTCTAACCTGTATTCAGCAATACATGTCGAACATGTATTGGTGTTTTTAAAATAACAATTGGAGCCTATTAATTAGCCAAGAATGTATTGAATTCATCTTCTCTTATAAAAACAGCAGTTGTCTTTGGGTGTAAAAATAAATTTGCACAGGCACTTAATAGTTTACAACAGTGTGTGTTCTCAGTGTACAGAAACCCTAATGATCTCACACCCTAGACCAGGGGTTACAACTGGGGTCAAGTCTAGATGACCAGTTGTTTATAAGATTCTACTTGGGCACAGCCACACCCACTTCATCTCCATTTCATTTATGTATGGCCCGTGGGTGCTTTCAGGTTACAATGGCAGGGTTGAGTACTTGTGACAGTGACCACATGACCTACAAAGTCTAAAATACTTGCTATGTAGCCTTTTTAAAAAGTTCGCCAACTCCTGTGCTAAGCTTTCCTACCAACAGTGACAAAAATCCTTCTACTGCTTAGTTTTTAAGAAGTTATTTTGACAAAGCAAAGAGTCAAAAGCAATATGTGAGTATCTTATTTTAAATACTTTCTATGCACGTTCCCCCACCCCAGAATAATCATAATCCAAAAGTGAATTTTAATGGAAAAAAAAATCTCATTGCTATAGGAAAATGTTGCCTTCTGTTTTCTGAGATTTCTCATCCTTAGTCTTTAGGAAGATCTGGGAGCAAAACTCTAGTGAATGCTAATTACGTATTTTAAAGTGGAGTATGGGTTCCCAAAGAGGTTACTGAACAATAGACATAACCCTGCCCATCCCCACACTGAGTGGCCTGGCTCTGCCCAAACCCAGACCTTTATGCTTTTCATATCTCTTTGGGGAGATTAGTGGGAACATTCATTCTCACTTCTGTCAGTTATACAGAGAGTAGGTAAATGGCCCCTGTTTCAAAATGCATTTTCCATTCTAGACCTCCTGCCTTCGGCTGATGCGAGTGCTTTGGAGAATCCTCAAAACAATGAATTTGATCAAGAAGTTATCTGTTCCCAGCAGAATATTCCATGTGTTCTGCCTCACTTGGAGACAGCATTGGTTTTAGGGCCTTTAAGTCCAGGTGATTCTTTCAAAGGCCAGCATTGGCCCTAAAGATCAGGGAGCCCACCAAATGCTCCAAGGAAGTCTCTGAAATGGAAAACCAAGGCAGATCTGGGAATCAAACTCAAGGAGGATTAGGAGCCAAACAAATCAGTACAAAAAATGTCTATTGCAAGACAAAGCGGGCATTCGGACAGTTACTCTCCTTCAGATGCACATTGCCGTGGTGGCCTTTCCAGTCATGGCTGGAGGTTTCTGTCCTCCTCTTCACAGGACATCTCTATTTATGGGCCCTTCACAGACCACACACTCTCCAGGCTTGGCTGCCAGAGGCCAGACCATCACGCCTGCCAGAATATATTATTACCCAAGCTGAAGTTAGCTAGCAGCATCCTTACACTCACTACCGCCACCTCTCCCCACTCCTCATTCTCCTTCCACGTGGCTCACATCCCACCTTCAGTTCGCCTGCTTAACTCTCCCCCTTATTCCCTTTACTCACATTGTTTATTATTTTCTTTACTTTGTTGAGAAGTTTCTAGAACCTCAAGACCCAGGAGACTTATATGGGAATAATAAATTCAGGGAAGGTCTTCATGCTCCCCCTCGTCACCCCCAGCTCCACCCCTACCGCTCACTCTGGAACTCCTCGTCAGCAGTTGCTCCTTCCTGTGACTCGCCGCTGAACTCTGTGGCGTGCCCCAGTGAGGCCTCTCAGGATACCTGCTATGCATATTAGCCATTCTTCATATCCACTGCTGTTCTGTGGCTTTGGTTCAGCAGAAGAGAACTGAAATGGTGTGTGTACAGGGCTATGAGCAAAGGCTCTTTTTTTTTTTTTTTTTTTTTTTTTTTTTTTTTTTTGCCTGTGGGGGTTTTTATTTCTTTTGCAAAGGCTTTGGCCCTTAAACAGAGCCAAACCTAGGTTGAGTTCATGAAGGCATGTTGGCTCTGAGCTGCTGCTGGCTTTGGTTTTTTTCCCCCCAACCTAACGTGGATATTTTCTATCTTCCCTCTCCATTGGCTGGAGTGAGGGGGTGAGAACAGCTCTATTATTACTCAAGGGAAGAGAATATGCACAGAGTCCACGGTTTTACTCTAAAACTGGTTTCCTTCTACAGCAGTTGCACCTTGATTATTACAGAGTACTTCTTGAAAGTCCTGAAATATTGTTCCACTTCGCACCAAATGTAAAAGAAACATCAGTCTCTTCCCTAACAGAATCTAGACTCAGTGGCTGTAATCAATAAACATACACACAGAGAGAAGTTCTGACTTGGGACCTCTGAAAGTATGGTATGGCCTGAGTGTGATCCTCATGCTGGAGTTCATTAAAAGGCCATCTTGTCAGTGGATCAAAAGCCCTTCCTCTCAGCTCTAGGCTGCCTGCAGCCAGGCCTCCTCTGGGGTCAGCACAGTCTTCCCTCCTGCAGGCCAGGTAGCACCTGCCAGCAGCCTGAGGGGAGAGTCAACCAGGGACTTATAAACCCAGAAATTTGAAACTTAAAAAAAAACGCTGATGTGTTTTTAAAGGTGTGTTTAATGCCAAGAGCCTGCTGGCAGAGAAGGACACATGGGAACTCTGTGTATTATCCACTTGAGATAGCTTCCATCCCAATCAACACTACTGTGAATTTAAAGAAATCAGACCAATTTCCTCGGGCCGCTCGCCCCCCACCTCAGGCGGCCCAGTTAACCCTGGATAAGCCTGGGGGTCAGCACTGCCAAACGCTAATTTCGACATTGCAGTCATATGTTCAGAGCCAGCATTGCCTATGCATGGGCATCAGCAGCAGCCTCCCACCTTCTTACCTGTAAGAGAATAACCAGGTACCTAAGGGTAGAGGTAAGAGCAGTAACCAAGCCATAACCAACTCATTTTGGAGAAGGCAAGGCCTTAATCAAGTCATAAGTCTGGATGGAGCTGCTTTCATGCTGAGAAATATATCAAGTTCTTCCACCAGATGCCCAGGAGCATGGAGACATTAGCAAACCCCCTGCCAATGGAAACCCAGAGCTTGCCCTAGGGGTAAAAAGACATTTGGGGAATGGAAAATGGGCTTGTTATAGTTCCTTTTTTCCAGGAATGTTTTAAAGTTAGTTTTCTTTGGGCAAATGTATATGGGAATAGTGTTGGCCTGGTTATTTGACCAGCTTTTTGGGAGGTCCCAGAAATCGGAGTGAAAATCAGAGTTGCTTGTCTTCTCCCACAGCCTTCTGGGGTCCAGCTGACAAATGGGGAGTAAGGAACTAAGTTTTTTCCAATGTGAATTAATCACACCTCTCAGCCTGCTGCGTGGTGCCAGTTCTCACTCATTCAATGCTGCTTTAGAGACCATCTCTGTCACCCAAGGGGACACCAAATCTAAGAGGAGAAGGAGCCAGAAAATGCAGTTTCCCTGATTCTATCCAGTCACCTCATGGCCTTAGAGTGAGGCCCGTACACACCATATACTAGGCGCAGAATGGAGATCCCTCCATAAATTTTAAATGGCTGAGTGTTTTCCAGTTGTGTAAAATTAAATTAAGGAAAGGACTCCCAGACTGACTCCACCAAGTGCCAAGTTTCATCCCAGCACACATCATTTTTATAGTAAGTTTTTACTCCATGAAAAGTACGGGATTCTAATGGAAATGCTGACAGGCCTGGAGCCAGCTCATGAAGTAATAATGCCACGTCTTTAATATTTTTACACAGCACGTCCTAATCTGCCACAGCTTTAGATAGCAGTGAAATCAGTGAAAACCCTCAGCACACTACTTTTTCCTCCTCCCTTTTCAGATTATGTTTCCCCATTTTCAAACCATCCTTCCTTGGGAACCTCTTTCAGTCCATTTACATTCTTGCTTTGTATACTCCATTTATCAAGCTCAGCTGCCTTTTTCTGAGCAATTTGGCTGGAAGGGAAAGAAAGGAGGGGTAATATACACTCTGAACTCTTGCCTTCCGCTCATCAAGGCTAAGAACTCATGAAAGTGAACTCTGCATATGTGGCTCACTCAAGGGACCAGCAGCTAATGAACGCCTGAGTTGGCTTGATCTATCCTATAAGGAAGCCCACAAATCAAGCTGTTTGCCCATCTCTTAGCAGACCAGAAATCCTGCTGATTTTCAGCCCTTCAAATAAACAACAATATTCATTGAGTAATGATCATGATGAGTTCAGAGCTTCTTTCTAGGCAGGTGCCTCAAAGGCAGCCTGCCCTCTCCCACTGCCAATAAGACAAGCCAGCCTCTACCACAGAGGGTATAGAAGCCAGGGCACCAGGCCTCCCCATTTTCTACTCCCATATTTCCCTCACCTGTTGAACTCAGGCTGTTTCCCTGAGTGATGCTATTTCAGTTACAGAAACCAACATGAAATAGGAGACAAAAGTGAAGAAAGTCAGTGAGGTCGATTTGACTTAATCAGGGGTGTCAACTAGTGGCAGGTTATAGCTAAACTGACTCCCAGAGGATACAATTTCACATATAATTTATTTTTCTTATTGTACATATCTCCTTCATTCTAAACTTTTACCACTCTCCAGTTAATGTGGTTTTAAAAAAAAAAAATTAAGTGAAACTAGGAGGAAAATCCTCTCACATATGTGAATCACACCTGGCTTTGGCTCAATTTAGAGCCACAGTGGACCTAGGAATGGAAGCCTAAAAGCAATATTTTCTTTCACTGGTTAGAAGGGTTGATAAAGAGAGGCTTTCTGCTGCCAGAACTCCCATTAACTAAGCAGCCTTCCTGAGCACTGCTTCCTCCTCAGCCACCCAACCAACTCAAGACCTATAATAACTGAGAGCTGAGGAGAGACAGCACTGTCGTTCCCTGCTGACTGACCATTTCCTGGGGTAAGTCTTGAAATTGGGTGGGTGGAAATGGTCAACATTCATGTAGCTGGGAGGGAAACAGAAAAAGAGATGCTAGCCCCTGCATGAAATACTGTTGACGTCCTCAATGAAGCAATGGGCCAGCAGAGGGGTTCATTATTTGGCCCCTCTTGAGGCATGGAATGCATTAGCACATGGTTTTTGGTGTCCTTGAACATGGCACACACAGAAATTGCTCACCTTCCAGAAATGATTGATATTTCTTTTACTTTAACAAACGAGCAAAGTCCGTGACAGGAAGGAGCCCCTGTTACAAGCCAGGTTTTCTCATTAGCAGGGAAATGTGGATAATTATTCACTGAGAACATGCACAGTGGGAATTCATGTTAGATTCCTTATTTTGACTATTGCTGTTGGCCAACTTCAGAGACCGCTGTGTACATATAGAGACATGCACATAAACATCTACATAAACGCACAGCGGCCTGCACTCCATGTGCAGATGAGGGCACCCATTTTCGGTACAGAGTAACCCTTTCAGGAGAAAAAGCTATGCATTCAATTAAAAAGCATTGAAAGACATATTGATGAGAGAAAAAGGAGATGACTGACAATCTTGTTCATTTACCTAATTATAATTAGTTTATTTTGGTCTTCTCTTTTATTGTGGAAAGTAGACTTTCCTAGAGCATTTCCAGTCCAGACGACTAGTCACACTTACACATCCTCTATGGTCACCATTCACATGTGAAGGAAAATACGATAACTTATTTAGCAGATGCACACTGCCCCCGTAAGGAAACAATGTTGGATTGTCATAGTTAGGATATACACTCAGCAACCTCTAACACACACCTAAAATAACAGGCAGCAAGACTGGAGTATGTTCCTGTCTCCCATAGTGGTCCAGAGGAAGATGGCCCAGGCATGGTCTGGCAACCTACTGCCATCTAGGGACCCAGGCAAAAAATGTCTAAACTCCTGTTGTTCTGAAATCCCAGAGTATTACCCTGATCCACCTAAGCCAGGATGGTTTGCTCTATATACACGTTCTCAACAGCAGGATGGAGTAGGACATGCCCCCGGATGCATACACATGACTTTCCCTCTCATTTCATTGAATGTAATCATTTGGGCCACACCTTATTGCAAGGGCATATGGGAAATGTCTCCATTCCAGGCAGCTATACACCTAATTGAAATTCAGGGGTTCTTTTACTATAAGAAGGAAAGGATGGATATGAGGGGATAACTAGCAGCTTCTGCCATACAGAACAACCAAACTAAAGTTGTCAGAATCAAAGGTGACAGAAGTACAAATGAAAGTGATCTTCGACTTCCACAGAGCTGTATGAAGGCCAGCAGGAATTTTCAAGTTGGGCAGATTATAAAATATTTGACAAAACAATTGCAAATAGGTTGGAACACCAACAAATTTTTTGTTGTTAAAACATAATTTTTTTAAATGCATAGAGCTGAATAAACAGAATATGTAAAAATTCTTTAGACACCCAGTCATTTATGACAATCAGTGATTGGAAAATGCAAACATATTACTTCCTTTTTATTATAAAAAATTCCATGTATGTATGAAGTAAACAGAATAGCATAATAAACCCTCATATACTCATCGCCCAGCTTCAATAAAAAACATTCTGCCATTTCTATTTTATTAGTACTTCTACCTACTCTCCACCCCTTCTCTACTAATAATTGTTTCAGGTAAAATTTGCATACATTAAAATGTACAACTCTTACAATAGACTTTTAACAGATGCACCCATGTAATTATATCCCTATCTAACATGTGTTTGACACTCAATTATTTTTTCAGTCTTTTTTCTCTCTTGTTTCACTTTGGATAATTTCTCTACTAGACCTTCAATTTCAAAAATCTTTTTCCTATAGTATTAAGTCTTCTATCAATTCTATCCCATGATTTTTTTATTTCATAAAATACGTTTTACTTCTAGAAGTTTATTTGACCCTTTTTGTAATTTCCATTTCCTTCCTCACTATGTGCATATTTTCTCTTAAATACGTACATATTTTTAATATCTTGTTTTAATGCCTTTGTCTACTAACTCTATCATCCCTGTCAATTTTTGATGTTTCCATTGAGTAATTTTTATCTTGGTTATCAGTCACATGTTCCTGCTTCTTGGCTTGGCTTATCAAGTAATTTTGTGGTACTTTGTTATTAACAACCTTAAGAAACTAACATGCATACCTTCTGTACTTCACAGTGAAGAATATGACTTCAGGCAGGAAGCCAGGGAATTCGTAGGGCTCACCTAATGTTTCTCTTATTTCAGACATCACTGTCCTCTATGGTCTGTTGCCCAGTGTCTGAAAACAGTCATTTCATACATTTTTGTCTAGTTTTCTACTTAATAAGGGAGGAGAAGAAGCCCAGCCTTGTTGCTCCATCATGGCTTTTGAGGTTTTGGGGTTTTTTTAATTAATTTCAACAGCTTGACTATAATGTACCTAGGTGGTTTGTTAACCTTCTCGGAGCTTTAGTTTTTCAAAAATTTGAGAAATTTAGTAGTTTTATTTCTTCCAATATTTTTCTGTCTCATTTTCTTCTTTCCTTCTTAGACTTCAATTATTTTAATACTTTTTAATATTTTAATATTTTCCTACAGATCCATGAGACTGTTTATTTACCTTTAATCTTTTTCCCTCTGTTCTTCACATTGGATAATTTCTGCTTAACTATCTTCAAGTTTACTGACATTTTTTGCTGCTATCTCCAATTTCATATTAAGTTCATGAATTTTGAACTAATGTTCAAATATTCAAATAATGTTCAAAAACTTTTGTTCTAATGAATTTTTCATTTCATTTTTGTACATTTCAGCTCTAGAATTTGTTATATTCTTTCAACTTTACTACTGAGATGTTTTGTGTGTTCATTTATTATAAGTATATTTTCCTTTCTGTTCCTGCATGTTCATAATAGCTGCTTTAAAGTTACTGTCCACTCACTATAACATCTGTGTCATCTCAGCATTGGTTTCTATTGACTGCAGTTTCTCTTGAGTATAGGTTACATTTGTCTTGTCTAGTGGGGTTTTTTTTTTGTATTCTGAACATTATAGATGATATATTGTAGAGAGTCTGAATTCTGTTGTGTTCCTCTGGAGAGTGTTTATTTTTGTACCTACAGGTGGGTAACTTGATTAGACTAAAATTCCAACCTCTTCTCTTCCCTTGAGTGGACACAAACTGAACTTTCTACTCTTAATTCAGCCTCTAGCTGCTGATCTTTTGCTGGGTTCCCTGGGTTCTGCCTATTAAGAATTTGTGCAATATTTGTGCATAGTTTGAACTTTATCACCTCTTTGAATCTTCCAGGATTTTCCCCTTAACTTTAAGGCTGTTCTAAATGTTTGAGATGTCAGACTCTGTCTTCTGACATCTCAAATCAATAAAGCTCTAAGTTTCCCAGCTTCCTGAGCCATGTGGGAATTGAGCAGTTTTCTCAGGCAGAAAGCCACAAGCTGCAAAATCACACCTGTTGCACCTGGGTTTTTCTTGAATAAGCTCTCCCTTCTGTTTCTGCCACTGCTTTTTGTCACTCCTCAGTGCTTTCAAAGAGTTGTAGTTTCACATGTTTTTGTTCATTTGTTTATATTTTATGATTGTTATCCTCAGGAAGAACAGTCCAACCAAGTTATTTACCATTACTGGAAGCTAGAATCAACAAATTGTTTTATGAGTTGTCTGGTCAAGATCTACTCTGTTCCTGTTTTGCAACACTTGAAGCATTCACATTCTCTCTCCTTTGTAATTCTTTATCTTCTTAATAACCCAGTTATTGGCCTACTGCTAAAGACTCAAGACCCAGAGATAAGTTCTCTTCTAAATTAAAAGAAATAGGTGTGCAAAGCATTAAATGGGATGTTCTGATTATACAAACACTTATATTTCAAATTTCATTAACTTGAGATTATTGACCATTCAAACATGAGTTTTAATGAATTTTACCATTTATCATACATGAAAAGGGGGAGGTTGTTTGGTAAGTTATTTTCATAAACTAATGAAACCACTCATTCATTTCACAAGTTCTTATTAATCATTTATATGCTTACAACAGGTTTCTTATCAACTTCCTTTCTATATTTCCAGGATATTACATAGTCTTGATTTTCCTCGCATCTCTCAGACCTCTTCTTCTCAGATTCCTTTACTACCTCATCTTCCTTTTTCAATTACCAAATTTCAGAGTTGTCCCATTGATTTGTCCTGAGGTCTGATCTCTCCTCATTGAAGATTTCATCTACATACATATATGTGACTGGGTCCCAAAAATCTATGACCAGAACTGGCAAGTGGGCATATTTAGCTCTTATCTTTGACTCCTGTTTTTATCTTTATCATCTCAATCGATTTTACATCCTGAATTTCCATAACAACCTTTAAAATCAATATGCTTAAAACAAAACTTATCTATCTTCAAGGATGGGAATAAGGAATAACTTCTCCTCCTGACTACCTATATCCATTAATAGTCCCACTAGTGTTCCAATATCTTTAGCTTCTCCTCTTTATTTCCACCACTGTCCTCACATCCTGTCAGAGCTACCTTTGCAAATATGTCTCGCCTTGCCACATCTGAACTCATATCCTAGACTCTCCTTTCTCCTTTTGCATTTTGCAAACAATCACCTTAATTATCCATCTGAAGCCCATCTAGATTATATCACTCCCCTTCTTCAGTTGCTCCCAAAGGACCAGATTCTGGCCTTCAAGACCTTTCCCATTGCAACTCCCTCCCACCATGCCAGCCACATCTGTGGTTCCATATTCCAGTCAACTAGTCTTTTCTCTCAGCTACACCAATAGTCTTCTCATCTTTGCACCTTTGCTCACACTACTGCTAGACTGCCCTCCCCTTCCTACTCTGTATCCATAATCTCTCCTTATCTTAATCCTAAGTAACTTCCATACATACTATCTCTTCTGTGAGCCCTTCATTGACATAGTTAAATTTCACTATACATTCATCTAAGCAGTATAGATTGAATATAAGTCTTTGCCCTTGGCTGCATAAGGGTGGAAAGAGGATGGGTTTGAGATGGTATTGAGAAATCTTGGAACCTAAAAGCACCTAAATGATTATCTAATTTATTACTAATGGTGGAAACTTCTTATGTAGAAGCCCAATATCTACCCTATTTTGCCATGTATAATGCACACCCATGTTTTTGTGCACATTATACATAGGATTATTATACCCATGGTATATAATCATTATACTCATGTATAATGTGCATCCTTATTTTTCCCTCAAAAATTTTGACAAAAAAGTGTGCATTATACACTGCAAAATATGGTAATACTGCTGTGATTAAAATGTGGATAGAGGCCCCAAGGTAGAGGCCCCAAGATAGAGGCCCCTCTACCTATGCAAAATCCCTCTCAAGGTATGTCCCTCGGTACCTCTAAAGAACCCTAGGGTTTCAGAGAATGTCAATTTGAAAATGATTAAGTCAAAAGCTCTCATTTAGAGATTAGAAAACTGATGCCAGAGAACCCCATCAAAACTTAGAGTTATATTTGAGTATCATGAATCTATGTAGCTACATTTGAAAGTAACTAATTTGCATTCCTTTCTAAAACTTTCTACAAATCTGATTTTCACCTTCATAGATTTCAGAGTGAGAGGCATTACTACAGAGGCAGGCTCTCAAAAGACATCTGTCTTAGTTACTACTCACAGGTCTTCCTCAAGATAAATTTCAAGAACTCCACATCATGGCAGCCTTCATGCCTGTCCTTAGAAGGACCCCTGCCTCATCCTCATCCCCATTAGGAGCGAGGCTAAAGTCTGGTAACCTGTCCAAGACCCAGTATCCAGGTGGACCAAGAAAGGTATCCTGGCTGCTCACAATGGCCTCTAATTCCAAAAAGGGACTTCTGACCAAGATAGAGGCATAGGTACATACACTTTGCCTCCTTGCACAACCAAAAGAAGGATAACAAAAAATTTCAAAACAAAAAATAACCAGAACTGGCAGAAAATCGAACTATATGGAAGTCTGACAACCAAAAAGTTAAAGAAGAAACATCCATTCAGACTGGTAGGATGGGCAGAGAAAGGTGGCTGGGGCAGAGAGCAAATAGGGCAAGGCAGTGGCTGGAGGACCAGGCAGGCAAGGCAGCGACTGGTGAACCAGAACTGGCAAGTGGGTGGCTGGAGAACTGGGTGGTCCTACATTTCTGTACAGATAAACCAGGAAGAACAACTGGGAAGTGAGACAGAGCACACAACCCAGGATTCTTAGGTGGGGTAATTAAGGCTCAAAAACTCTAGTGGTAAAAACTTGTAGGGGCTGCAGCAGTAGGAGAAATACCCAGCCTCATAAGAGAGCTCATTGGAGAGACCCACAGGGTCCTAGAATGTACACAAAACCACCCACCAAGGAATCAGCACCAGAAGGGCCCAATTTGCTTATGGGTAGTGGAGGAAGTGACTGAAAGTCAGCCAAGAGCCAAGGAAGCAGCATTGTCCTTCTCAAACCACTCCCCCACATATAGCACCACAACGCAGCAATGTGGGTTGCCTAGCCCTGCCCAATACCTAAGGATCTGCCAGAAGGAACAAATAAATATTCAATCAGAACAGAATGAAAAAACAAGAATTCAAAATTTAAAAAAAAAATGAGGAGAGGCTTAGGAACCTCTAGGACAACATTAAATGTTACAACATCCAAATCATAGGGTTACCAGAAGGAGAAGAGAAAGAGCAAGAAATTGAACACTTATTTGAAAACATAATGAAGGAGAACTTCCCCAGTCTGGCAAAGGAAATAGACTTCCAGGAAGTCCAGAAAGCTCAGAGAGTCCCAAAGAAGTTGGACCCAAAGAAGCACACACCAAGGTACATCATAATTACATTAGCCAAGATTAGAGATAAGGAGAGAATGTTAAAAGGAGCAAGAGGGAAGGACAGAGTTACCTACAAAGGAGTAAGTGCCCATTAGACTATCAGCTGATTTCTCAAAAGAAACCTTATAGGCAAAAAGGGGCTGGAAAGAAGTATTCACACTCCTGAAAGGCAAGACCCTACATACAAAATTACTCAGTCCAGCACAGCTATCATTTAGAATGGAAGGGTAGATAAAGTGCTTCCCAGATAAGATCAAGTTAAAGGAGCTCATCATCACCACGCCCTTATTATATGAAATGTTAAAGGGACTTATCTAAGAAAAGGAAGATCAAAAATACGAACAGTAGCTCCTCCATTGCAGCTATCATGGCCGCCTCCTCCTCCCCAGGCTTTTCCACCAAAGCCTTGACTGCGACTGCGTCAGCTGTTCTCAGTTCAGGCTCAGGTTCTGGCTCAGGTTCAGGTTCCAGCTCAGGTTTGCTGCCACCACTGCAGGGTCCGTGAAACTTGGCCAGGAATAGCTCCAGGAAGCGCTGGGAGCAGCAAGATGGCAGAGGAGTAAGTGAAAACCACACTAACTTCCTCTCAGGACCAATCTGGAATTACAACTAAATTGTGGACAAATAACCAAGAAAAAACAACTGAACTGTAGCAAGAGAGAAGCCTTATAACCCCAGACAGGCAGAAGAACCAGCTTTGCCACAACCTGTCTGCACCTGCACAACAGCATACGTGATGTGGTGGGCAGAGTGACCCTCAGTCAACCAGCTGGAGGGAAGGACCCATCAAAGAATGACACAACAATCAAAACCCAAATACACCCAGAGAACCAACATAAATGATACCCAAAGAGCAGCAAGTTCAGGAGATCAAGGAGACTGCACCACTGAATCTCACAGGTCTCCTACCATAGAAGTTCACACCACAAACACAGAGAGTCAGAACAGATCAATTTAAGAATCAGAGGCTGGGGAGCTTCCGGCCAAGATGGAGGCGTAGGTAGACACACTGTGCCTCCTCACACAAACAAAACAAGGACAACAACAATTTAAAAACAAAAAACAACCAGAACTGATAGAAAATCAAACTGTATGGAAGTCCGACAACCAAGGAGATAAAGAAGAAACATTCATCCAGACTGGTAGGAGGGGCGGAGATGGGCAGCCCGGGCAGAGAGGACTCATGGCATGGCGGCAGTTGGAGGACCCAGCAGGGTGGTGGATTGTGGAACGGGGCAGGCCAGGCTGCAGCTTGGAGACCCTGAGGCACCACATTCACGCGTAGATAGACCAGGAGGAAGGGCGGGGGAGTGAAGGAGATCACACAACCCAGGGCTCCAGCTTGGGGAAATAAAGCCTCAAACCTCTGATTGAAAACACACGTGGGGGTTGAGGCAGTAGTGGGAGAAACCCCCAGCCTCATGGGAGAGTTCGTTGGAGAGACGCACAGGGGCCTAGAGTGTGCACAAGCCCACCCACTTGGGAATCAGCTCCAGAAAGGCCCAATTTGATTGTGGGTAGCAGAGGGAGTGACTAGAATCCGGCAGAGTAGAGCAAGCACAATTGCTCCCTCTTGGCCCCTCCCCCACATCCAGCATCTCAGCTCAGCCACCAGCGTTACCCTGCCCCAGTGAATACCTAAGGCTCCTCCCCTTTACATAACAGGCGCAAGACAAAAAAAAAAAAAAAAATGGCCCAAATGAAAGAACAGATAGATCAAAGCCCAAGAAAAAAATACAGCTAAGCAATGAAGAGATAGCCAACCTATCAGATGCACAGTTCAAAACACTGGTAATCAGGAAGCTCACAAAATTGGTTGAATTTGGTCACAAATTAGATGAAAAAATGAAGGCTATGCTAAGAGAAACAAGGAAAATGTACAGGGAACCAATAGTGATGTGAAGGAAACTGGGACTCAAATCAATGGTGTGGACCAGAAGGAAGGAACAAACATCCAACCAGAAAAGAATGAAGAAACAAGAATTCGGAAAAAATGAGGAGAGGCTTAGGAACCTCCAGGACATCTTGAAACGTTCCAACCTCTGAATCATAGGGGTGCCAGAAGGAGAAGAGGAAGAGCAACAAATTGAAAACTTATTTGAACAAATAATGAAGGAGAACTTCCCTAATCTGGCAAAGGAAATAGACTTCCAGGAAGTCCAGGAAGCTCAGAGAGTCCCAAAGAAGCTGGACCCAAGGAGGAACACACCAAGGCACATCATAATTACATTCCCCAAGATTAAGCAGAAGGAGAGAATCTTAGAAGCAGCAAGAGAAAAGGACACAGTTACCTACAAAGGAGTTCCTATAAGACTGTCAGCTGATTTCTCCAAAGAGACCTTACAGGAAAGAAGGGACTGGAAAGAAGTATTCCAAGTCATGAAAGCAAGGACATACATCCAAGATTACTGTATCCGGCAAAGCTATCATTTAGAATGGAAGGGCAGATAAAGTGCTTCTCAGATAAGGTCAAGTTCAAGGAGTTCATCATCACCAAGCCCTTATTATATGAAATGTTAAAGGGATTTATCTAAGAAAAAGATCAAAAATATGAACAGTAAAATAACAGCAAACTCACAGTTATTAACAACCATACCTAAAACAAAAACAAAAGCAAACTAAGCCAACAACTAGAGCAGGAACAGAACCACAGAAATGGAGATTACATGGAGCATTATCAACAGGGGAGTGGGAGGGGGAGAGAGGGGGGAAAGGTACAGAGAATAAGTAGCATAAATGGTAGGTAGAAAGTAGACAGGGGGAGGGTAAGAATAGCATAGGAAATGTAGAAGCCAAAGAACTTATATGCATGACCCACGGACATGAACTATGGGGGGGAGTGTGGGAGGGAGGGGGTGTGCAGGATGGAGTGGAGCAAAGGGGGGGAAATGGGACAACTGTAATAGCATAATCAATAAATATATTTTTTTAAAAGAATGAGATCAAGGAAGAAATCAAAAAGTGTCTGGAAACTAATGAAAATGAACTCACAACAGTTCAAAACTTGTGGGCACAGCAAAGGCAGTCCTGAGAGGGGAGTTCATAGCGATACAGGCCTACCCAAAAAAGATAGAAACATTTCGAATGAACAAACTAACCCTACATCTACAAGAACTGGAGGAACAATAGAGACAGCCCAAAGAAAGTAGAAGGATGGAAATAACCAAGATCAGAACAGAACTGAATGATATAGACACTAAAGGAACAATTCTTTTTTTTAATACTTCTGAATTTTATTGTTGTCCAAGTACAGTTTTCTGCCTTTCCCCCCCACCTCTCCCCACCACCCAGGCATCCCCCCCTCCCTCCCCTGTTCCCCCCCTTGTTTTTCTAAAGATCAATAAATCCAGGAACTGATTCTTTGAAAAGATAAACAAAATCAACAAGTCTTTAAGCCGACTGACTCATCAAGAAAAAAAGACAGAGGACTCAAATAAACACAATCATAAATGAAAGATGAGAGATTACAACTGATACCATAGAAATACAAAGGATTGTAAGATATTACTACAAAGAACTGTATATCAAGATATTTGAAAACCTGGTTGAAATGGACAAATTTCTAGAAAAATATAATCTTCTGAAACTGAATGAAGAAGAAGCAGAAAGCCTGAACAGAACAATAACAGTTGATGAAATTGATGCAGTAATCAAAAAACTCCCAGCACACAAAAGCCCTGGACTGGACAGTCTCACAGGAGAATTTTACAAGACATTTAAGGAAGAGCTAACTCCTATCCTTCACAGACTATTCCAAAAATCCAAGAGCGAAGACTCCCAAAATCTTTTTATGAAGCCAGCATCATCCTAATCCCAAAACCAGATAAAGACATAACAAAGAAAATTACAGGCCAATATCACTGATGAACATAGACACTAAAATCCTCAACAAAATACTGGCAAACCACTTCCAGCAATACATTAAAATGATCATACACCATAATCAAGTGGGATTCATCCCAGGGATGCAAGGATGGTACAGTATTTGCAAATCAATAAATGTAATACATAACATAAACAAAAGGAAAGACAAACATCACATGACCATAGCAATAGATGCAGAAAAAGCATTTCATAAGGTACAGTACCCACTTATGATGAAAACACTCAGCAAAGTGGGAATGGAGGGAGCATTCATCAACATAATAAAGACCATATATGAGAAACCTACAGCCAACATCATAATCACTGGGCAAAAACTAAAAGCTTTCCTACTAAGATCAAGAACAAAACAAGTTACAGGAACTACTATAAAGGATACATAGACAAAATCAAGGGGGAGGGTGGAGGTGGGGGAGGGAGGTGGGTTCAGCTGGGGTGGAGTGGAGAGATGGGGAGAAAAGGCATACAACTGTAATTGAATAACAATAAAAATTTTTTAAAAAAAGAACAAAACAAGGAGTCTGCTTTCACCACTTCTATTCAACATAGTATTAGAAGTCCTAGCCACAGCAATCAGACAAAAACAAGAAATGAAAGGCATCCAAATTGGAAAGGAGGAAGCAAAACTGCCATTGTTTGCAGATGACATAGTGTACATAGAAAATCCTATAGACTCCACCAAAAAACTACTCGACCTAATAAGTGAATTTGGCAAAACTGCAGTCAATATTCAGAAAACCAAAGTCAATATTCAGAAACCAAAGGCATTTTTGTACACCAACAATGAAAGATCAGAAACAGAAATGAGGAAAAAAGTCCCATTTGATATAGCAACAAGAAGAATAAAGTACTTAGGAATAAACCTAACCAAGGAGGTAAAAGACCTGTACTCAGAAATCTACATAACACTGAAGAACGAAATTAAGGAAGACACAAACAAATGGAAGCAAGTACCATGTGCATGGATTAGAATAATTAACATCATCAAAATGGCCATATTATCCAAAGTGATTTAGAGATTTAATGCAATCCCTATTAAAGTACCAATACATATTTCACAGATATAGAACAAACATTTCAAAAATTTATATGAACTATAAATGACCCCAAATAGCCACAGCAATTTTGAGAAAGAAAAACAAAGTAGGAGGGATCACAATACCTGATTAAACTGTATTACAAGGCCACTGTACTCAAAACAGCCTGGTACTGGCATAAGAACAGACACATGGACCAATGGAAGATATTAGAAAGCCTGAAAATAAACCCAAGTCTCTGTGGTTATTTAATATTCAACAAAGGGGGCAGCAGCATAGAATGGAGTAAAAATAGCTCTTCAACAAATGTTGTTGGGAGATCTGGACAGCTACATGAAAAAAAATGAAACTCGACCACCAGCTTACACCATACACAAAAATAAACTCAAGGTGGATAAAATACTTAAATATAAGTCATGACACCATAAAAGTCCTAGAGGAGAACATAGGCAAGAAAATCTCAGATATTCTACACAGCAATATTTTCAATGATATGTCCCCCTAGAGCAAGGACCATAAAGGAAAGAATAAATAAATGAGACTTCATCGAAATAAAAAGCTTCTGCATGGCTAAAGAAAACAGCATTAAAATGTAAAGAAAACCAACCATATGGGAAAACATATTTGCCAGTGGTAACTCAGACAAGGGTTTGATCTCCAAAATACATAAAGAACTCACATGACTCCACACCAGAAAGACAAACAACCCAAGTAAAAAATGGGCAAAAGAGCTGAACAGACATTTCTCCAAGGAGGACATACACAGGGCCCAGAGAAATATGAAAAGATGCTCAGCATCACTAGCCATCAAGAGCTGCAAATTAAAACCACAATAAGATACCACTTCACACCAGTCAGGATGGACATTATAAACAACTCAACAAACAACAAGTATTGGAGAGGATGTGGAGAAAAGGGAACCCTAGTGCACTGTTGGTGGGAATTCAGACTGGTGCAGCCACTGTAGAAAATAGTATGGAATTTCCTCAGAAAACTTCAAATGGAACTGCCTTTTGACCCAGCAATTCCACTGCTGGAATTATATCCTAAGAACCCTGAAACATCAATTCATAAGAACTTATGCACCCCAATGTTCATAGCAGCACAATTTACAATAGCCAATTGTAGGTTGCTGGAAACAACCTAAATGCCCATCAGTAAATGCATGGATCAAAAGACTACAGTACATTTACACAATGGAATACTACACAGCAGAAGAAGGAGCTCCTACCCTTGGCAATAGTGTGGATGGAACTGGAGAGCATTATGCTAAGTAAAAGAAGCCAGTCAGTGAGGGACAAATACCATATGATCTCACCTATAAGTGGAACCTAATCAACAAAACAAACAAGAAGGCAAAATATAACCAGAGACATTGAAATTAAGAACTGACAGTAACAAGAGGGGAGGTGGGAGAGGATAATGGAGGGGGGAGGAGAAGGGTTTCAGGAACATCTATAAAGGACACATGGACACAACCAAAGGGGGGTAGGATTGAGGGTGGGAGGTGGGGATGGCTGGGGTTGGGGGAGTGGCAGGGGGAAAATGGAGACAACTGTACTTGAACAATAATAAAAAAAATACAAACAGTAAAATGACAACAAACTCACAACTATCAACAACTGAACCTGGAAAAAAAAACCCAAACAACTAGAACAGGAATAGAATCGCAGAAATGGAGATCACATGGAGGGTTATCAGCAGACAGGAGGAGAATTGGGGAAAAGGCATAGGGAATAAGAAGCATAAATTGTTGGTACAAAATAGACAGGGGGAGGTTAAGAATATATAGGAAATTGGGAAGCAAAAGAACCTATGTGTCTGACTCATGGATATAAACTAAGGTGGGGGGAAAATGTGGGTGGGAGAGGGGGTTCAGGGCAGAAGGAAATAAAGGGGGGGAGGGAATAAGACAACTGTAATAGCATAATCAATAAAATATACTTTAAAAAATAATTCCAAAAAGGAGGGAGGATTTTGAATATAATTGTTATGCAAATGCACATCTTATTTCTTGACTAATATTTCTGGCTCCCAAATAAGTAACTTTATCAGCCACAGAAAACAGCCTGATGCTGCTACCACTCCTTTTTCTGCCTAAATATTCTCTCATAAATGAATCCTGAAAGAGTTGGAAAGATGAAGACTAGGGGTAAATACGAGAGATTCCCTGACCAAATATCTGCTGTTTCCTTGGGAATAGGAAGGTTCTTACATATCAAGTTAGAATCTAGTCAGCCTCAACAGAGCTCTATCCACACTTACCAACCAGAAGGATTTATGGAGCCAGCATCTTAACAGTGTAGGCACCTTTCATTTTCAAAGCCGATGTGTTTGGGAGACAACACCTATGCTGTTTCAGTAGCCTGAAAAGCCATACTTATTTCAGGCTTCACTTTTTAAATCATGCTATTCGCCTAAATAAATGTACAGTTTTCCTGCCTGTTATTCAACACGGAAAACTCCATCTAACCCCAGGCTTATCTGAGGTTGCAGAAGATGAATACTGTCAACCCCAGGAGATCCCCAATGAATTGATTTCTTTTTTGGCAATGAGAACAGCACGGGGTGTTAGACCAGTGGGGCAGATGGACCTTGGTTCAGCAACCTCGGTACTTGAGTTCTGGCTAGGAAAGAATTCAGAGTCGAGACTCAGACTATTGGGTTGGCCAACAAGTTCATTTGTTGTTGTTGCTTTTTTCATAAGATGGCCCTAGTAGTGCTTAGTTGTCTTTAACTTCATTTGAAACAATTTTGTTAGATTGTATTATGACAACTCTCACATCAGCATGCATTTTTAAAAAACTTATCAAAATTGGTGAAGCTTTTTAGAGTTTATTTTATTTTATATTTTAGAGAGAGGGGAAGGGAGGGAGAAAGAGAGGGAGAGAAACATCATTGTGTGGTTGCTTCTTGCACACCCCCCACCAGGGACCTTGCCTGCAACTCAGGCATATGCTCTGACTGGGAATCACACTGGCAACCCTTTGGTTCACAGGCCAGCATTCAATCCAGTGAGCCACACCAGCGAAGGCAAAATGGGTGAATTTTTATGTAGCTGTTTTATTTTATTGATTATGCTGTTACGGTTGTTCTGACATTTCCCCTGTGCCCTCATCTCCACAAGGCACACCCCACTCCCTCAGGCAATCCCCCCACCATTGTAGATCCTAACTTATATCAAAATAAGAGAAAATTATCATCACTTTACATTTCCTGTTCTGAGGTTTTTCTACTGAAGTTTTCTACTGAAGTTCTCTGAGGTTTTTCTGAGGATTTGTTTTTCTTTATGAAAGGTCATGTAAAAGGATTCATATGGTATGTTCTCATTGTGTAGAGCTTCTTTCATTCAACACTGTTTTGAGATTTATCCAACATCTGGTAGTTTGTTCCTTCTTCTTGTTGAGTAGCAGTTCATTGTATGCCACAGTTTATCTGTTCTTTTGATGGATATATGGGCTGTTTCCAGTTTTTGGCTTTTAAGAATAACGTTGCTATAACCATTCTTGTAATGTATTTTGTCAACATGTGTTTTTGGTTTTTTTGGGCAAATACCTAGGAGTGGCCTTGCTGGGTCACAGGGAAGGTATATGTTTAATTTTAATGGCCCAACTGCATTCCAAAGCAATTGTACCATTTCACATTCTGACCAGTGAAAGGTAAGCATTTCAGGTGCTCCACAACCTCACCAACATTTGGTGTTGTCATTCTTTTTGTGTAAAATTATACTTTATTGATTGTGCTATTACAGTTATCCTGATTTGTCCCCCTTTACCCCCTTCCACCCAGCACCCCCATGTACCTCAGGCAATACCCCCACTATCATTCACGTCCATGGTCATGTGTATAAGTTCTTTGGCTACTCCATTTCCTATACATACTTTACACCCCCATGGCTATTCTGTAACTACCTATTTGTACTTCTCAATCCCCTCACCTCTTCACCCATTCTCCCACACTTCCATCTGGCAACCATCAGAATGTTCTCTTTACCCACGATTCTGTCTCTGTTCTTCTTGTTTGCTTAGTTTGTTTTTTAGATTCAAATGTTGATAGATATGTGTTTTTTGCTATTTTATTGTCCATAATTTGACCCTTTTTTCTTAAATAAGTCCCTTTAACATTTCATATACTAATGGTTTGGTGGTGGTGAACTCCTTTAGTTTCTTCTTGTCTAGGAAGCTCTTTATGTTCCCTTCAATTCTAAATGATATCTTTGCTGGGTATAGCAATCTTGGATATAGGTCTCTGCTTTTCATGACTTTGAATATTTCTTGACAATTCCTTCTAGCCTGCAAAGTTTCTCTTGAGAAATCAGCTGACAGTCTTATGGGAACACTCCTGTAGGTAACTAACTGCTTTTCTCTTGCTGCCTTTAAGATTCTCTATCTTTAGCATTTGGCTTTTTAATTATGATGTGTCTTGGAGTGGGCCTCTTTGCATTTATCTTGTTTGGGGTTCCATGTGCTTCCTGGATGTGCATGTCTATTTCCTTCACCAAATTAGGGAAGTTTTCTTTCATTATTTTTTCAAATAGATTTCCAATTTCTTGCTCTTTCTGTTCTTCTTCTGGCACCCCTGTGATGTGAATGTTGGAGTGCTTGAAGTTGTCCCAGAGGCTGCTTATACTATCCTCCTTTTTATGGATCCTCTTTTCTTCTTGTTGTTCTGATTGGTTGTTTTTGTGCTTCTATATGTTCCAAATCATTGATTTGATTCTCAGCTTCATCTATTCTATTGCTGTTGCCCTGTAAATTGTTCTTTATTTCAATTAGTGTATCCTTCATTTCTGACTGGATCTTTTTTATGCTTCTGAGGTCCTCACTAAGTTACTTGAGCATCCTTCTAACCAGTGTTTTGAACTCTGCATCTGATAGATTGCTTATCTCCATTTCATTTAACTATTTTTCTGAAGTTTTGTTCTGTTCTTCCATTTGGGCCATGTTTCTTTGTCTCCTCCTTTTGGTAGCTTCACTGTGTTTGTTTCTATGTATTAGGTAGAGCTGCTTTGACTCCATGTTTTGGTAGCAGGGCCTAACGCAGTAGGTGTCCTATAGGGTCCAGTACCACAGCCTCCCCTTTTTCCCAAGCTGGATATTCAAGATGCACCCTTCATATGGGCTGAGTACACCCTCCTCTTGTAGTTGAGCATTGGTTGCTGTTGGCAAATCAATGGGAGGGATTTACCCAGGCCCATCAGCTGCAAAGGTTGGCTCTGACCTCTTATCACCAACCTCCACCCTCCATGGAGGATCAGCTGTGCAGAGGAAGGGCGGTGGTGCTCTGATGTGGTCTGTAACTGTCTACTTGGTGTGCAGGCTCTGAGGTTTCCCAAGTGGTGCAGGCCAAGGTCAGCCCCCAACTATGTTTTGCCTGGGGCCACCCTGCCTGTGCTATAAAGCAATCTGAGATGGCTGCTACTTTTTCTAGGCTTGGAGATTCCCAGGTGAATCCAAGCTTTGAATTTATGCTGGCTGCTGCTATTGGCAGGCCTGGAGCCCACTGAGACCAGCTGTTGCTTGTTTGATAGGATTTAGGAAGTTGTGAAACCTGAGCCAAGACCAGCCATTCATATGGAAAAACAGCTTTGGTGGCCCATAAATTGGGTGGGGCAGAGTTCCTGGGGATCTCCAAGGCAGTGCAATCAGTGTTAGCCAGGTTGATGGATACTCAGATATGGCACCAGCTTGCTGGCTCTGTGAGGGGAGGGTTTAGAAAAGGGACAATGGCCTCTGCTCACCTTGATGGCAGACACTTCAGTTTTTCCTTGTATACCACTACCTAGCTGCTACCCCGGTGCTGGAGCTCAGAGGTGAGTCCATGTGTGGGTTCTTTAAGTGAAACCACTTGGGGCTTCAGAAGTTTCCACCACTGACTCAATCCCCACTGTTTTTTGCAGCCAATTGTTTTGGGGACTTATCTTCCTGGCACTGGAACTCTGAGCTGGGTGGCCTCCTGTGGGGCTGGGACTCCTCACTCCTGAGTTATCCTTTCCAAATTTTTATCCACCACATATGTATGTGGGACCTGCCCATTCTGTGTCTGTGTCCCTCCTATCAGTCTGGATGGATATGGTTTCTTTAATTTTGTAGTTGTCAGACTTCCATTCGACTCTATTTCTGAAGGTTCTGAGTAATGTTTGTTCTATATTTTAGTTGCAATTTTATGTAGTTGTGCAAGGAGGTAAGCTGTGTTTACCTATGCCATCATGTTGACTGGAAGTTCTGTGTAGCCATTTTAATACTAAAGATGGAAGAAAATATGGAACATTTTTGGCATACTATGCTTTATTATTTCAAAAAATACAACTGAAATGCAAAAAGGATTTGTGCCGTGTATGGAAGAGGTGCTGTGACTGATTGAACATGTCAAAAGTGGTTTGCAAAGTTTCATGCTGGAGATTTCTGGCTGGACAATGCTCCATGGTCAAGTAGATGAGTTGAAGTTCATAGTGATAAAATTGAAACATTAATTGAGAACAATCAATGTTCTACCACACAGAAAATAGCCGACATACTCAAAATATCCAACTTAATAAAGTTATTAGTGAAAATGGGAACATGTGTTTTTTATTTCATGGAAATAAACAAATGGACTTTTTGGCCAACCCAATATATGCAAAAGTTTATTTAGAAAGTCACAGATAGATAAAGTGAGCTGTAGAAGAAATGTGTTCAAGAAACAAGTTACAAAGACAAAAGAAGGGCCCTTGGAATTTAGGAGAAAGAAAGAGCCAAGGAAAATACACCTTGGGTGGAAGGTGCAGGGGAGGGGAAAGGGGCTAGCATGTGCATGCTCCTCGGAGGAAGAGTCCACTGGGTACTATGGACTTATAAGGGTCTTAATAGAATATGCATCTGCTTTCCACGTGTGTCCTTTAGGGTTTGTGGCCTCCACTGATTGGTTGGCACCAGGGCAGGGATTCATTCATTAGTCATCACAGCTGGTCCTGAGATCAGCCATGGCGTCACTTGTCTGGTTTTGCTGCTTTTTGGGGCTCATGATGAAACACTACTGAGGCCTAGATGTTATCCCTAGGGGTTAATGCTTAAGGGAGTGTTCTTGCAAGGGCTTGTATGGGGGTTCTATGAGGCTATTCCCCTGCCCTTTGTTCCTCCTCTAAGGGAGTCTGCTACATGACTAGTGACATGCCAGGAAAGGAAAGGTCAGGGGAGGGTCTGAACTGCATGACCAGCGATATGAAAGGTCATGAGATCTAAATCACATGACCAATGATATGCTAAAGGAGAAAAGGTAACCCTGGGGGCAAGGTCCTTGTTTTCCCAGTTTTGTCCATTACTAGGCACCCGGGCCTTTCCACCCTGGTGACCTATACCTGGCCCATTGTCCTTGTTCTGCTCATGTCTGTCTAACTGCCTACCACACTGCACATCTCCCAAGGCCACTCCCACCACTGTTACATAATAGGAATGCGATAACACCACAATGGAGCCCATGGCATATATATGCCTAATACCATTGAGTAGTATTAGACGTGGAAAGCCCGCTCCTCCTGTGTACCCCAATAAGATATGGGTCAGGTAACAGCTGGGTCAGCACTCAGGTAAAAGCTCTGCCCTAGGCCTTGGATCTGTGGACCAAGAAGAACTAGAAGGATTACTTTCTCCCTAAGTGTATCAGTTAGTTATTGCCATGAAGAAGAAGGTGGTAAAGAAAGAGGAGAAGCATTTTTTTTTGAAAAAGAAGCTTCATTTAAAAAGAAAAGACTCAATGGCCTAAAATAATAGTCATTTATTCTTACTGATCTTATTTAGTTCAGCTTATCTAAGCTAGGTTTGGCTAGGGTGACTGGGCCACCCTCCATGTTTCTCTCATCCTCCTCTGGGGGTCATCGGGCCAGTCCAGGGATGTTCTTCTGTTGGCAATGGCACAAGCAAAAACTCACAAGGTCTCTTGCATGGGGTCTCCAACCAATGGTCCGTGGGCTGCATGCAGCCCAGGATGGCTATGAATGCTACCCAACACAAAATCATAAATTTACTTTAAACATTATGAGATTTTTGTGCGACTGCTTGTTGCAATATATTAAATGTGTGGCCCAAGACAACTCTTCTTCCAGTATAGCCAAGAGATGCCAAAAAGTTGGACACCTCTGGTAGACTCGAGTTTGGAGCTGGTACACCAGCACATCTGCCTCATTTCTTTTATTGTAGTAAAATCCACACAACATAAAATTTACTATTTTACCATGTTGAAGTATACTGTTGAATGCCATCAAATACATCCATATCGTTGTGCAACCATCATGCTCCACATCCCCACAACTTTTTCATCATCCCAAACTGAAACTCTGTGCCCATTAAATAATAATTCCCCACTTCCCCTTCTCCCAGCCCCTGGCAATCACGAATCTGAATTTGAGTACACTATGTACCTCATATAAATGGAATCATACAATATTTGTCCTTTTGTGTTTGGCTTCTTTCATATAATGTTTTAAGGGTTCATCTATGTTGTCACATGTATCAGAATTTTGTTCATCCACTGGTGATCATTTGGGTTGTTTTCATCTTTTGTCTATCCTGAATACTGCTGCTATGAACATTGGTGTAAAAATACCTGTTCCAGTCCCTGCTTTCAGTTCTTTTGGTGCATCCAGAAGTGAAATTGCTGAATCATATCGTAGTCCTACATTTAATGTTTTGAGGCACTGTCAAATTGTTTCCACTGTGGCTGCAGCATTTTCCATTCCCACCAGCAATGTTCAAGGGTTCTAATTTCTCCACATCTTTACCGACACGTTTTATTTTCTGCTATTGGGGATTTTTCTCTAATAACCATCCTGATTTCTATAATAATTAGTGATGTTGACCATCTTTTCATGGGATTATTGGCCATTTATATATCTTCAGAGAAATGACCATTCAAGTGTTTGCCTATTTATTAATTTGGTGGTTTGTGATTGTTGTTGTTGTAGTAGGAATTCTTTATATATTCTGGATATTAATCCCTTGTCAAATCTGTGATTTACAAACATTTTCTCCCATTCTGTGGGATGCCTTCTCAATCCACTAATAGTGTCCTTTGCCCAAAAGCTTTCAATTTTTATGGTCTCCAGTTTATCTAATCTTTCTTTTGTTGTCTGTGCTTTTAGCTTCATATCCAAGAAATCTTTGCTAAATCCAATACCATGAAGCTTTTCCCCTATGTTTTCTCCTAAGATTTTTATACTTTCAACTGTTAGGTTTAGATTTTTGACCCACTTTCAATTAATTTTTATATGTGGTGTAAGGTAAGGATTCAACATTTTTTTTGCATGTGGATATCCAGTTTTCTTAGCATTTGTTGAAAAGACTGTCCTTTCCCCAATTGAACATTCTTGTCACCCATGTTGAAAGTCATTTGACCATATATGCAAGAGTTTATTTCTGATGTTTCTGTCTATCCCATTGGTCTAATTGTCTATCTTTATGCCAGTACCATACTCCTTCAAATACTGTGGCTTTAAAAGTTGTAAAAACAGTAAGTATGAGATCTTCAACTTTGTTCTTCTTGTTCAAGATTGTTTTGTCTATAAGGGATGTCTTGAAATTCCATCTGAATTTTAAAATAGATTTTTCTATTTCTGCAAAAGAACATAATTGGGATTTCGATAGGCATTGTGTTGAATCTTTAATTCACTTTGGGGACTATTGTCATCTTAACAATATTAAATCTTCCAATCCATAACATATGATACCCTCCCATTGATTTGTTTTAATTTCCTTTAGCAATGTTTTGTAATTTTCAAAATAACAAGTCTTTTACCCCTTAGTTTATTCTTAAGTATTATATTCTTTTTGATGCTATTATAAATAGAATTGTTTTCTTAATTCCCTTTTCAGATTGTTCATTTTTAGTGTAACATCTAATTCATTGTATTGGCCAAAGTAGCTACATGGCCAATCCGGAAGTCAGGAATAGGGTGGGAAAGTACTGCCCACACATCATGGGAGGGCACTGCAAAGTTGCATGACAAAGTGAGTAGATACAGGGAAGAGTAAAGAATGGGATCCTGTAACACTACATCCCACACTGAGCTTCCTACACAGATTTTAGCATTATTTCTCCAGGGCTCTTCTTCAAAGTTGTCTGTTCCAATCCCTTCAATCTATACAGTTACAATGAAAATATTAAAAAAGGGCAAAGGGATGAAAGGAGTGGGTAGACAAAGGACGTAGGTAACAGGGTGCCAGGTAAATCGCTGGTGCCCAGCTGAACAAATTAGTGGGTATGGAATAAGAACACGAGGCAAGGAATGTGAAGGCCTGTTCCTTGATCTTGGGAAGGTCTCCTAACATCTCTGAGCCCCAGTTTCCTCCTCTGTCAGTGGGGTAGGTGATCTCTAAGGGCCTTTGCTCTGTTGACTCAGCATCCTCTACCAATTCTAACAGTGCTGCCTCAGAATAGGAAACAGTCCAACACTGGAAAATCCCTTCTCTTTACAGATCCACAGGCACACCCATCCATGCAGGTGGTCACTCATGTGTCTCATAGATCTCATAATTTTCTGCTTTCCATCGCAGTTTATTAGTGTGCTTTTTTTTTAGCATATCACTAGGTATTTCCTTGCAAAAGGAAAGATAGTCTTAACTATCCTAACTGTCCCCAGAACAACAGTAACCAAATAGATTTTTTAACTAATCTGAAGAAAAGCCTCCAGTACTTTTATTGGATTTCTCATGCATTTTAAACTTCCAAGTAAATTTTCGGTGGAAGCCAAGTTGCTGGGAACACAACAGCAAATTCAGCAAGTACCCTGAATTTAGAGGAAATGGTTTTTCTTTCACAACTGCAATCAGTTTATTTTGATAATTCTCTGCTACAAAGTCTTAGTAGATACAATATCTCAGGTAAATATTGGGGAATTTTAATGCATCAAAATATGTTCAATGACTATGTAAATAAGTGTAACATCGTCCATGTCCAGTGCAGGCTTGGTAAGAGTTATCTGAAAGCCAAGGCTCTTGACCTATAGAGAAATGAGATGAGTATTTAAAATTGTTTTCCTAGTCTCTACTAAAAATTTTTGGCTTGAAAATCATTTAAAGAGTAACATGAAGGCAGATATTATACTTTAACCAGTTAAAGTTTGATTCTTAACTCTTACTACATAGTATATATTTTTCCAACTCACTGCTTTGAAGAAATGATTTCTTTCATTATGCAATTACTGTAGGAAATAATTAACTCCAAAAAATTCAGTGAGTGGATATTAATTGCTTCATTTTTTTAAGGTAGTGTAGGGATATAGATAGAAATAGGCACTTTGTGTCCTACTAGAATTTTTACTTAATTGAATGAGTAATAGTCACCCTCCTAGAACCCCAGAGTATAAAACATCTCCTGTTTGCTTGGGAATGGCAAGCATAAGGAAGATGCCATGGGGAAGGCCAAATTGTATGCACGGCCTCTAGAGCCACATAGACACTAACACAACTCCTCAGGGATGTATCCTTTTGGCTTTACCAATGGCTTAGTTCTCCTCTCCTCTTCTTCTAGGCTGCCCCATCAAAGGTCAGCCTACCCCCAGTATCACCTGGTTCCATGATGGCCAGTCAGTTGCCACTGTCACAGGATTGTCACATCATATCTTGGCTGCCGGACAGATTCTCCAGGTTGCAAACCTAAGTGGCGAGTCTCAAGGAGAATTCAGCTGCCTTGCTCAGAATGAGGCAGGAGAGCTCATGCAGAAGGCGTCTCTTGTCATCCAAGGTGAGAAACCCTTTGGGCTTTGGGTGCTGGGCTTATTTCTTAAGCAAGGGAGTCCCCCTAAAAATCTAATTCTCTAGTAGACCAATGATTTCTGATCTCCAGTGGTTCCCAGAGCATGAAAACTGAAGCTGGACCATGTTTCCATACAAGGAGGCCCTTCAGAAGAGCCTCCAGGCCCCACCCCAGCAGAACCTGGAAAAGTCAGTGCTGCTTTCCTAAGTGGGCCCTTCTGCTCATCATGTTGCCACTGCTTGGGACCAAGGAAACACCCCAATATAGCAAAGTCCACTGTGTTTCCTTTATGCCGGGTTAACTGATAAACACCCACACACTCACGCATGTAAAGTAGACTGTTAAGAAAAATGCAAATTTTCTCTGTTGGTTCGGTTCCAAAATAAGTCATAATTGGAACCCCTTGGTTTTTGCCTCCTGCCCCGGAGAGTCAGGGCTGGTGCCCATACCTGCCAAACACCGGAAAGACTCTTCACCTGCAGCCACATGCTGAGTGCTTTCTAGGCCCCTTTTCTGCAGCCTCGCCAGAGAACAGACTGAGAAACCTGTGTGGCTGGTGCATTATACCTCCAGGAAAACCGGTGGATTGGAAAGCCCTTGGCCAGCACCTGGCATTTGCTGCACCAAGAAAGTTACGAATAAACCCAAAACAGTGGGAAAGGAACCCAAACTGGCCTTGTTATAGAAACTAAGTAAGGCTTTTGGGTTTTCCACAGGCCTATTGTACCTGTGGCCTATGTGTGCCACTTCAGGGAAAGCGAAATTCTACTGTGTATTCTAAATGGAGGATCCTGGGGGAAGGGACCGCCTTTTGTGCAAATATAGCCCATGAAAAGGGCGACCTCTGAAAAATGGAGTTTTTCCCTTAAACATCCTTCCCTGCCATTTGGCTTTCCAAACAGGAAAGTAAATATTCCATTTTCTTGCCAGCCCGCCATTCTCTGCTGAAAACCAGATCCTATGTGCAAGATTTGTAACACACAGCTTTGGAAATAGGCACTCGTGGTTTATCGACCCAAAGTTATTTTAATAGCTTTCCTGTCAATGAGTCCCAAACCCCCAAAAAGAAAATCCAAAGAAATTGCCTTACTTCCTGACATCGGTGTCTCATATAATTGAGTCCTCTCTGGATAGACTGCCTTTTTTTTTTTTTTTTTTTTTTACTTTTCTTTTTAATCCTCAGCTGAGGAAATGTTTTTATTAATTTGAGAGAGAGAGAGGGAGAGAGAAACATCAATCAATTGCCTCCCTTACACACTCCAGCCAGGGATCAAACCTGTAACCTAAGCATGTGCTGTGACTGGGAATCAAACCCACAACTTTTTGGTGTACGGGATGACACTCCAACATACTGAGCCACCCAGCCAGGGCTAGGCTGGTTTTTTATAACATCTACCAAGTCTAACTTGAATCTGCACCTTTAAATATGATTGTTAAGTATCTCTGATATTTTTATATCTCTTTGTTGGGAAAAAATGTCACATTCTGGTGAGCCAGTCTGAAGGGAAAAAAAAAAAGCACTTTAAGAAGTAAGTTTAAAACTACTAAGAACTATAGCCTCTGGTTAAGTACCCTCTGTGCCAGGCACTGGGCTAGGCTCTTTACCTTCATTATACCCAGGCCTCACAGTAACTTGTTGATGTAAGGACTAGCATGCTCATTTTATAGAAGAGCCAACTGAGGGCTCTGGAGGCCACATAACTTGCCTAGATAAGCTGGGAATAGAGCCCACTGAGGGGCAGAGGCTCATTCATAACACCACCCTCCCTCCTCCCCAACTGCCCAGCTCAGAAGAAATATACAGCATGGGCAATAATACTCTCTGCTTTTCACCTCTGATCCTCCTTCTGTGACAGATTACTGGTGGTCTGTGGACAGACTGGCAACCTGCTCGGCCTCCTGTGGTAACAGGGGCATACAGCAGCCCCGCCTGAGGTGTCTCCTGAACAGCACAGAGGTTAGCCCCGCTCACTGTGCAGGGAAAGTTCGCCCTGCTGTGAATCCCGTCCCCTGCAACCGGAGAGACTGCCCTTCTCGGTGAGTGTGGCAGGGGTTGGCTCAGGCCTCCCCACCCTCCTGTATGCACCCTGACTTTTAGCCAAGTTGGTGACCAGCCCTTCCTTGACTAGCACTATGCAGGGAGACTTCAAGTGCAGGGGAGAGGGCCTGCCCTCAATGAGCTGTTCTTTCCTACAGGCACAGGACAGTGAGGACTCTCCGCCATACAGAAAACATCCCTCAGAAAGAGCCCCCTCCCTCAGCCCTGTTGTCTCCTCAACTCTCAGAAAGTTAAGGGCTTTCCCAGCACCCCAAGTACCTGAAAGGTTCTGTTCAGGGAGCAGGAACATCCCAGGCTCTGGCAAGACATAGCTCCCATCCTGCAAAGAAACGGGTTGTAGGAGAAGAAATGTATTTGCAGTTGAAGTGCTGAGGGGGTGGGGATTATTGGCCTCTACCCCAACCCTTCCCCTTTCTTCTAATTTAAAATACCTGTGCTAGTCAGTGCTTCAGTTTAGTTAAAGAAATCTTATCCTCCTCTTTTCTACAAAGAGTAGCATCCTGCTAAAGTTGAAATGTCTTCATTTCCTGTAGTCGCCTCAATGCTGCATATATACTCCCTGCATTTGGGTACATTATAGAACCCAGATGACACCCACAGTCTCTGCTTCTCATGTCTTCCTCGAGCTCTGAGAAGCCGTGAGTCCCACTGAGCATGCCCACCGCAGTCTTCAGTCAGTAGCTAGTGATAATGGATGGGCTTAGAGTTGGCACCAGCATAGTGCTCTGAGCCTGGGGGGACTTGGCGGGTCCCTGAAATGCCCTTTTACTACCCTATCTGTAGGACTTTCACACACCACTTAGGCAACTGCTTTGTGTTTTGCCAACTGAGTCATAAGGAGCAGCTGAAACCAGGAGAGACTCAATGAAATATGAAACACACTCTTTAATATCAGCAGTTTGACTTGCTGACGGGAAGGTTTCCACGGGAATGATTAATGTCCTTTTATACCCTTCCTGAACTGTAACATAGCCCCTACCTCTCCTCTCTCAAACCCCTTACCCCAGCTCCTGAAAAATTGCTGAAATGTATATTTGGAAATACAAGTTGATTGAAATGCAAGCCCGACATGCACCAGGGATATGAGAGACTGGAAGACTGCCCTTGCCAAGCTGTGTGAAATGAAGAAGAGGTCTTGGACATGCCAGGGACTTTTTGATTTGCTGGGGTGATGGTCAGAGTCAATCAGCCTCATTTACTTCTGCAAATGAAATAATGGCTGTGTCTGCTTGAGTTTCAGCACCCCTAGGAGCTTTCAAACACCTCCCGCCTGCTTCCTAAGTGGCTCTGCCGCTGTGGGTTGGAATTCTGCACACAGTCCTCTCTCAGGGCAAACGGAGCAAGGAAGTCCCACCAAACTAAACAAGCCACAGATCCAGATGCACCAGGAATTTGCTCCACCCCTGCTACTTGCCTCTCCTGAGAGCCAGATGTGGCACTCCTGGACTAGGAAGTAGTCACAGGTTCACCTTTGACTGGTTTCCATGCCTTGGGCACTTTGTCAGCTACCAAAAAGCATGGCCCTGGTCATCTTCTTGAATAGCTGTGGGCAGTTCTGTTTTGACCCAGATAGGGCCATTCCATGTATCAATAAGTTTTTTCTCAGGCAATAACACCAATGAATGACGTTTTTCCCCTAGACTGAGTGAAATGGCTGGAAAGCACCGTCATTTCTTGCTATTTTCCCCAAGCTGTCCCCCCTCCCCTCCTCTTTGAGAATTATCCCAAGGTATAAACATGCCAAGAGAACCCCTACGTGTTTGCATATGTACCAAGGATTTCAGAGTTTCCTAGCTGACACCTTAGCTCTCTGAGAAAAGCCATTTGTCACTATCTTGGTCAGTGTCACTTCCAAGGATCCGGTTTGTAGTTGGATCCTAGTGTTCTGAGAACTACTACTCTCAGCCCTCTGACAGGTATAAGATCTATGGCCTGTGACTCCCACAGGTGGGCAGTAGTTCCAAAAAGCTAGAAGGGACTTTGCCTGTGCCTGGGGAATTAAACAAAATCAAATGAGACATAGAAAACACAGTGAGTACTAGCAGACAAAATGTTGGCTTAAGTGAGACACAGATTGCCACCTAGGTCAGGAGGTGACACAGATTTGGACCTGACTTCCCTAGGAAATCGCCTCTCCTCTGCCACACACTTGGGTGCCCTTAGCAAGTACCGGAACCAGAGAGCAGTGTATGTAGCTCGAGACTGTTTCCCCCACAGTGTTCCATCTGCAAGCTCATGGCTTTGGGGGCCAGGGTCAAGCTGAAGCAACTGATCTTCAGGATATTCTTTCAAGATGTACCTTTTTAGTTCATTTCCAAAGGGTATTTGTTTCTTGTGGCTGCTATAACAAATTACCAGAAACATGGTGGCTTAAAACAACAGACGTTTATTCTCTCACTGTTTGGAAGCCCAGAAGTTCAGAATCAAGGTGTCATCAGGGTTGCACCCCCTCCAAAGGCTCTGGGAAGAATCTGTTCTGTGGCCCTTAGAGTTTCGGATGCCTCTGGTCCTCCCTTGGCTTGTGACCACATCACTCCATCCTCTGCCTCTTTGGGCACACTGTCTCCTCCTCTTTGGTGTGGAATCACCCTCTGCATTTCTCTTATAAGGATACCTGTGATGACATTTAAGGCCTATCCAGATAATGCAGGATAACCTCATCTCAAAATCCCTAATTATGTCCACAGTGATCTTTCGTCCGAATAAAGTAACCACAGGTTCCAGGGATTTGATGTAGGTTTCTTCTGGGGGTCAGTGGGGGTAGAGCATTTTCAGCCTATCACTCCAAGTATACACTGTAAAAAGGGCCATGGCCCCCACATTAGCAGCTGTGTGGTGGGCACAGGGCCATAGGTAGGACTCTTGTTCTGAGAGCACACAGCATCATTCCTTTCCCCGAGGCTGCCCCTTCGTGGCTGCCCCTTCATAGCTGTCCTGACTCCTCTTCTCTCCACAGGTGGATGGTGACCTCCTGGTCCGCTTGTACCCGGAGCTGTGGGGGAGGCATCCAGACTCGTCGGGTGACCTGCCAGAAGCTGAAAGCCTCTGGGATCTCCACTCCCGTGTCCAATGACATGTGCACACAGCTTGCCAAACGCCCGGTGGACACCCAGGCCTGTAACCAACAGCTCTGTGTGGAGTGGGCCTTCTCCAGCTGGGGCCAGGTGAGAGGATTTTCTTTGAAAGGTAAACCTAAAGGTACTGATCCTGCCACAGAAGGAGGTGCCTAGTATGTGATCTACCCTGGAAAATGTTCCACGTGCACTGAGAAAAATGTGTAATCTGCTCTTTGGGGATGAAATGTTCTATAAATGTCTATTAAGACAAACTGGTCTAATGTGACATTTTATGGCCATTATTTTCTTATTAATTTTCTGTCTGGATGATCTACCTATTGAAGTGGAATAGCAAAGTCCCTGACTATCTCGTACTACTGTTAATTTCTGCCTTTACGTCCACTAACATTTGCTTGTACCCGGAGCTATCGGGGAGGCATCCAGACCTGTCAGGTGACCTGCTCCTATGTTGGGTGTATAGATATTTGCGATTGTTACATCCTCTTCTTGAATTGACCTCTTTAAACTTGAGTAATTCATCTCTGTTTCATTTTATGTTCTTTATTCTAAAGTCTATTTTGTCTGATATGAGTTGTAGCACAGGAGCCCCAAACCAGGGAGCTGCGTAAGTGTTCATGATATTCTGGAAAAAAACCCACCTGGTCGGTATGGACATGCCGTTTATTACTCACATGACAGGAGAGTGCCCCGACAGCAGCAGGTTGGTGACAGAGAAGCTGTCCCTCCTCCAGTCTGAGGTTCATTATAAGGGGTCCCAGACAAAGGAAGCATGTATACTGTGCATTACTCTAAACTATATTACATCGTAAAGTTGCTTCTGTGTATGTGCAGAAAGAAAGGTCAAGAAGCAGTTACAGGACCAGAAGCTTCTCCCAAAAGGAAATAAGGAGGGAGTTACAATGCATTTCCAAAACAATACACATTCCCTCTGGCCAGGGTCCCCCTAGCCAGCCCTCATCACAGGTGGTGGAAGCGGCCATGTCTTGAGCTACCCCACACGAGGACTGCTACCCCAGCTTTTTTTTCACTTCTATTTGCACAGAACATCTCTTCCCACCCTTTCACTTTCAGCCTATGTGTGTCTTTCTATCTAAAGCAGGGCTGTCCAAACTTTTGGTGCCTCTGGGCCACACGGGAAGAAGAGTTGGCTTGGGCCAAACGTTAAATACACAAACACTAATGAAAACAAACAAATCTCATAATGTTTTAAGTAAATTTATGATTTTGTGTTGGGCCACATTCATAGCCATCCTGGACCACATGTGGCCCATGTGCCACAGGTTGGATTCTAAAGTGAGTCTCTTGTAGGAGGCATGTGGACGGGTCATTTTTTTCTATCCATTCTGCCACCCTATGTCCTTCAATTGGATCATTTAGTCCACTTACATTTAAAGTAATTACTGATAAGTATGTGCTTATTGCCATTTTGTTAATTTTTTTTGGTTGTTTTTCTCTGTTCCTTTCCTCTGCTCTTGATTTCTTTCCTTTGGATTTGTTGGTTTTCTTTAGGATTTTGCTTTAATTTCATTTTCTTCATTTTTTGTGTATTTTTTTGGTTTGGGCTTATGGTTACCATGAGGTTAATACATCCATCCATACCTATAGCTGTCTGTTTTAAGCTGATGGGCACTGAAGTTCAATTGCATTCTAAAAGTACTACATTTTTGCACCTCCTCCGTGCTTTATTTTTCACATCATGTTTAAATCTTCTTGTTTTGGGTATCCCCTAATTATTTATTGTATTTATAGTTAATTTTGCTACTATTGTCTTTTAACCTTCATATTACCTCTTTAAGTGGTTGATTCGCTGGGATTATTGTATATTTGCCTTTACCAGTGAGATTTTTTTTCTTTCCTGTATTTTCTTATTTCTGGTTATGGCCCTTTCTACCTAGAGAAGACCTTTTAACATTTCTTATGAGGCTGGTTTAGTGGTTGTGAACTCCTTTAGTTTTTCCATGTCTGGGAAACTCTTTATCTTTCCTTCAATTCTGAATGAACACCTTGCCAGATATAGTATTCTAGACTGTCAAGTGATTTCTTTTAGCACTTTAAATATTTCCTGCCACTCCCTTCTGGCCTGTATGTAAAGTTGCTTCTGAAAAAACAGCTGATAGCCTTATGGGTTATCCCTTGTATGTGATTTGTTTCATTCTTGCTGCTGTTAAGATAGTCTCTTTAACTTTAGCCATTTCAATTACATTAAAATGTAATTAATGTAATTAAAATGCCATTTTAATATGTCTTGGTGTGGGTCTCTTTGGGTTCATCTTGTTTGGAACTCTCTGTGCTTCCTGGACCTGGATGTCTGTTCACTTCCCCAAAATAGGAAAGTTTTCAGCCATTATTTCCTCAAATATTCTTTCTGCCCCTTTCTCTCTCTCTTGTCCTTCTGGATTCCTACAATACAAATGTTAGGGCACTTAATGTTATCCCAGAGATCTTTTATACTATCTCATTATTAAATTTTTTAAGTTTTCTTTTCTGATTGGGTGATAACTATTCTGTCTTCTAATCCATTCTTCTTTATTAACTAATCTGTTGTCAATTCCTTTTAATGTATTCTTCATTTCAGTTTTTGTATTCTTCATCTCTGATTGGTTCTTGTTTGCATTTTCCACTTCTTTGTGGAAGTATTCTCTGAGTTACTCTATTCTACTCTCAAGTTTGTTGAGCATCCTTATGACCATTTTTCTTTGAATTTTTTATCAAGCAAATTACTTATCTTTGGTTCATTAGGGAGTTTCTCTGGGTTGCTTTTTTTTTTTTAGTCCCTACATTTGGGGAATATTCTTGTCTCCCCATTTTGTTTGACTTTCTGTATTTGTTCCACTGAGTTGGATGGAATAGCTATGTCTCTCAGTCTTGGAAAAGTAGTTTTGACAGGCCAGCTGTAGTCAGGGAAGGTGCACATGCTCCTGTGTGTGTCCTCTGGCCTGAAGGAATAGGTTCCAGGAAGCCTAGTGTGTGCGTGCTCCCTTTCCTTCTAATCTGGGTGGAGTTGCCTGGTGTAGACGCGACTGCGCAGTGCGTGCTTAGTATGTCCTGTTGCTTTAATTATCTGTTGCCAGAGCAGGGTCTGGGCAGGGTTGCTCTGCATTCTTGCCTCTCAATGACCTGCTAGCTGCACCTTTTCTGTGGGTGGAATAGCATGTATATGCACACATCTGTATTTTGCTAGTTCTACACTCTCTCACAGCAGGGCAGCCATGCATGCATACACAGAAGCTCCCAATTCACTGCACATGGGTCAGCCTTGCGTGTGGGTACCATGAAGTTTTGCTAGCTCTGAACTTTCTTCAGGTGAGGTAGTCCCACGTGTGTGCAGCAGTGCCACACTATCTCTGCACTTTTTCTGGATGAGGCAGTCCTGCATGTGGATACCACAGCATTTTGCTGGGTCCACACTCTCCAGGAGGGCAGCCTCATGTGAGCACACAGCAGCACCCCTTCATCTCTGCACTTTCTCTGGACAGGGTAGCCCTGCAGCATTTTTCTAGCTCTTCACTCTCTCTCTGGGAGGAGTCCTGTGTGCTTGTGCAGTCTAATGGGTTCATAAAGCATTATCCTGCTGTACGTGCTGGATCAATCTCTGGGTACAGGGGCCTCTAGTATGCATGCTATCATAACCTCCTGTTTCTGCTGCATCTCCCTGCAGGACAGGTGATTGTGGACACACTATAGCACCTTGAATGTCTGGGATAAAACCTAACTAGAACTCCTGCCCATTAGCCATGTGTAGGAGAAACAAACAGTAGTGCTCAGTGATTCCTCTGATCCCAAGTTGCTCCTTCAGCTTCCAGAGAACTCTCACAGTTCCCCAAACTTCTCTGTGTAGTCTCTGTTGTTTATTGTGTGGAAGCTGTTCAATTGGCTCAGAGTTGTCTTCTAGGAGGAACTGCTCTAAATAGGTGTACATTTGATGTGTTCTTGTGAGGGCACAAGCTCAGTGTCTACCTACGCCACCATCTTCAACCTGGTAGAGTGTTTTAGAATGTATGTACTGTGTTCAAAACCTATTTGGAGACCATTAAGCTTAGCCAGCTGGGAGAATCCAAAACAACCATAAGGCTCTTAATTTTTTTGTGTTCCTATATGAACTAATGGAACTGAATGCTTCTGGGCAGTTAGCCACTAAAAACTTGTTGGAACTGGCTATCTAGACCTGGCTGCATTCATGTCCCTCCATCCCCACCCTGAGGTATGTCCTTTGGAGATCACCTGGAATTGTATCCAGTTATTACACATGGCTGAGACTATTAGTCAAGACAGAGGCATAGGTGAACATGCTCACCTCCTTACACAACCACATCAAAATTACAACTAAACTATAGAACAACTATCACTCAGAACCATCAGAAATAGAGTTGAATGGAAGTCTGACAACTATGAAATTAAAGAAACCACATCCATCCAGACTGGTACAAGAGGTGGAGACATGGAAGAAGCTGGTCCCACACTCATGTGTGTTGGATAAAAATTTGGGAGGTATATCTTGTGAGGGAGGAGTCCCAGTCCTATTCTGGGCCCCCAGCCCAGGGTCCCAGTGCCAGGCAGCTAGGTCCCCATAACTTCTGGCTGCAAAAATCAGTAGGGATCGAGTTGGTCCCAAGAAACTTCTGGAGTCCCAACAAGTTCCTCTTAAAGAACCCACACATGGACTTACTCAGCCTCACTACCTCTGAGCTCTGGCACCAGTGGCATACAGGGAAAAACTGCAGGGTCTGGCATCAAGGCAGGAGCTGAGGGACAGCTTCTCCCAGACAGAAAAGTGGACAGAGGCTATTGTCCCTGTTCTGAACCCTCCCCCCACAGAGCCACAGAGCTGGCAGGTGGGGGTTCCCTATATGAGACTCCATCAACCTGGCTAACACAATTTGTCCAGCACTGGAGATCCCCTGAGACTCTGTCCACCCAGCTTACGGGCCCACCCAACCTGTTAACAGTGAGTGCATTTTCCCATATGAATGGCTGGTCTTGGCTTATGCTTTACAACTTCCTAAATCCTCTCAAACAAGCAACAGCCAGCCTTAGTGATCCTCCAGCCCCATACCTCTTGATAAGTGGCCCCTGCCCAGCACTAAGAACAGCCAGCCTAGATTCATAGCTTGACTTTGCCTGGGAATCTCCAAGCCCAGCACAAATAGCAGTCATCTCAGATTGCTTTATAGCTCAGGCAGGGTGGCCCTGGGCAAAACAGTGAGAGCGGCTGACTTTGGCCTGCACCACTCAGGAAACCCCAGAGCCTGCACACCCAGTGGACATCTACTGACCACATCAGAGCACCACCATCCTGGCCTCACACTACTGATCCTCCACAGTGGGCAGAGGTTGGTGGTGAGTGATCATAGCCAGTCCTTGCAGCTGACTAGCCTGAGTAAATCCTTCCCATTGACCTGCCAACAGCAATCAAGGCTCAACTACAAGAGGAAGGTGTACTCAGCCCACATGAAGGGTGCACATTGAGTACCCAGCTTGGGTGATAGGGGAGCCTGGGCCACTATACCCTGCAAGACACCTACTACATTAGGCCATGATACCAAGACACGGAATCATAGAAGCTCTACCTAATAAAAAGAAGCAAACACAGGGAGGCTGCCAAAATGAGGAGACAAAGAAATGTGGCCCAAATGAAAGAACAGCTCAAAACTCCAGAAAAAGAGTTAAATAAAATGGAGATAAGTGATCTATCCGATGCAGAGTCTGAAACACTGGTTAGAAGGATGCTCAAGGAACTTAGTGAGGACCTCAATGGCGTAAAAAAGATCCAGATGGGAGGGGGTGTAAGGAAATGGATGAAGAAGTGAGAGGATTAAGTAGTACAAATTGTTTTTACAGAATAGCCATGGATATGTAAAGTACAGTATAGAAAATGGAGTAGCCAAAAAATTATACCCATGACCCATGAACATGAATAATGGTGTAGGGATTGCCTGGGGGAGTGGTGGGTGCTGGGTGGTTTTGGGCAAAGAGGGAAAAATTGGGACAACTGTAATAGCATAATCAATAAAATATAATAAAAATAAGAATAAAATCTTTATAAAATAAAAAAAAATACACACTGCCATCTCTAATGAAGATCAAATGTTATTTGGGGAAATGTGGCCACAGAATTTGCTTGTAATAATATATAAAGCCATTTGTGTCCCAGGTGAGTTAGGGGACAATGCTCAGTGCTGGCCAATCAACACGTTTGGCCAGAAGCTTCTTTTTGGCACCTCTACCAACCCCCCCTTATTTCCAGTGACCTAATGTATGTGCTTCATAATAAAAGAGGCATGAGCTCCTCCTTGCTCCTATGCCTTGGGGATATCATCTTTCTCTTACCTGGAAAAGTCCACTTCTGATACCCTCATTTAGGCAGCTCTGCTTTTAGGCCTCAACTTATTGGCAGCTTGTGAAATTTCAGTTGGGAACAGATCTGGCTACACACGGGAAAAAATTTCTGCATTGTATCACTGAGGTCAATCAAGGGGACATACAGTACACATTGATCATTCTCAGTAATTATTTTTCCTACAAGAGAAGAAAATAGGTCTTTCCCATCAAACACTCTCATTGCCATTTTATTTCTTCTACAACCCTCTAAGCAAGTATGTCTCAAGCTTTAATGTAAATCACCTGTGCATCTTGTTAAAAATGCTAACTCTGATATGGCAGGTCTGAAATAGAGCTTGGCTGCTGATTATTTTATTGAGGTATAACTGACATAATATTATATTAGATTCATGTGTACTACATAATGATTCAGTGTTTATATACATTGTGAAATAATCACCACAGTAAGTCTAGTTAACATGTGTCGCCATATGTATTTATTTAAAAAAAAATTTTTCTGGCAATTTTTAAGATCTACTCTAAGCAACTTTCAAATACACAATACAATATTATTAACTATAGTCACCAAGCTGTCCATTATACCTCCATGACTTTCTTACTGGACATTTATAAGTTTCAGTCCCCTTCTCTGATTTTGCCCATGTGCACCCCCACCTCTGGAAACCACCAATCTGTTTTTCAAGTGTGTCTTGTTTTAGATTCCACATATAAGTGAGATCATACAGTATTTGTCTGTCTCCGTCTGGCTTATTTCACTTGGCATAATTCCATCAAGATCCATACATGTTGCAAATGGCAAGATGTCTTTCTACTTTATGGCTGAATAATATTTGTGTGTGTGACATTTTCTTTATCCATTAATTCACTAATGGATACTTAGCTTGTTTCCATATCTTGGTTATTGTAAATAATGCTGCAATGAATCTGGGTGTGCATCTATCTTTTTGGATTAATGTTCTCAGTTTTTTCAGATAAATACCCAGAAGTGGAATTGCTGGATCATATAGTTCTGTTTTCAGTATTTTTGAGAAACCTTCAAACTGCTTTCCATAGTCACTGCACTAATTTACATTCCCACCAACAGTGCACAAGGGCTCCCTTTTCCACACATCCTCACCAACATTTAATCTTGTCTGGTAACAGGTGTGAGGCACTAGTTCATTGTGCATTTGATTTGCCTTCCCTTGATTATTAGTGATGTTGAGCACTGTTTCATGTACCTGTTGGCAATCCGTAAGTCTTCTTTTGAAAAATGTCTACTCAGATCCTCTACCCCTTTTTAAATAGGGTTTTGGTTTTGGTTTTGGTTTTGGTTTTGGTTTTGGTTTTGGTTCTTTGCTCTTGAATTGTATGAGTTCTTTATATATTTTGGGTGTTTATCCCTTATCAGATATATGATTTGTAATTATTTTCCCCCATTCAATTCATTGACTTTTGATGGTTTCCTTTGCAGGAGTTTTTTAGTTTTAGGTAGTCACACTTGTTTACTTTTGTCTGTTGTCTTTGTTTTTGGTGTCAGATTAAAAAATTGTTGCCAGGACTGATGTTAAGGAGGTATCACCTATGTCTTCTAAGAGTTTTATGGTTTCAGGCCTTATGTTCAAATCTTTTATCCATTTTGTGTTAATTTTTATTGTGTAAGATAGTCTAGTTTCATTTTTTTGCATGTGGCTGTACAATTTTCCCAGCAACATTTATTGAAGAGACTGTCATTTCCCCATTTTATATTCTTGGTTCATTTGTTGTAAATTAATTTGCCATATTTGTGGGTTTATTTCTGGGCTCTCTATTATGTGTCCATTTTTATGCCAGTACCATATTTTATTGATTACAATAGCTTTGTAATATAGTTTGAAATAAGGGAGTGTGATTGTTCCAGCTTTCTTTTTTCTCTTCTCGAGATTGCTTTGGTTATTTGGGTTTCTTGTGGTTCCATACAAATTTTAGGATTGTTTGTTCTATTTCAACAATAAAAAAGAAGAAAAGAAAAATTGGAATTTTGGAAAGGATTACATTAAATCTGTAGATTGCTTTGGACAGTACATTTTATTTTAAAAACACATTATTTCTTCAAATCCATGAACATGGAATATCTTTTCATATAATATTTGTGTTTTCTTGAGGGTGGGAGATGGGTATGGCTGGGGTGGGGAGAATTGGTAGGGGGGGATATGGAGACAACTGTACTTGAACAACAATAAAAAACATTTATGTTTTCTTTCATTTCTTTCATTAATGTCTTATAGTTTTCAAGGTGTATGTCTTTCACCTCTTTCACTAAGTTTATTTCTATATATTTTATCTTTTTTGATGCAATTGTAAGTGGAGAGAGTGGGCATCCTTCTCCAGTTCCTATAAGATCACCTTTCAGCCTTTCACTGTTGAGTATAAATGTTAACTGTGGGCTTGTCATATGAGAGTTTTTTATCATAACTGTATATTGAATTTATTTATCATAAATGTATGTTTTATTTGTCAAATACTTTTTCTGCATCTATTGATATGTTCATGTGATTTTTATCCTTCCTTTTGTTACTGTGATGTATCACATTGACAGATATGTGGATGTTAAAACATCCTTACCTCCTTGGAATAATTCCTACTTGGTCATAATGTATGATCCTTTTAATATATTCTTGAATTAGGTTTCTTAATACAGTGGTACCTCAGTACTCGTCATTAACTCATCCTAGAACTCATGATGAGTGCCAAAACCAAGTACTGAGCAAGCAACAAGTGACGAAGCATTTTTCTCTAGCGGCATTAATACTCATACAAGTTCTAGCAAGTGCAATGAATCCTGAGCAAGCGTTGAGTGCTGAAACATTTTTTCTCATAAAAATGCAATGAGTACAGGGCTTGACAAGTTCTGAAGCCAACGAGAACCAAGGTATGAATGTATTTTGTTGAGGATATTTACATCTATGTTCATCAGGAATACTGGCCTGTAATTTTCTTTTCTTGTAGTGTTTTTGTCTAGTTTTGGTGTCACGGTAATGCTGGCCTGGTAAAATGCATTTGGAAGCTTTCCCTCATCTTCTATTTTTTAGAAGAGTTTCAAAAGAATTGGTATTAACCCTTTTAAAATGTTTGGTGATAGAATTCCCCAGTGAAGCTATTTGGTCCCATATGTTTGTTTGTTGAGAGGTTTTAAATTACTGATTCAATCTCCTTACTAGTAATCAGTCTGTTCAGATTTTCATATGTTATATGTTTCTAGGAATTTATCCATGTCTTCTAGGTTATACTATTTGTTGGCACATGATTGTATATAGTAGTCTCTTATGATCCTTTGTATTTCTTTGGTATCAGTTTTAACATCTCTTCTTTCATATCTGATTTTAGTTGAGTTCTCTTTTTTTTCCTTTGTGAGTCTAGCTAAAGATTTGTCAATTTTGTTTCTCTTTTCAAAGAAGTGGCCCTTAGTTTCATCGATCTTTTCTATTGTCTTTTTATCTCTATTTCATACATTTCTGCTCTGATCTTTCTTTCTTTCCTTCTAACTCTGGGTCATTTGTTCTTTTTATAGTTCATTAGGATGTAAGTTAGATTGTGTGAGATTTTTCTTGGTTCTTAATATAGGCATTTATTGCTGTGAACCTGCCTCTTAGAATTTCTTTAGCCATATCCCATAAGTTTTATTATGTTGTTCTTGTATTTCCATTTTCATTTAGAATAAATCACAAGGGAAATTAGAAAATGCCTTAAGACAAGTGAAAATATGGGATGCAGATAAGACAGTGCTAAAAAGAAAATGTGTAATTGTAAATAACTGCATTAAAAAAGAAAGATCTCACATCAACAAACTAAATTTATGACCTAAGGCAGGAAATAAAAGAAGGAAATGAAAAATAGAGTGGAGATAAGTAAAATAAAAAGTAGAGCAGCAGTAGAGAAAAATCAATGAAACCAAAAGTTGGTTCTTCCAAAAGATCTAAAATAGAGCCAATTTTAGCTACATTGACTAAGAAAAAAAGAGGAGACTCAAATTATTTAAATATGAAATGAAAGTGGTAACATTATTGATTTTACAGAAATAAAAAAGATTCTACGAGAGTACTATGAGCAATTATACACCAATAAATTGGATAACCTAGATGTACTGGAAAAATTCCTACAATCACATAACCCACCAAGACTGAATCATGAAAAATAAAAACATAAATATATCTATCACTAGTAAACAGAATGAATCGGTAATCAAAGACCTCTCAACAAAGAAAAGCCCTGGGTGAGATGGCCTCACTGATGAATTCTGCACAATACTTAAAGAATTTACACCAATTCTTCTCAAACTCTTCCTAAAAATTTAAGGGGAGGGAATCCTAATACTTGCTAACTCATTCTATGAGACCAGCATTACCCTGATACCAAAACCAGACAAAGGAAGTACAAGAAAAGAAAACTAAAGACTAATTATTGATGCAGAAATCCTCAACAAAATACAATCAAACCAAATTTAGCAGCATACAAAAAGGATTATACATCATGAACAAGTAGGCTTTATTCTTGGAATGTAAGGATAGTTCAATGTATGAACATCAATCACTGTGATATTACACATTAGCAGAATAAAGAGAAAACTCATGGTCATCTCAATTGATACCAGAAAATCATTTGACAAAGTTCAACACCCTCTCGTGATGATAAAAAAGAAACATTCAAGAAACTAAGAATAGAAATAAACCACCTCAAAATAACAAAAACCATTTATGAAAACCTACAGCTAACAACATACTCAATGGTGAAGACAGAAAACTTTTCCCCTAAGATGAAAAACAAGACAGGAACACAATATCCACTACTTCCATTCAACGTAGTATTGGAAGTTCAGAGCATTAGGCAAGAAAAAGAAAAGTCAGGCCATTCAAGTTGGGCAGGAAGAAGTAAAATTATCTCTGTTTTTAGATGATACGATCTCACATATAAAAGCCCCAAAAATCCTAGTAACAAAAAAAAGGTTTTAGAATTAATAAACAAATTCAACAAAGTTGCAGGATACAAAATCAATACATAAAAATCAGTTGCATTTTTATAAACAAATGATGAGCAATCCAAAAAGAAAATTTAAGCAATTTAATTCATAATAGCAAAAATAATAAATATTAAGGAGTAAACTTAACCAAGGATGCAAAAGACTTGTATGTTAAAAATTAAAAAGCATTGATAAAAGAAACTAAAGAAGACACAAATACATGAGAAGACATCTTGTGTTCATGGGTTGGAAAACTTAATGTTAAGATGTCATCACTGCTCAAATTAACCAAGAGATTTGATGCAATTCCTGTCAAAATCCCAATGACTTTATTTGCAGAAACAGAAAAATCCATCCTATAGTTCATATGAAATCCTAAAGGATCCCAAATGGCCAAAACAATCTTGGAAAGCAGAACAAAGTTGAAGATCTCACACTTCCTGATTTCAAAGTTACTAGTAATTAGAATGGGATAGTGCTGCCCTGACCCAGTGGCTCAGTTGGTTGGGCATGGTCCCACAAAGCAGAAGGTTGCCGATTTGATTCCCAGTCAGGGCACATGCCTCAGTTATGGCTTTGGTCCCTGGACAGGATGCATGTGAAAAGCAACCTACCAATGTTTCTCTCCCTCTTTATCTCCCTTCTTTCTCCATCTCCAAAAATAAAATCAGAAAAGAAAACAGTATAGTGCTGACATAGAGGCAGACATGTAGGCCAATGCAATGGAATAGAATAGAGAGCCCAGAAACGAACTCTTTATATCTGATCAGATGAAGTGCACCAAGATCATTCAATGGGAAAAGGACAGTTTTTTCAACAAATGGTGCTGGGAAAATTGTATATCTACATACAAGAGAATGAACTTGGATCCTTACCTTACCACATACAAAATGAATCAAAGACTTTAACATAAGAGTTAAAAGTATAAAACTCTTAGAAGAATACAGGGAAGGGAGAAGTTTCATAATAATGGATTTGGCAGTGATTTCATGGAGCTGACACCATAAGCAAAGGCAACAAAAGAAAAATTATATAAAGTGGATATTATCAAATTTAAAAGCTTTTCTTCATCAAAGGGTACTATCAACAGAGTAAAAAAAAAAAAAGCCAACAGAGAATGGGAGAAAATTCTGTTGACCCCTGAATAACACCAGGGTTAAGGGTGCCCACTCCCCACACAGTCAAAAATCTATTTATAACTTTTGTCTCCCCCCAAACTTAAGTTGTCCCTCAGTATATACAGAGTATTGGTTCCAGGACAGCCCCTCCACCCACCGCTTCCCACAGATAACAAAATCTTCAGATGCTCAAGTGCCCTGTATAAATTGGTGTAGCTCAATGCATACAGTCGACCCTTCACATCCATGGACTCTCAACCACAGATCAAAAACAGTGCAGGTATTTATTGAAAAAATCTGCATATAAATGGACCAGCACAGTTCAAACTTGTGTTGTTCCAGGGTCAACTATATTTATAAATCATAAAGCTGATAAAGGATTAATATCACATTCTCTTAAAGAGAACCACAACTCAAGAAGAAAACAAGACACCTTGAACAGACATTTCTATAAACAAGATATACAAATGGTCATTATACAAATGAAAAGATGTTGAACACCACTAGTAATTAGGGAATGCAAACCACTTATTGATGTGGATCCTGGCCCATGGGATCTGTGTGTTGTGGCTAAGACGAGACAAATTCACACGGACTACCAAGTCCTGTGAAGAAAAAGGAACCGCACAGCCACTCTCTCAAGAGGAGAGCGACGGCTTTTATTGCTTTTCTGGGCACATTACATTGAGGATGGTCCTCATTTAATATGCACAGGTGCACAGGTTCACTTTAGGTGGTTACCTTTTACAGAAAACAAAGGAGAGGATGTTGCTAATTACATCAAAAAGGAAGGATATTTGCAAATGTAAAGGGAAAAGTGGTTAAACTGGTTATGCACTGTTCTTGGAAGGTTTAGCATAGATTTTAGGAAGTTACTTTAAAGATACGCAATAAATGTTTGCTGCCTCAATCAGGGTGGGGGAGTTTTAGCAAAAGCAAGCCTCATAGTGGCCTAGGTACAATGCAGGCCTGATTCCCCACAGGAGAACCTATACGTGGGTGTGGGTCTTGTGTGCCGGACCTCGCTCCCCACTGGTCTTTCTGAGTGGGAGCTGGGCCCATGCCACACAGAATGGTCTCCTATAACTTATCATCCTTTAGGATTGTTATTATCAAAGAAACAGAAAATAGCAAGTGTTGACCAAGATGTGGAGAAATTGGAACCCTTATGCACTGTTGGTGAGATTATGAAATGGCACAACTGCCATGGAAAATAGTATGGAGGTTCTTCAAAAAATTAAATAGAATTACCTTATGATCCAGCAACTCTACTTCTGGTATACATGGAGAACTGAAAGCAGAAATTTGAAAAGATGTTTGTACACTAATATTCATGGTAGCATATTCACAATATCCAAAAATGAAAACAACCCACATGTCTGTGAAGAGATGGCTGGATAAACAAAATGTGGTATTTACTTACAATAGTATATTACCCAGCCTTAAAAAAAAGAAATACTATATATGCTAGAACATGGATGAAACTTGAAAACATCAATTTAAGTGAAAAAAGCCAGACACAAAAGGACAAATACTGTAGATTCCACTTAAATGAGGTACCTAGAGTATTCAAAGTCATAGGAACGGAAAGTAGAAGAGAGGTTACCAGAAACTTGGAGAAGGGTAATGGAGAGTTAGTGTTGAATGGGTACAGAGTTTAGCTAGGGATGATGAAAAAGTTCTAGGGATGAATAATTTTAATGGTGTACCACAATATGAATGTACTTAATGCCACTGAATTTTACCCATAAAAATAGTTAAAATTATAAATTTTAACAAATTATGTATCTACTTTATCACATTTTTTAAAAACTCCCAGTTGTTGGTGTTGAGGGGCATTTTTATATCTCCCCTAACCCTCTTGTGCCTTTGTGAACAATATGACACTGGACCCTTCAGAGCCCTTTTCTTTATGGTCTGAGTTCATACCTTCTAGCATCATTTGGTCAGACAAGCAGACAAGACCCTGGTATACTCAGCTATAGCACAAGGAGCAGTAACTGGCTTTGGCCATGGTTGCCTGACCTAAGAGACAACCTTTACCTAAAATCCTTTCCTTCAGTGGCCCTTAACCTTTGAAATCCTTTGAACATCTGATAAAAGCTAGAGCCTCTTGCTAGAAAAATGTCAATAAACACAAGACTTCTGCTTATAATTTTAAGGGTTTACAGCTCCCCTGTGGTCTCCTAGGAAGTCCAAAGACCCCCAAGTTAGGGACTGTTTATTCTAAAGTGACCTCCAAGGGATATCTGTCCTCTTACTCAAATAGCAGATGTCGCTAAGGATCAGCTGCTTTTGTATTTACAGACACTGTTGTTAAGGGTATTACTGTGATAGACTCTGGCCCTGCCAACTCTAGGAAAAGCTTAACAATCTCCATGGGCACATATCAAGAGAATATAAGTAGGGATTAACTATACATACTCAAGTCTGCTTTTGTTCAGCCCTCCTGGATTTAACCTTGAGAAATGAAGCCAAAGGAAGGAAAGAAGTAATGGACTTGGTTACTTGAAGGAATTTAGCAAGAAACAATAAACCAAATTACTCTTTGGACTAAAAGAGAGACTGAGGGGCTTCTTTAGAGATTTTTACCTCTAAAAGTTACCAACACATTCCTGGCACATTATGCCAAGAAATCTTTCACATGTTTCATCTGGGAGGGGCTGACATTCTCTGGCTGGCTCCACATTACCGTCCGCCATTTTTCAGCAGAATGCTCACAGGCCACAGGAAAGCTGACCATTCCATGTGGCACGAAGAAAACATGCCAGTGAACATTTTTTAGTAGGCCCCAAAATAGGCATGATGAATGATCTGAAAGCCTCACACAAGACCCTGAACTTGTGTCCCATGCAGCCTGAGGACTGCAGCCTCCCCCTGGACTTGGCTAACATTACAGGTGCATATGTCACGTGTTTCTCTTTCCCAGTGCAATGGGCCTTGCATCGGGCCTCGCCTAGCTGTGCAACACAGACAAGTCTTCTGCCAGACACTGGATGGCATCACCTTGCCCTCAGAGCAGTGCAGCGCCCTTCCGAGGTAAGAGAAAACCATGGACCTCCTTTCCCCAGCCCCTGTGTCAATATCACAGAAAGGTGATGGTGAATGAATGTTTCTCCTCCAGTATCCCAGAGGCCCAGAGTTCACATGCCCTCCCTTTCACCACAGTTCTCCCTAGGCCACTGGCCTCCTTGCACTTGAATGGGCCAGGCTGGGCTTTCCTTTCCTGGAGATGAACAGTGCACAGGTTCCTCTGAAGGAAACTTGATACCACAAGACCTGAACTAGCCCCAGGGTGAGCAGGAGGTCAGGTCCACAAAGTGGCCACCCAGACCTTAAGGGCTCCAACAGCCCCTCACTCTTGTTGACCTCCCTCTAGAAGTTATATTGCCATGAGGGCCTTTGTCCTTTGGTCTCTACCTATTGTCCCTATCCAGCCCCCATTTCCTGTCATATCTCCTTGCACGTGTTCCCCTGGGGTGAGGGCCCACCACCTCATGTAAGGCCCCAGTCCCTGAGACCAGCTCCAGGCTCTGCCTCTGCCAACCCACATTCTGGGCAGAGCTCATTCTCAGGTCCTGCAGTGAGTCAGACATTGTAGAGACAAGCAGATGGAGTCCCAGTTAGAGGAAGTGGCCTTCTGAGATATTACAGCCTTTAAGTACCCAGGTCTGGTAGCACTGGAAGGAAGGTCTTGAGTTACCCATAATTATTGGGTTTGCAGCATTGTTTTCACATCTGCCCCCCCACCCCATCTGGCTCCAGCCCCCACAGAGGCAGACTCTAACCTTGCCACCCTCCTCTTACAGGCCCGTGAGCACCCAGAACTGCTGGTCAGAAGCCTGCAGCGTACACTGGAGAGTCAGCCTGTGGACCCTGTGCACAGCAACCTGCGGCAACTATGGCTTCCAATCCCGACGGGTGGAGTGTGTGCATGCCCGCACCAACAAGGCAGTGCCTGAGCACCTGTGCTCCTGGGGACCCCGGCCTGCTAACTGGCAGCGCTGCAACATCACCCCATGTGAAAACAGTATGTCCCAATCCCAAAGAGCCTTCTGCAAATGCCCCGAGGGGCGTCAGGTGCAGAGAACAGTCCCTGGGCCCAAGCCTGAGCAGAGGGCATTGGATCAGGCTTCCCAAAAATTGTGAGCTAGGTCTAGAGTTAGGTATTTTCAGAGGGGTGCATGGGTGTGTGCAAGCATGTGTGTACACATATTTAGGCCACAAAAGATGGTTGGGTGTGCCCTAAGGGCTCCCTCCTGGCCCTGAGAGAGAGCCAGGTGCTGTTGGCCAAGTGCCAAATGAAATCAGCCTCCAACTCACCAGTAGTCGTTTGGCTGGTGCCCACAGGTAACAACTAAACAGTGGCTCTTTGGGGGAAGGCTACTACAGAGAAAGCACTGTTCCCAGTAAAGCAGCACGCAGAGAGCCTTCTGCTTAACAGGCCCTGCACCCATCACAGCTTGCTTCTCACAGAATAAGGGCCTGCTGATGACCTCCCTCTTCCCGGGCCCCACGGCACAGACCAGACTGAGCCCTGCCCTTGAGATTGACGCTCCTTCACGCCCGCCTCCCTCAGGTCTGATCCTCCTCAGCCTAACTCCAGCATTTATATCCCTATTGGGTGGGGATCTATTTTTTTTTCTTCCTCTGGACCCAAAACAAATTGGGGGTGCGTCCCCACAGGGAAGGCAAAGCATGAGGCAAGCAATAGGAAATTTTTACTTGTTTCAGCACTGTTTTCTCCCAACAGGGCCTCACTAAGCATCAGAGTCCCAGGGCTGAGGCGGGTGCCTGGGGGGGCCCACAGTTCCAGTTGCTTTCTCTACACTGGGAGGGGTGGTCTTTGTCCTCCTGTGTGGTGCTGACCCATCTTTGTGGTAGAAGTTCACCACACTCAGCACCAATGTTCAAAGAAAGTAGCAGACTCATTATGTCAGTCAGGTGTCCACAACCCAGATCAGCACCGATAGTGAGGAGCCATCTAGTCTTTGCCAATACTGAACTAGAATGCCATGGTCTTCTGCTAAGGCCTGGAGAAGGTGTAGAGGGGCTTAGGTGGAGACTGCAAGACATTGAAGCTTCCCCAGGAAAGGAAAGCTCTCACTCTAGGGGTGTGGCCATCAACTAGGGCCTCACTAATGTGCTACCTCGAAGTGGAACAAATTCTAGTCTTTCTGGGAACCATCTCAAGGAGGAAAGGCACCTAACTAAAATACCATGTGAGAAGGCAAGCTGGCCTAGGACGTGAGGCTGTCCTACAGAGGGAAATAACAGGCACCCCCTCAGGAAGGGAGGGAGCTATCAGAAAAGTAGCAGAGCAGCCTTAGGGCAGGGCCCCAGCATTCACCATTGCCATTCAGGGGCAGCTGCAGCTTGTTGGCAGCCTGGGGCAAGTGACTGAGGCCTGCTGAAGCAAGGCCAGCCCAGAGGAGCAGGACAGCAGTGGCCCCTCCATCACAGGAATCTGGTGCCCAGGGCAGACCGGGTGCCCACAGCCTCTGTTTCATGTTGCCTTTCTGTCCCCTTCCCCTACCCCATCCTTCTTTCCCAGTGGAGTGCAGGGATACCACCAGGTACTGTGAGAAGGTGAAACAGCTCAAACTGTGCCAACTCAGCCAATTCAAGTCTCGCTGCTGTGGAACCTGTGGCAAAGCGTGAAGACGGGGCACAGGGAAGAACTCCACCCTGGCCACACAAAGGACTCACGCAACCACCTTGAACAGAACTTAAGCTTTCTTCATTTTATTTATTTATTTCCCCCTCCCTGCCCCCAACCACACACCCTCATCCAACCCCCTCCCCCACCACACCCCCAGACATGAGGACCTCAGCATGTCTTCTCTTTCAGTTACATGGAGGACAGGATGTTGGGAAAGGACAAGGACAGAGGTCTAAAGGAGGTTGCAGAGCTGACCAGGCCAGACAGCAGGGGTTTCCCTGCAAAGCTGGCTGCCTCCCAAACATGGGTCTTGAAGAGACCTAGGAAAAGGCAGGCACAGCCCCTGGGGACAGCAGGGAGCCAGAGCTCCCAGCAGACAGGAGGGCAGGGGGCCCAGATGGTTTGCAAAGCATTGGTCCAGACATTGGACAAGCAACTGGGCCTTTCCCGGTGGTGCACTGTTAATGCAGGAATGTGCTGTCCCTGTCTCCTCCTCTGCCTTTGCCCCTCTGCCTTTGCCCCTCGGCCTCGGGAAGGGCAAGCAGGGAGAGGGGACAGCATGCTGAGGCAGAAACCAGCTTAGAACTCAGCTCTTCTGGTTGGGGGTGGAGGACACAGAGCAACGAGAACTGAAAAGTTGGACATGTAGGAGTAAAGGAGGAGACAATCCGAGTAGGCCTAAAGTGCATAGTGCAGAGAATGAAGTAGCGAGGGCAGAGGGGACAGAAGCAAAAAGAAGCCTGTGCATGATCCTCAGTGGGGAAGTGGAGGGAGACAGGGGAGGAAGGAGCAGGCAGGAGGCTCGCAGATGGGCTCTGAACCCTGCCTGTGTGTGGGGGTCTTTGTAGTCTCGGGAGGGGATGCTCAGAGCTCTGCTGCCCTCACAGAGGCTCGGGCTTTAGTGGGAGACTTGCGCTCCATGGGGTGGAGAGGAGTCCCTGCTCCCCACGCTGTCTCAGTGAACGTTCTGCCTCTACACCCATGGCAGAACCACCCCTGGCATCTCTTTGTCTACGTCTCGAGTCCCCCGACCTGGAACTCACTGCTCATGTGAGCCGGGGCATTCTAAACATGAAAAGGCTGGGTTTTCTGCCTGGATGGCCTATGCTGCCCCACTTAAGGAGCCAGGGACTAGAGTCAGTGTTCAAAAACCAATTTATTAATCAGCTAGCCAGAGAGCAGCCATCAGGTCATAGCAACCACTCCATTCCAGAGCTGGCCAGGGCATGAGGTGGACAGCGGGCTTTCACAGTGAGAGTTGCCCTCCTATCCATAGAGCAGGCTGGGGTGGGGTGATGGGACAAGGTGATGGGGTGTGCTGGCAAAGCCAAAGGATAACTAAAGTTTCCAGGACCATCCTCAAAGGCTTTTCAACCCATTCCCCACACACAATGAACTACTAGACATCAATATATACCAATTTGGGTGATCAGCAAATGACTCACTCAGCAAGTGGCTTTGGACAAGTGATTTTGGCCGCCTCCCCCTGAGTGGCCACAGTTTAATAGTCATGGCAGGGCAGGGTGGCCAAAGCCACTCACCCTTCAGGTGAAGCACCCCCCACATACCACACCTGTGAAGCACCACCCCCTCCGGGGCCACCACTGACACCAGGGCACGTTTCCAGCCAGCCTGGAGGGAAGCGCTGAGGGGGAGAGATGTTACACCGCGCTCTCCCCAGGTGCACTGTGGACCGTGAGGCAAGCTTCTTTATTCCTCAGCACAAAAATGGGCTCTAAGGAATCATGTTACTAAAAAATCAATGTAATGTTTATTTAAAATAAAAGAGAATGTTTTCTATGTCTGTATATCTTTTGTGAATATTTATTAGGATTTCTTGTATAAAAAAGTGCAATATTAATAATTGTACATTGTCATCCAGAAAACATAGTATTTGAGGGACATTTTAGTAACTTTCTGCAGTTGTGTGTTCCTGTGAACTCAGTGGTGATTATTGTATTGTTCCTATTTTTAATAGAACCTGATGTTTAATTCTGGATCCATTCACTGTGTACAGAGTACATTGTGCAAACTAACATGGCATGATGGGGCAATAAGAGGGAATTCATTTGTGACACAGTAGTTACACATGGAATGAAGAAAGACAAATTCTATTAATTCTATTCTACTAATGTGGCTGATTATTTCTAGTTCAATAGCTATTGAAAACCAGTGGCCAATATTCACATTTCCTACAAAGCAGGTGTCCATCTCTGCCATGTGCCAGATTGGACCCTTTGGAAGTGGGTTTCAGAGCAAGCTTGAAGGACCCGGGTTTGGGGTAGGAAGCCGCATGCTCCTTGCATGAGATGAATGTTCGTTTACTGTTTGTTCTGTGAATTGTGACTCAGCAGCACCCCAGGATTATTAGGACTGCTGAATAATGTGGAAGGAGGCACTTCCTCCTCTAAAACACAAAACTGTATTTATATTTTTTGTACAGATAATACAGCTTATTTATTTAAATTGTGTTGTCTGACTCTCTCTTAAGCTCAGCCGTCCCATCCTGTTTTGTGCAGGGGGAAAGGGTGGTGCCCAGCCACTTAGGTGTGTTTGGCTAAAGAGGAAGAATTGCAGTTTTCAGCTTCACATGGGGGGCAAAGGGCTGTGCTTGGAGGGGCCAGCTCTATAAAAGGACCCAAAGGAGCTATGGTTGTAGGTGTGCACATATTCAGACTTAGTGCCACCCTTTGACAGTTGTCTTATTTATGACCCTATGTAGTAGGAAGATGGGAGCGACAGTACCTTTAGGAAGAAAAGAAAGCACAGGCACATCTAGGTAGATGCAGACTTGGGTGCAGGAGGAGTCTCACTCCAAGCTTCCTGGATTTGAAGACTTCAGGATTCGACTTTGGAATGCGTGCCGGGAAGTGAGCACTGTGAAGTAACTGCGTGCTGAAGTTGTGGATGTGCACTATGGGCACAGGCTAACGTTTGTAAATCACTGCTACATTTAATCCTCACATCAACCCCATGATTATCCCATTTACACCTGGGCAGATACATAAATGGAGATAAGTCCAGAGAAGACCAAAGTCACCCAGCTGGTGGACTGGATTCAATCTGGAGTAGTCTGGCTGTTTAGCCAGAGCCTTGCTCTTACCCACTATGCTATCCCCAGCTCCTCTGAGCAAGAGCCAACCACACGTGGCCACCTTGGCATGTGCCCCCATTCTTCCCTACTGCTTGGAGGCTGGTACAGATGACAGCAGCACATTTTAATGGAGTGGTTATTTTCTCATCCCCTAAAATCAGTTATGGCATTCTTGGGTTCCTGGCTCCTTATTTTTAAATAAAGCCACTGTAGGAAGTGTTTTTTTGAAAAAAAGAACCATATTACAGGGTTCTTCCTAAATGAGCTCTGATGAAAGGGCAGCATGTCTCCAGGCCCAGGTGATGGTCATGTGTGGACCATTGTGGGAGATGCGCCCAGGGACCCCCAGCCTGAATGCCACCCCCCAGCCTGTTTCCCGGCAACTGACCTCAGCACATCACACCCTGTTGAGCAGTATAAAAATACTCCAGAAAGCTCCTCTTGAAATTCCAATTATTTCCTAAGGCGTTTTAGGTTTTGCTTTAAAGGAAAAGCCAATGCTAGAACTATAAATACCAGCAACCAAAGTGCTACAGAAACTCCAGTGGAGGGGAATGAGTCAGATGCCAGATCCAAATTCCAGGAAGGCTAAATGGTGGGAAGGACTCGAGCAGATCATATGGAAAATTTTCCAGCCAAAATGACAGCAGAGCAGGGAGTGACAGAGTCCTACCCAGGTGCCACCAAACACAGTGTGAAAGTTTGGGATGCTAACCATAGGCCAGTCCTGGGCTCATAACTGCTCACATTAGATAGAGTCTTCTGCTTGGCCTCAGATGTCCCCAGGACTTTGGCAAGATGAGCTCAAGAAATCTGTGAGTCCTCTGAGACTAGAATGCTTAACTATCACCAAAGGTCATTTATGCCTCAGCTTCTTCATTTTAAAAGATACCGCATAGGATAGGATTGTTGTGAAGAAACTATTAGTCACTCTTGTCGAGGAAATATAAGGGTGCCTGGCATATCACTGAAGCACTCACTGAATGCTAATTGATATTATCATCCAAGTAACCTTAGAGAGAGGAGGAGGTAAAGGACAGAGCTGGCAGAAATACCACATTACTTCTTACTGTCGACATTGAAAGATTCCCCCGTGTTTCCATTTTTGACTGAGAAGGACAGCAGTCATGCCTCGAACGTTCATTACTGTGACAATAGTGTAAACAATAGAGACATTAGTGAACCAAGCTCTGTATTTTGGAAGAAAACAGATCAGTCCATGTAGCCAAGTCAAAGACTCAGCAAAATACTGGCAAACTTCCAGAAATACCTCCAAAGACAGACATTACCTTATGATCCAAATGTACAGCCTAGTCTCAATACAAAATACCCAAATGTACACATAAGTGCTATTTCCTTTAATTTACTTTTAAAAAATGGAGAAATACTCATTCATGAACAAATATACAAGTGAAGTAAAAGCTAAAAATAAGGCTATTTCACTTACCAGGTGGTACATTTTCTCATAAACAGCATGTTATTATCCACTCACCTCAGAGATTATCCTGCAAATAAACTCAAAAGAAATATCCAATTTTATTAGCTAAAATGAGACAAGTTAGATCTCACTAATCCATCTGTGGGGCTCTTCAAAATAGGCAAATTCATCCACAAAGGATAAGGGAAAGCTCAGGTAGAGAGAAGGATGAAACTCTTGGCGAATAACCTGGTGAAAACTGACCAATTTGGTGAATTAACCCACAGAAGGATAAATTAGGAAACAAAATAAGGTGACATCTCCTTGCTTTCATCTCTCTGTCCCTTATTTTATTCAATGAACCAGTTATGATTTAAAGACTTCAAGATTCAGGCTCAGAATGCATTGAACATTAGTTAAATCGGGGAAGGTTACCGACCCATGTTACATACTGCCAATTAGGAAAATATTGGTGTTAATGCAAACCTTGAAATAAACAGTAAAGAACTATTGGGTTGGCCCAAAATTTTGTTTTTTCCCATAAGATGGCTCTAGTAGCACTTAATTATCTTTAACTTCATTCAAAACAATTTTGTTAGATTGTACTGTGACAGCTGTCATATCAGCATGTATTTTTTAAAAAGTTATCAAAATTGGAGAAGTTCATGTGGCCATGTTGAAGGTGGAAGAAAATAAGCAACATTTTTGGCATATTATGCTTTATTATTTCAAGAAAGGTGAAAATGCAACAGAAACTCAAGAAAAGATTTGTGCAGTGTATTGAGAAGGTGCTGTGACTAAGCAAACGTGTCAAAAGTGGTTTGTGAAGTTTCATGCTGGAAATTTCTCACTGGACAATGCTCCATGGTCAGGTAGACCAGTTGAAGTTGATGACAATGAAATTGAGACATTAGCTGAGAACAATCAATGTACACCACGTGGGAGATTGCCAACATACTCAAAATAGCCAAATCAATAAAGTAACTGGCGAAAATGAAAAATGTCTTTTATTTTACAGAAAAAAACTAAGCAGACTTTTTTGGCCAACCCAATAAATACCCAATTAATTTTTTAAAGGATATTTTATTGATCATGCTATTCCAGTTGTCCCAATTTTTCTCCATTTCCTCCTCTCCTCCCAGAACCTCCCCACCCATTCCCCCTCCTTAATTCACATCCATGGGTCATGCATATAAGTTCTTTGGCTTCTCCATTTCCTATACTATTCTTAACATCCCCCTGTCTATTTTGTACCTACCAATCATGCTTCTTAATCCCTGTACATTTTCTCCATTATCTCCCTTCACCCTCCCCACTGATAACCCTCCAAATGATCTCCATCCCTATGATTCTGTTCCTGTTCTAGTTGTTTGCTTAGTTTTTGTTTTTTTAGGTTCAGTTGTTGATAGTTGTGAGTTTGTTGTCATCTTACTGTATGTATTTTTGATCATCTTTTTCTTTAAATAAGTCCCTTTAACATTTCATATAATAAGGGCTTGGTGATGATGAACTCCTTTAGCTTTACCTTGTCTGTAAAGCTCTTTATCTGCCCTTCCATTCTAAATGATTGCTTTTCTGGATAGAGTAATCTTGGTTATAGGTCCTTGCTTTTCATCACTTTGAATACTTCTTTCCAGCCCCTTTTTGCCTACAAGGTTTCTTGTGAGAAATCAGCTAATAATCTTATAGGAACTCCTTTGTAGGTAAGTCTCTGCTTTTCTCTTGCTGCTTTTAAGATTCTTTGTCTTTAATCTTTGGCATTTTAATTTTGATGTGCCTTGGTGTAGTCCTCTTTGGGTCCAACTTCTCTGGGACTCTCTGTGCTTCCTGGACTTGTATGTCTATTTTCTTTGCCAAATTAGGGAAGTTTTCTTTCATTATTTTTTCAAATGCTTTCAATTTCTTGCTCTTCTTCTCCTTCTGGCTCCCTTATTATTCAGGTGTTGGCACTTTTGGAGATGTCCCACAGTCTTCATATACTCTCTTGTTTTTTTTTTTGGGGGGGGGGGGTTATTCTTGTTTCTTCATTCTGTTTGACTTTTTATTTCTTCCTTATGTTCCATATTGTTGATTTGAAACCTGGCTTCCTTCCCTTCACTGTTGGTTCCCCGTGGATTTTTCTTTATTTCACTTCTTGTAACCTTCATGTCTTCCCTTATGCTTTTGCCATACTCAGTGAGTTCTCTGAGCATCCTTATCACCAGTGTTTTGAACTCTGCATCTGTTGGGTTGGCTATCTCCATTTCATTTAGTTCTTTTTCTGGGACTTTGTTCTGTTCTTTCATTTGGGCCATATTTGTCTCCTTGATTTGGCAGCCTCCCTGTGTTTGTTTCTGTGTATTAGGTAGAGCTGCTTTGACTCTCTGTCTTAGCTCACCTGTTAAGTTGTATGGGGCCGAGCCTTAGGTATTCACCAAAGTAGAGCAATCTGCTTCACTGCTTTGTGGCTCTGTATGTGGGGGAGGGATCAGAGAGCAGACAATGCCACTGCCTGGCTGCTGGAGGCTTGCTTGGCATTCACCCCACTTCCAGTCACTTTACCCACTTCCCATATGCAATTGGTGCCCTTCTAGCTGTTTCCCTAGTGTTGGTTCCCAGAGTGGGTGGGTTTGTGCATATTCTAGGACTGTATGGGCCCTTTAAACAGACCCTCCTGAGAGACCAGCAGGTTCTTCCAGAACCCCAAACCCCACTGATTTTTATAGCCAGAAGTTATGAGACTTTATTTTACTGGCGCTGGACCCCTGGGCTGCGCAGTCTAGCCTGGGGCTCAGATCACTCACTCCTCAGTTGTCCTTCCCAATTTTTATCCACCATGCATGAATGTGGGACTCTCATTCTGCCAGCTTCTGCTGCCACCACCTCACCACCAGCACCTCGCCACCGCCACACTGTGTCCTTTCCACCCAGCTCCCCAGCTCCACCTCACCTACCCATTTGGATGAAAATGGCTTCTTTAGATCCTTGGTTGTGGGATTTCCATACAGTACAATTTTCTGGCAGTTCTGAGTGTTTTTTGTTTTGACGTTAGTTGTGATACTTCTTACGGTTGTAAGCAAGGAGGTGAAGCATGTCGACCCATGCCACCATCTTAACCAGAAGCCCCTAATGAATTACATCAATCTCCTAAGTTTAACCTAAAATTTTTGTCTTCCCCCACATACCCATCCTGTCCACTCCAGCTGTTTTACAGGCCAAATATATATGAGTTGACCAGAGAGTATTATCTCTGGCCAAACCTCAGCTTTGTAGTCATAGCACCCCAAGGTTTTCAACTGTTTTTTACCACCCCTAAAATGGAAAATAGATATTGCTAATCAAGCCTTTCCTAACAAGAAATGGGCTGTCACCTTGACTGTCAACTAGAGGTTTACAACTTCACTCAGATGGGGCCTATGAAGCACCTGGTCCCAATCAACCACATGTCATGTTTCTGATAACACAATATACAGATGTCACTCACCTCTGAGTTTTCCGAAGGCAAAATCCATCTCCAACTAAGGATTTCCCAGGCTGCTCCTAAAAACATGGTTTATATATGTGTAAACAGAAATTAAATGTGCAGTTTTAGGTAAGCGAAGAGAAAGCAGACAGTGGGGAATGGTCCTCCTGCCAAACATAAATAATGTTTGTTTAAACAGAATGCTTAGGGGGACCTGAGAGATTGAACAGTCATGATTTAGACCAGAAAGCATGCCTGGGAAACGTGCCTCCTTCTTCAAGATGACATACACAGCCCTCCTCCAGGTCTTTGTGATGGCCAGGGTGTACCTCGTTATAAATCCCTTGAAAGATAGTAGACACACTGCAAACACTTAGTTACCAGGTAAGCAACTCTAGGAAATGTTTAGTGATCAAGGCAAGGAGTGTGGTGATGAAGTGTGTCATGGGCTTGGTTTGCTTCCCCCAATTCACCATCAATTTTTTAAATATATTTTATTATGTTATTACAGTTGTCCCATTTTCCCCCCTTTATTCCCATCTGCCTGCACACCCGCTTTCACCTGCATTCCCCCTCTTTAGTTCATGTCCATGGGTCATACATATAAGTTCTTTGGCTTCTACATTTCCTATACTATTCTTAACCTCCCCCTGTCTATTTTCTAACTACATTTATGCTACTTATTCATAAAGGCCAGGGGTCCAATAGGGAGCAATGGCGCTTGCTCCACTCTCTTCCGGTTTTCAGTCACTTCCCCTGCTACCCACAATCAAATTGGGCCTTTCTGGTGCTGGTTCCCAGGTGGGTGGGCTTGTGTAATAGGACCCCATGGGTCTCTCCAATGAACTCTCCTGTGAGGCTGAGAGTTTCTCCCACTGCAGCCTCAACCCCCCATAGGTGTTTTCAATCAGAGGTTTAAAGCTTTATTTCCCTGTGCTGGAACCTTGAGGTGCACGGTCTGTCTCACCCCCTACTTGTTCCTCTCAGTTTATCTGCCCGAGAATGTGGGACCGCCCAGACCACCAGCCATTGCCTCACTGGGTCCACCAGCCACCGCTCTGCCCACCCCAGTTCTCCAGCTGCCACCTTGCCACAAGTCCTCTCCGCCCAGCTGCCTGTCTCCACCCCTCCTACTGGTCTGAATGAGTGTTTCTTCTTTAACTCCTTGGTTTTTGGACTTCCATATAGTTCAATTTTCTCTCAATTCTGGTTGAGAATTCTCTCAATTCTCAATTTTTGTTTTTAAATTTGTTGTTGACCTTTTGGTTGTGCAAGGAGGCACAGTGTGTCTAAGCCTCCATCTTGGCCGCAAGTCCCTCACCATCATTTTTTAAATAACAATGAAAGGACCAGGATATGACTTGTCTGAGATCATCTGAAGAATGATGAAGTTTTTCAGTCATCCAAGTAGCTCTGTCCCAATGCTGGTGTTCAGCATGTCACAGTGACACAGAGCAGAGCAGATATGGTCCATGCACCATTTGCTCCTGAGTTGAATGTCTTCACCTGCACAGGCCCTCCCCATTGGAATGAAGATACTCAAGGTAAGCCCTGAACAAACCTGTGAAAAATTTGCCAAGTTGCTTAACCTGAGCTTCAATTCCCAACCAAGACAGAAAGATAACAACCCAGAGAGGGTTGTCTATGGATAAAGTGAAATGACATGTGCTGGTTAGGTCAAAACTTGACAGAACACTACACTATACACTTTTGTTTACTGTCCAGTCAATGAACTTTCCCAGGCTCCCTGTGCCCTGCACTCTGGCTGTCCCCTAACCTTCCATGTATCAAGAAGCCAAACAATCTCAACCACCAGTGACCAGGATGTTTCGACAGAGTCCACCCTGAGGGACTGCAGGATGAACTGAGGTTTCTAAATCTCCAAAGAAAGGTTCAACCACATGTTTGCATGCATGTGTCTTTTATTGTATTCTAAACTTATTTGAAAAAATGTATGACGAGCACTTGGCAGTATTTCTCCAAATGTGTTCCAATAGGTTTTACACAATAAAGGGCCTCTATTGTCAGAGTTGGAAACTGTTGTTTCTGCCTGATCAGCATTCATCCCTCCCTGCCTGGTAACTACACCTCAGTTTTCCCATGGGGACCTACCTGCCCCTAGCCCTCCTACAGTTCATGTAGTTCACATGGGATTGACCTCAACATACACACTGCTCTGGCCAGGGGTGGACCTCCATTGAGGCCTGACAATGCACATTTTCCATCTCCCTGGCCATGGTGATTGGGTCAGGGATGAGCACAAGACCCAATTCAGGCAAAAGAGACCCAATTCAGGGATTTTTTTACTGGAACCACCAGAAAGGAGAAGCTCTTTAGTTAATAGGATGTTTTAAGCTCAGAATTGCCAAAAACTACCACATGGAAAAGGTCTGCCTAAGAAGGCAATGCAGAAGAAAATAAAGCCAAAAAATCAAAGATCAATCTCCTATCACAGCATTCAAGCCCCTGGATCCAGCTATGCCTAAAGCCCACAGACTTTAGACTCTTCAATTGCCTAAACAAATTCTTTTTTTGGTTGAGCAGTTGTAATTGCAAGAATGCAGAGTCATACAATGGGTTATACAAAGTTCCTTTCCTATAAGGTTTCACAGAGCCCTCAGAATGTTAACAGGTATGAATCTCTAATGGGAGGATATGGCATGCAACCTTTCCCAAACTTATGTGTCCAATGAACTTTTTTGAAGACCATTTCACAGGGCTGGTATAGCACAGAAAACACCTTGGGAAAGGTTGATGCATATTACCTATAGGTTAACTTCATATTAAAATACTCCAAATCCCCATTCTCTTATTATTCCAGATAAATGAGACAAGTGGGAATTCATTTATCCAACACTGTTGATGTATTTGTCCAGACTTTAAAAATGTGTATATAATTTTTACTCTTTTTCTAAATTGAGATCATGAGCACAAGCTGTGGTATATTTTTTCAGTCTTAATAAAAAATGTATGTATGTGCATGCACACTCGTGTGTGTGTATGTGTATGTATTCTTACTTTTTTATTACATTGGGATCATAATTCCTGAGCTGCCATACTTTTAAGTTCTGTATTTGTTTTAATTTGGGGGGCCTCTAATCCCACTGTCAAGCTATCAGCTGTCACTCCTTTTTCTTTTAAATATGTCTGCTTCTAACAGCAGCCCCTCCTACTCTTCTGTGGGCTAGTAAACCAGATAATAGACATTCACTGGAACTGTTTTTTTTTTTAATGTGACGGAGAGGGGCCAATATGGTCAGAGAGCGCCAGGGTAGGGAGTGAGCACTGAATAAAGTACCTAAGTTTCTATACATGAGATGAATGTCAATGATTTTGGCAACTTAAAGGCTGCTTATTTCCAGATTCTTGCCTTGGTTTTGGACAGCTGAAGTTTCCAAATAACTGACCTTCAAATATGGGAGGTGTTGCAATACTTAGCCAAGAAAAGAGCCACTCCAAGTTGATAGTAAGCACTGAGCTTTGCTTAGAAACTTTAAAATGAAAAGCACTGGGGGGGGGGGGGCAGGAGGGTTAAGCCCAGGAGAATCTACAGTCCAAAAAATTTAATTTCTTAGTTTATAAGTCATTCACTGGCATAGATGTCAAATTGCAGTAATTTTTCAGGCATTTTGTCTGCCGTAACCCTCAAGTAGCTGCTTGCCTATTTAAAGGGCATTTGTACACTCCCCTGTTTAATGGTCCTATAACATGAAATGGATGGGGATTTAAGACAACAGTGAAGTAATCAAGCTTCCCCCTTATTATTGAAGCAACACCTGTGGCCCTCAGTACACAGGCAGTATGAAGTAGGCAGGCGGGCAGCCTGGCTGACCGGTATGGGCAGTAAAAGCCCAACAAAAATCAGTGTTAGATTCAGTCACAGGAGTGACAATTTCCTGAACTCTTGGTTAGCACCAGACTGGGTTTGTTCCCACACTCACAAGCCATCAGGACTCCTTATGTTGGCATCCAAGGATCCAAAAACAGGGACTGGGGCACCTGGGGCCCAGAAATATGGCTTAAGGAGGATCCCGGGATAGCATTGCCTTGATGTCTTTTCCAGAATCCAGAGCATGTGTTCTGGAAGGGTCACAGGCTCCTAGGCTCCCGTTGCACCCCAAAAGTGGGGAGGAGCCAAGCACCTGCTCAGCCAGCCATGTGGAAATTCTGAGCCTGCCCTGCCAAAGAAAACACCCTGCCTGCCCTCCACCCCCAGCACTTATACTCAGAAGGGCCTCTGTCTTCCCACTGCGAGGCCTGCCAACCAGATGTGGGCCTGGGTGACAGCAGGGGCAGGCCCGAGAAGCCAGGGGGGCATTTAATCTGCAATTGGGACCTGTGCACACCCCCAACTGCCCCACCTACTTCCTCTTGACAACTGCACAGCTGAAAAACACTTTTAGAGGAAATGGATCCCTCAGAATTCATCTTCATGCCCTGAATCACAAGATCCCAAAGAGGTGCATCATTTTGGTAAGATTTTGTTGTGCCAGTCCCATTGCCTTGAGCTGTTTGCTTCACTCTGGTTTTAGAGACAGAAGCCTGGGGTGAGGAGGACAGATATTCCAACTATGTACATTACTGCAAACATGTTTAGAGCAATGAGACTATAAGTAAAAGGTATTTGGAGGGCACCACATGAAAGCAATGCCATGACACATAGCAGGGAGTGCTTGCACCCCTGGCCACCCCAGCACAGGCCCTGACCAGGACGGCTGCTCTGATGTCACAACTGGACTGTGGTCTCTGCTCAGTTGAGAGCTGTCTCTGAACCCCTAGACCCTCCTCCATGAAATTGTGGGTGATGTCTGAACAGGGTAGGAAGAAGGATGGGTAGGCCCAAGGATAGAGGTAGGAGAGCCCTGGCTGGTGCAGTCTGCACAGCCTAGGGTTCAGGCTCCCTTCACTGGTTGGCCTGGTGCTTATTCTGCACTGTCTAGGTTTGCCTTTCTGACCAGTCAGAGGAAAAAGTCACCCTCCAGGTACACATTCCACTTGAGGAGATGCTAATGAAATCCCATTAGTGCTTCCTCACCTGCAGCTGGCTCTATTCCAGGTGAAGTGGTGGGCTGCCTCTTTGTGTTTCTCTCCTTCCTACCCCCTCACATATGCCAGTAAGCTCTAATAAATCACTAATGACAAAATGCCATAGTAAAATAGGAGGATCATCAATGCACGAGGGTTTTCAAGAATTTTGAAGGAGATAAGCAGCAGATGGTGGAACAATGACAGACAAGTGTAGAGGGGAAGCCATGGCCTAGAACAAAAATACAGCAAGGATGCTGGAGCGGGTCAGGAACAGGTCTGCCAGGCAGAACTCAGCAGAGGTTCTGGCTCTGAAATACAGGTACCATAGAAAGCAGTGACAAATGGTGCAAAAACTGGGGGCTGCTAAAAGAATCACTAACAGTGGGCACCACCCTCCCCACCCTCCAGCCATTATCTGGCAGAAGGTCTTAGAGCCAAGCCAGAAAAGGGGGCCTCATCCTTAAAGACATTGACCCATTGTGAAAACACAATGAGTAGTAGAATGGAGAGTCCTTTAAGCTGTTCTTGTTGCTATAATTATACCTCAATTGGAGGGCAAACTAGAGGTGGGTTCCTGATCACCAAAAAGAGAGTGGTATTGCCAGGGTCTTCACCCATGCAGGTGGCCCCACTGTGAGGAAATCAAAGAATAAGACCCGGCCTGGCCACCAACGCTGCTGACACGGGGGCTACCCTGTGCACAGCACAGGCAGGGAAACACCATCATAGGGAGCGGGACCTCATCCCAGATGCCACCCCCAGGCACCATGTCCCAAACCAGCAGACCATATCCCACCATCCCAGAGCTTCCATGACAGCTCATCCCACTATCTCCAGCTTATCAGCCTCACTTGGAAACTCTGTTTTCCTCTGACAGGCTAGTCTGTCACACTTTGGGGCATTCAAAGCCCTTATCTGTTTTCTTCTCCAAGAACCTCATCCATAGAGCATATGGATTCTGAACTAGAACGGGTTCCCTGCTTGGGCAAAAGACTTTTCCCTTTGTGTCCTATTTTTGGTCTTTAATAATTTTCTCTTATGACATGCCTAGAGCCTTGAGAACCTTGGGCTGTGGTAGGTGACTAAGCTCCCACTTCATTCTCACAAATAAAAAATATGACATAAATCATGTGTGCACATTTTCAAAAGAAGATCGTTTGAAGCCTTTAAGTCATCATGGCTTATGGAACAGGATCACATCAGGTGTTAGAGCATTTTAACAGAGCAGACCCCTTTTCCAACCAACTCTTATGTGGAAGCCCAATACACAGAATTGATTAGCAAGCTGCTGCTATGACAGAATAGGGGAGGGGAACCAAAGCCCCATCTGCTCCACTCAGCTTCTCTTTCCCTCTCCTTGACCCAAGTACCTCCTAAAATGACATTTCCAGGGTAGGCAGTTAGCAACCCAGACTCAGAACTAAAAACTTAACTGTGTGAAAAAATGGTAAATAGGTTACTTTGTAAAGTACAGAAAATATAAAATACGAGCAGTTATCCTTACTTGCATGCTTATAAATACCTACCAATAAAATCATACATAGATTCAACATGGCAGAACTTAGGGGCCATCTTCATCATCATCATCACCATCATCCTACATTTAATGAGTTAACTATGAGCCGGGGTAAGTGATTGACATATATTCTATCATTCAGTCCAAACAACAAAATCACGTAGCCAGTATTGCTAGTGTCCGTATGCTCAAGATTTTGACCAAAGTGTCTTAGCAAAGGCCGAGATACAAGCCCACGTCTGCTAGACAGTCTCCCTGTACACTCTCAGCCACTGTGTTCCACTAGTCCCCATAATAGCAACTTGTGTCCTTTTTTATATATTTTCTTCATTTTTTACTTGTGTTAACCACTTTTATTATAATAAAGACATTTTAATGTGAGACCAAAACAGGACAGATAGTGGGGGGAGAGCTGGCTCCTGAAGCATGGAAGTGGGAAGAGGAGGGATGCCCTGGAGAGCTCATCTAGCCTGGGGTCACCATGGAGGTGACCTTCCATGTCACAAAGGAAGGGCTCAAAGGATACTCCTCACCCTGAGAGGGCTCAGTGCTCCTTAATTAGGAAGGTTCTCCATCCTTCTTCATCCTCTTCCCTTTATGCTCATCAGAAACATTAGAAAAGCTCACTAGTCTTGATATAAACAAGTATTGTCAACAACAAAAAAATTTAAGTATTGTCATATAAACATTTTGAAAAGAAGGGAAAGGGTAGAGGAAGTGTAATAGAACCAAAACAGACCGTGACTAAAATCGATGAGTCAACAGACAGCAGTACAGGTACATTATTTGGGAATATGAAAGGAAACATTAGCAGAAACAGATCAAATTAAAATTGTTCTCTGAGGAAGTGATAATGGGGGTGACTAAGGGGCTGGGGCATAAGAGATTGCTGAATTTGTTATAAGTATTTGGGCACTATTTGGCTTTTCAAGTGCAAATATTTCTTTGATTTGTAAAAAATGATGAAACAATAAAACCTACCCTCCTTAGTGATCTCTGTTAGCTTAATGGACTCCAGGACGGGCTTCAGACAGAGAGAAATGTGGTTTGATGTGGCTTGTGGCGCCATGGTCTCTGAGACACAGCAGACAGACCTAGGTTCTTATCTTGGCCTTGGCCTTTACACATAGTCTCCCTGAGCCTCTCTACCCTGTAAGGGCAAGCATCCAGACCCCTTCTAACCAAAAGGAGGATTAAACTATATAAATCCCAACCCAATGATGCAAACTAACCCATGGTGAGACTAAAGAGTAGGGACCTGAGCAGTCTGGGCCGGATGGGTAAGAGCTATGGGAAGCCTGAGCCCTGCCTAAGGGATGGATGCAGGTTTCTCACCCATGAACCAGGCATTGAACCTAAGCTCGCATCTCTGGACTTGAGCTGAAGTTTTCTCTTCCCTGCACTGTGTTTCCAAGTTCTCTGAGAACGTGGAGTATATTTTAAGTTCTGTGGACTCAGGAGAGAGGTAGTATGCCAGTCTGCATCTGCCTGTCAGAGACTTACCCAGATCATGACCCTGGCATTGGGCCCTCTTGAACAAAGTCCCTCTTCAATTTTTCTCAACTTAAAATAATCTCCAAATTGCTTAGCCTTAGAATTAAATTTGGCAAAACTTTAGACCCAAAAGAGAAACCTCAGACCCAAAAGAGAAACCTCCCACCCTTTCTCCAGATCAGGGTCCAGCTGACCACTAACTCAAGCTCTGTCACAGGTCTGGCCAGAGTTACCATTTTAGGACAAGAAGGTCCAGCCTTCCCAGGAACTAGCCCAGCATGGGGCCATTTTTTCCAGGCTCTGAGTATTTAGAACTCGCAGCCCAGGAGCTACTGTTGAATGCATGGTTGTCAGGGTCCCTTTGTCCCCCTCTTCCCTCTGGAATCACAACCTGCACTGGTGTAGAGGTGGGAGAGGTCTGGCAGGTCCATGCTCCCCTGGGACTGTTATCTCCTATAATCAGAGAGACCCATGCACCATCAGACAGCACTATTCTTGCTGGTAGGTCACAATGTGAAGAGGTAGAAAGACAACCAGTGAAACAGACCTAGAAAGAAAGAACCTGAAACAAGACTCCAGACTGGACCCAAGGCACTACCACCAGGACTGGAACACAATGGGGCAGGGTGGGAGTGGTCGGGGCTTGAACCTGAAATCTCTCCAAAGGTCCCAAGGAACACAGCCTGCTCCATATGCACAGACAGCGCAGGGTGGGTGCAGGCACAGACCCGCACTCGCCCCCAAAATAAATTTTATTTTTTGGTGCTTCATCTTTGGCAAGGGCTAATCATAATGTGAATTTGTACAATGATTAAATAAATAACATACATCTGGTTCAGAGAAAACCTCATAGAGACCAGCTTTGATTCCATGAGCACAAGGTGAGGGACCCAAGAGGGGAAGACAGCAGAGGGCGGGATAAGGAGTAATTAGCCAGTGACTAAATGTCATTTTCCTTGAGTCAAGTGATTCTCATTTTATTTAAGTGACCTGGAAATGATGATGAAGTTATTTTTTCCCTATTTGGGGAGTTCTTTTCTGTCTAATGAGTAACTTTCAATCATCTGCTTTTAAAAGTATTGTGCAATTTCTAAATAATTTTTTTAAAACTCAGGCCGACACTGCCAACTCCTGCTGGTTGGGGTTTTCCAAATCACCTGCAGAAAGAGGGCTGTTTCGCCGAGAGCCTGTCTGGGAAATCGGCCTGTATATCCTGTGCCCCGAAGCATCTGTTTCTTCAAAGATGTAGCCAGGAGGCTCAGGGTATGAAGCCAAACACCTCCCTATTTCCTTGGGAGTAAAACTGATGGTGTATGTGGTCTGTCCCTCCACAGGGATATTTCCTCGGGGACCAGACCAAGAGGGCTTACAGCTTTTGGTATTAATGGGTGGGTGGGGTACATAGTGGGCCCTAGTGGTGGTCAGGCAGTCCAAGGGCTCAGTGGGACGGTTCAGCTGGGGAACGGGCTTGACTGGCTCTGTGCGCATGCTGGCCCACTGCTTGTAATCATCCTTGGTGGTGGTGGAGCTTTCGAAGCGGCCGCCCTTCTTGACACAAAGCACTGGTCGGCAGGACTGAGCTGGAGCACCCTTAGGGTATGTGTAATGGGACTGCACTGTTGTCAGAAGGTCCATCTTTTCTTCAGGAGGGACGTAGGGGATGGGAGGTTTGGAGAACACCTGGGGCGTCGGCCAAGCTTGGAACTTATCTTGAAACTCCGTGGTGTTAGAGAAAGGTGTGTCTAGCCCACAGGACCTGGCTGGAGGTTTCAAGCTCTTGGCTGGCTCCCCCTTCAGGCCCCGGTAGGACTGTTTGTGGGTGGTGAGGCTCTCAAAGGGTATTTCACAGGCTCTAAACTTCTCCGCCTCATGCACAAAGCGTTTCTCCATAGGGTGGGCCACGTAGCTCATTTTATAGTTAGTCAGATCCTCCAGGGGGATATTACAGACCTTGGGCATGACTGGAGGCTTACAGCTCATGGTGCTCACAAGGCCCTTCACAGAGTAATCATCTTGGTGTGTGGTTCTACTATCAAACCTAGTTGATTCTGGCCAGTAGTTGTGTTCTGGACGAATTAGCTCTCGTCTTGGTTGGTTCCAGGGTAAATAATCAGCTGAAAACAAACAGAAGTGGTATTTACTCATAAATCAATTCACTCAACCTTCATGTATTCCAAGGGGCCTTCAAAGCCCTAAGCCAGTCTCCAGTGAGATATTGCTTGGACAAAGGAAGAACAGAGTGGCTCCCTGCCATCACTTTAATAAGGGCGTGGTGTTTCAACTTTATGGTAACTGAGAGTGGCTGTGCAGAAGAGAAAAATTTATAGGAATCTTATCATACCCTACAATGCTGCACACAGGGATTTTAGAGGGTCCACAGCCATGGTAAGATCCAGGGAACCAATTCCAGCAGGGTTGTCCCACCACTGACTTAGCCTAATCCAAGAACAGTTCCATTCCTCTGTGCGGAAGGGCTCCCTCTGAATCAGCACAGAGTGACTGGAAGATGCATGTGCTACAGTGAGACAGGGGATGCACAATCCACCACTAATGGGCTGCCAGCCAGACCAACCCCAGTGTCCCTGGGAAGACTGCTATTGCGTCCTTATAACCCACACATCTAATCCACAGAAATCAAATAGACTGCTCCAGGGGAATAAGGGCATTGTATTGGCTGGTGATAGGATAATAGCAGCTGCCTTTTGTATTGACCTTATTACGTGATAAGCAGGATTCTAAATGCTTTCTGTGTGAACTCTTTTAACCTTCAGACAGCCCTAAGGAGGTGGGTACCATCCATGTGCCCACTTTACAGAAAGAAAGGCACAGAAAAAGTAGGGAACTTACGCAAGGTCACATGGCTAGAAGTAGATAATTAAGGAATACTATGTGCCAACCAAATATACTCAGGGCTTTTCAAACACAGTTTTGTTTCATCTTTACAATAACCCTTTATAATGGGTATGACTGCCTCCATTGCACAGATTTTCAAAAGCAAGACTCAAAGAGACTAAGATACTTACCCATAAGTCACATGACTGGTGAGTTAAAAGTTGGAATTTAAATTACATAGTTGATTGAAAATCCATGCTCTTCTGACAGCCTATGTCACAGTTAGGACACTACATTTCTAGATAGAGTGAAGGTTAAAGAAAGAAAAAAAAAAGCCTGCTAATGAATAATCAGGGAAGATTTTCAGGAAGAGAAGAATGTCAAAATGTTTGAAGAATGAAAAGGATTGGCCAGCTGTATTTAGGGGATGTTTGTCTAAAAGGAACTTCTGCTGTGGGACTGCTGTCACTCTTTCCATATTACTTGGTTCAAATCCAAGTTCTACATTGCCTCCACTGAGCCCATCAATTTCTAGATCTACAGTAGCCAATATGGGATTTCTGGTCAAGATGGTGACATAGATAAACACTGTGCTTGTGTCTTCCCACAACCAATCAAAATTACAATGAAATTATAGAACAACCATCGTTGAGATCCACCTGAAGACTACAGCTGAACCGAAGTTCTATAACTCAGAATATAAAGAAGACATGACGAGGGTGGTAGGAGGGGCAAAGACACAGAACAGACAGGTTCCATACCCACAGTGTGGCAATTAAGAAAGGGCAGAAATATCTCAGCTTCACAGGTCCTCCCCTGAGGAGTGAGGGGTCCCAGCCCCATACTGTGCTCCCCACTCAGGGATCCAGTGCCAGGGAGAGGAGTCCCCATAGCACCTGGCTCTAAAATCCAGCAGGGATTGCATCCAAATGAGACATAGGGCTGCAGGAGTCCCAGGTATTCCTCTTTAGGGCTGAGCACAGATTCACAGCTTACAAATTCATACACTCCAGTCTCCAGCACAGGATAAGCAACTCAAAATATGCCAGGGACACATGAAGAAGAACTAAATTGCCTAATTTTAGGGTGAGAAATGGAGGGGAAAGAGACAGGACAGAAGTGTGAAGGCACCACTGTTCCTTTGTTGGTTACTCCTCCCATCCAGCCAGCTGGTGCAGGAGGACACCAAATCTGAGCTGTCCATAACCAGGCTATCAATATTCGACCCACCCTGGTGGTTCCCTAAACCCCACCTCAGCCAACTTGTGTGCCCAACTAAACCTTTTCAAGTGGCTACTTCATTAAGTGTCCTGGCTCAGCTCTTGTTGCGAACTTTCCTAAAATCTCTCAAAGACTCACAAACCCAAAACAAGCAGCAGCTGGCCTCAGCATGCCCTGTACCACTTACGAAATGGCCCCAAACCCAGCATAAGCAGCAACCAGTCTCAACTTGCAGTGTAACTTCCATCAGGTGGTCCCAAGCCTGGCATATGCTGAGGCTGGTGTTGGCTTGGAACATAGCACAAGTAAGGGGCCAAAAGTCCGGCACAAGTAGCAGCTGACCTCAGCTCACATCATGATACCCACCAAGGGTTCCAAGCCCAGCAATAGTGGCAGCAGGCCTCAGTTCACAGGATAGCTTCTCACAAGTGCCTACAAGCCCATCAAAAGCAGCAACCAACCACAGATCACTCTGTAGTTCCCACTAGGCAGCACAAGCAGCAGCTATACTTGACATATCCCAGAATCGCTCCCAAGAGGCTACAGAACCAACACACCCAGTGACCGGGCTCAGACAAAATCAGACCACCACCCAGTAAGCTCCATAAATGACACATTTGAAGGGCAGACTAGCCTGGCACCAAAGCCCTCCTGAAGCAACTCCCACTCTATGAGATCAGCCTCTATACAACAGCTCATCTGCTGTATTCATGGTCAGCCCTCACAGCCATTCAGCCTGAGAACAATCCCACCCACTGACGTGCCAAAAGCAATCAAGGCTCAACCACACCAGGAGGTCATACACAACCCACATGGAAAATATCCTGGAGCATCAGAGTCAGGCAAACAGGGAGACTGCACCACTGGGCCAACAGGCCACTCTGTCAACTCTGGGAGACATAGCAGCTCTACCTAATTTTGTATTGGCCAAAAAGTCTGTTTAGTTTTTTGCTATAAAATAAAGGACATATTTTTTTCTATTTTCAATAACCTTATTCATTTCAATATTTTGAGTATGTTGGCTATCTCCCACTATTGGCTTCTAGTAGGTAGAGGCCAGGAGTGCTGCTAAACATCTTCCAATGCATAAGACAGCCCCACAGCAAAGAATTATCTGTCCAAAACGTCAATAGTACCAAGAAACTTCGCCAACCCCTTTTGACACATTCGATCAGCCACACCTTCTCCATACACTGTCCAAATCTATTTCTGTGCGTTTTTCAGTTGCATTTTTACCTTTCTTGAAATAATAAAGCATAATATGCTGAAAATGTTGCATATCTTCTTCCATCTTCAGTCTTAAAATGGCTACACAAGAATCCCCCAATTTTGATGTTTTTTTAAATGCATGCTGATATGAGAGCTGTCACATTACAATTGAACAAAATTGTTTCAAATGAAGTTAAAGACAACTAAGCACTACTGAGCCATCATATGGGAACAAGTAAACAGAGGGATTCAGTCAAATGAGGAGACAAAGAAACACGTTCCAAGTGAAAGAACAGTAAAGCTCCACCAAAAAACTAAACAAACTGGAGACAAACAATCTATGAGATGCAGAGTTCAAAGATACTGGTTATAAAAATGTTCAATCAACTTAAGGGAAGAATATATAATATTAACTTAGTGAGAAATTCAACAGAGAGAAACCATAAAAAAAAGAACTAGCTAGAAATGAGGAATACAAAAACTGAAATGAAGAGTACACTAGAGGGAATCAACTCCAGATTAGATAAATCAAAGGATCGAATCAGTGATCTGAAAGACAAGGTAGCAAAAAACACCCAGCTGGAACAGCATTAAGAAAAACAAATCATCATTGAAAGACACATACCATATGATCTCATTTATATGTGGAATCTAATGAACAAAATAAACGGACAAAGAAAATAGAAACAGAGGCATGGAAACATGAAACGGAGAGCTGTCAGGGTTGGGGTGGAAGACTGGAAGAAAGAACGTGAAAGGATTAAGAAAAATATATATATAACACATAGACACAGACAAAGGGGTTTGGGGGTAGGTGAAGGTGGGAAAAGGGTGGGGGGAATGTGGATGGTAAAAGACTTGGGGCCGTGGGCACACAATGCAGTGTGCAGATGATGTTTTATTGAGTTGTACACTTGAAACCTGCATAGTTTTGTGAACCAATGTCACCCCCAATAAATTCAATTAAAAAAGAAAAAGGAATAAAAAAATGAGACTAGTTTAAGGGACATCTGAGACAATATCAAGTACACCAATATTAGTATTATAGTGTTAACAGAAGGAGATAGAACAAGGGGTTGAAAACCTATTTGAAGAAATGATAGAAAACTTCCCTAACCTGGGAAAGGAAATAGAGATACAAAGCCAGGAAGTGCAGAGAATCCCAAATAAGATGAACCCAAAGAGGTCCACACCAAGACACATTATAACTAACATGGCAAAAGGTAAAGACAAATAGAGAATCTTAAAAGTTACTCACACATACAGGAGGTCCCATCAAAAGAAACTTTGCAGGCCAGAAGGAATTGCACAAAATGTTCAAAGTTATGAAAGACAAAGATCTACAACCAAGATTACTCTATCCAGCAAGTCTATTGTTAGAATTGAAGGAGGGCAAGTTTCCCAGACAAGATAAAGTTAAGGAGTTAATCACCACTAAACCAATATTACAAGAATTGTTAAAGGGGCTCCTTTAAGAAAAAATCAAAAATATGTTTAAGAAAATATAGGAAAGAAAAAATTTCTCATTGACAAAGACAATCACTTAGTAAAAGCAGTGGTTCAACAAACTATAAACATTAAAAGGCAAAAGTAGAAAGATTATGTGTAATTACAACAATTAAAATAAGGGATATACATGAACACACACAAAAAAGTAAAACATGACAAAAACAAACATGGAGGGGATAAGTAAAAATCGTAGTGATTTTGGAATGTGTTTGAATATAAACTTAAAATAGACTGCCATAAATACAGCTTGGTACATAGGAAGCACATAGTAATCAAAACCCAAAAACCTATAAGAGATATACAAGAAATAAAGTGAAAGGAATCAAAACACAATACTACAGAAACTTATCAACATATATGAGAGAAGAACAAGAAAATAAGAATCAGATTAGAACTACAAAAAACTATCAGAAAAGAATTTATACAATGGCAATAACTACGTAACTAGAAATAATTACTTTATATGTAAATGGACTAAATGTTCCAATCAAAACACACATGGTGATTGAATGGATAAAAACACAAGACCCATACAAATGTTGCCTATAAGAGATGCACATTAGATCAAAAGAGACACACAGACTGAAGGACAAGGAATGGAAAAAGATATTTCATGCAAATGGAAATGAAAAAAAGCTGACATATAGGAGAAAAACAGACTTTAAAACAAAGGCTGTAAAGAGCTAAAAAACATTTTATAAAGGTAAAGGGTCGATCCAACAAGAGGTTATAACTCTTATAAACATCTATGCACCCTAGGTATGAGCATCTAAATATATAAAGCAAATACTGATGAACATTAAGGGAGAGATTGACAGTAAGACAATAACAGTAGGGGAATTTAACACCCCATTGACATCAATGGATACATCATCCAGACAGAAAATTAACAAGGAAAGAGTGGCCGTAAATGACACATAAGACCAGGTGCTATTAATTGATACTTTTAGGGCATTTCACTCAAAAGCAGAATATGCATTCTTTTCAAGTGCACCTGGAACATTTTCTAGAATAGACCACATGTCAGGCCACAAAACAAGTTTCAATAAACGTAAGAAGATTGAAATTATATCAACCATCTTCTCTGATCACAATGAAACAAAACTAGAAATCACAAGAAGAAAACTGAAAAATCATACAAACATGTACAGGCTAAATAACATGCTATTAACAACAAATGGGTTTACAATGAAATCAAGGGAGAAATCAAAAGATACCCTGAGACAAATGAAAATGAAAATACAAAGCATTTCTAAGAGGAAAATTCATAGCAATACAAGCCTACCTCAAGAAACAAAAAAAAAAAATCTCAAATAAACACTCTAACCTTACACCTAAAGAACTAGAAAAGGAAAAACAAACAAAGCCCAAAGTAAATAAAGATCATAGTGGAAATAAATGAAATAGGGTCTGTAAAAACAACAAATGAGATCAGTGAAATCAAGAGCTCATTCTTTGAATAGGTAAAAAAAAAAAAAATTGATAAACCCTTAGCCAGATTCAAAAAACAAAAGAGGGACCAAATAAATAAAATCCAAAATGAAAGAGGAAAAGTGACAATGACACAACAAAAATACAAAGGATTATAAGAAAATACTACAAACAATTATATGGCAATTAGACAACCTGGAAGAAATGGATAAATTCCCAGAAACATATCACCTTTCGACCCAGAATCAGGGAGAAACAAAATCTGAACAGGCTGATAACTACTAACAAAATTGAAGTAGTAGTCAAAAACCTCCCAGCAAAAACATCCCTGGACCAAATGACTTCACAAGTGAATTTTACCAAGTATGAAAAGAAGAATTTATACTTACCCTTCTCAAACTATTTCAAAAAATTGAAGAGAAGGGTACACTACCTAACTCATTTTATGAGGCCAGCATTACCAAGATACCAAAACCAGACAAAGACATTATGGGAAAAAAAAAATTGCCAATATTTCTGATGAACATATATTCAAAAATCCTCACCAAATAATAGCAAACTGAGTTCAACAGTGCATTAAAAACATCATACATTATAATTAAGTGGAATTTATTCTTGGGATGTAAGGTTGATTCTATGTTTGTAAATCAATTAACATAATACACCACATAAACAAAATGAAGGATAAATATATCAGAATAAATTTGAAAAGAAATAATAAAGTAGCCAATATGGAATTCTCATAGACCCTCTGAATCACAGGGAATTCTCTCTTACAGCTCTATACAGGGTTAGAAGAAAAGCAGCTTCTCTTGAGTGCATAGAGCTAACACCAGTGAAGTCCACAGGCACACATTTTCTTGAACAGCTTTATTGAGATGTAATCTTTACAATATAAATGAACACATAATTTAGTAACTTTTACAGAGTTGTACAACCATAACCAAAATCCAGTTATAGAGAATTTCCATCACCCCAAAAATATCAACGTAGCCCATCTGCAGTCATTCTACATTCCCATCTCCAGCCAACCATCAATTTTCTCTTGGTCTCCATAAATGTGCCTTTTCTGGATATTTTGTGTAATTACAATCAAACAATATGTGGTATTTTGCATTTCATTTCTTTCACTTAGCATAACATATTTGAGGTTCAACTCTGTTGTACAACAGTACTACATTATATGGATATAACAAATTTTGTTTATCCATTTATCAACTGATGGACATTTGGGTTGTTTCCATTTTTTGGCTGTCATGAAATTTTCCATTTCTGGACAATTCTTTGTGTGGATATATGTCTTCATTTCTCTTGGACAGAGACTGAGTAGTAGAATTGCTAGATTATATGGTAAAGCTATGTTTAACTTTAAGATACCACTAACTTTTCCAAAGTGGATATGGCATTTTACATTCCCACCGGCAATGTATGAAGGTACTTACTTCTCCACAGCCTCACCAACACTTATTATCAGTTTTTTTTAATTAAAGACCTTCTAGTGAGTATTTAATGGCATCTCATTTTAATTTCTAATGTAGTTTAATTTACATTTTCCTAATAACTAATAATATCTCTGCATATGCTTATTAGCCATTCACATTTCTTTTTTTTTTTGGTAAAATATCTATTCAAATCATTTGCCCATTTTTTAATTAAATTGATTGTTTTGTTATTGAGTTATGATAGTTATTTGCATATTCTGGATACAACACCTATACCAGATATGTGCTTTCCCTCTCCCAGTCTATCACTTATCTTCTCATTTTTCTTACTGGTGTCTTTTGAAGTGCATCAGGATTTCAAATTTTTATGAAGTCCAATGTTTTTCCTTTTCATCAAAAAGTTTTATAGTTTTAGCTCTTAAATTTAGGTCTCTTATCCTTTTTGAGTTAATTTTTAGTATGGTGTAGGATAAAGGTCTAAGTTCATCTTTTTGCATGTGGATAGCCAATTGTCCCAGCACCATGCGTCAAAAAAAACACAAATTTTTATCTATTCTGGTTTATTTGAATTTAATATACCAAACTTAAGATCACCCTGCCAGTTTATGCAAAAAAAAAAGGCTGATGAGACTGTAATAGGAATAGCACTGAATCTATAGATCAATTTGAAGAAACCCCCAACTTAACTGTATTGACTTCCAATCCATGAACATGAACTGTCTCACCATTTGCTTAGATACTAATTTCTCTCAGCACTGTTTTGGAGTTTTCAGTATAAAAGTCTTGTACTTTTTTTAAAAAATACTATCCCAAGTATTTTGCTCATTTTGAGGTTATTGTGAAGAGATCTGTTTTCTTCATTTTCAGATTGTCAATGGTAATATATAGAAATACTGTGTTTTTTACATATTTCTCTTCAATACTGACACTTTGCACAATTCATGTATTATAGCTCTAGAAGTATTTTTTGTGGATTCCTTAGTTTTATGTGCATACAGGATTACTGTATTTTGCAGTATATAATGTGCACTTTTGGGGAAAAATTTTTGAGGGAAAAATAAGGACACATATTATACATGGGCATAATGATTACATACCATGGGTTTAATAATGGGTATAATAATCCCATGTATAATGCCCACAAAACGTGAGTGAGCATTATACACAGGAGTTCATTATACACAGGAAAATACAGTATGCTGTCTGAGAATAAAGTCAGTTTTCCTTCTTCCTTTCTAATCTAGATACATATGTTTGTTTTTCTTGCAAAATTGCACTGGCTGGAACTTCCAGTACAATATTGAAGGGAAGTAGTAATAGTGGACATCCTACTCTTATTCCCAATCTCAGAGGAAATGCAATTAGTCCTCCCACACTAAGTATGATATCAGTTATAGGGAATTTTTGGAGGGGCGACTTTTATCAGGCTGAGAAAGTTTCCTCCTATTTGTAGCTTGTTAAGAGCTTTTATGCATACAGATCTTGTCAAACGCTTTCTCTGCATCTATCAGTCATGCAGTTTTGTCTTTTTCCTTATTAATGTGGCATATCACATTGACTTTCTGATGTTAAACCAACCTTGCCTTCTTGATATAAATCCCAGTTTTATAATTATTGGTTCTTTAATTATCTTATAAATTAATTAAGGGGAAAATACACATTTTCCTATATTAGTACCTTTATCAGATATAAGGTACTCTTTATATCTTTGTGTGGATTTGTGTTACCATTCCATATTACTTTCTTTCGGACTGAAGGACTTCCTTTACTATTTCTTGTAAGGTAAATCAGCTAGCTAGAAATTCTTGCAGTCTTTATCTGGGAATGTTTTTTTTTTAAAGATTGTATTTATTTATTTTTAGAGACAGGGGAAGGGAAGGAGAAAGAAAGGGAGAGAAATATCAATGTGTGGTTGCCTCTCACGCGCCCTCCACTAGGGACCTGGCCTGCAACCCAGGCATATGCCTTGACTAGGAATCGAACCAGTGACCCTTTGGTTTGCAGCCTGTGCTCAATCCACTGAGCTATACCACCCAGGACTATCTGGGAATGTTTTTATTCCCCATAATTATTGAAGCATAATGTTTTACTAGTTACAGAATTCTTGGTTGACAGTTTTTTTCTCTCATTACTTTGAATGTCATCCCACTGCCTTGGGTTCTTCATTGTTTCTGATGAGAACTTAGTTGTTATTGTTGTTTCCTTGTATATAATAAGTTCTTTCTCTTTTGCTTCATTCTAAATCTTTGGCTTTCAACAGTTTGACTATTATGTAACTAGATGTGGACCTCTTTGCACTCATTCTATTTCTATTGTGCCTCTTGGATATGTAGATTAACATTTTTCATGAAATTTGAGGAGTTTCAGCAATTAAATACTTTTCTACCCCTTCTTCTTCCTGGGATTTCTGAGTACATTGGTACAGTGACTGTATCCCACAAGTCTCTGAGTTTCTGTTCCTTTTAATGTTTTTCTGTTCAGATTGGATAATACCTATTGACCTATCTCCATTTTCACTGATTCTTTCTTCTGCCAGCTCAAATCTGGTCTTAAGCCCCTCTAATGAACTCCTTATTTAGGTTATTGTCCTTTTAACTCCAGGGTTTTTATTTGATTTTTAAATGATTTCCCTTTAGTAGTAGTCTCTATTTGATGGGCAACTGTCTCATTTTCCTTTATTTCTTTAAAGATGGCTTCCTATTGTTCTTTGAACACATTTGTAATAACTACTTTGAAATGTTTGTCTGCTAAGTCTAACATCTTGGTCCTTTCAGGTATAGTTTCTGTCAACTACCTTTTTGCCTATTCATAGATTATGCTTCCCTATTTTTTTATGCCTCATAACTTTTGTTAAAAGCTCACATTTTAGATAATTAACTGCAGCAACTCTGGATTCTAGTCCTGCACTGGTAGTTGTTTTTGCTGTGTGTTTAGTGACTTTCCTGCACTAATTCTATAGAGTTTTATCTCTCATGCAGTGTGTGATGACTGATATTTTTCCTCAGTATGGTTTCTTTTTTAAAATTTTTTGTTATTAATCCTAAATTCCTAAGAGTCATACTGTATCAGCATAATTTACTTGATCAGAAGTTATGCTTAAGCACCTTAAACCTGTAAGGCTTTCACCCTTTGCTAATGGATCTGTGCGTAGGTTGGGGAATACAGTCACAGATCAGGCACTTTACAAATCTGTCCTGGCTTTTATTTTTTTCTGGGCTTTCTCATGTCACCTTTGCACCTGCACTAGGTACCATATTCAACCAGGGAAGATGAGTAGATAACTAGGCCCTGTGTTTGATCTCTCTTCAGCCTGTACACTGCACCTTGTCCATATGTGCTGTCTTCCAGACCAGCAGGAATATTCATACCTTAAATTTCTGGCTGGTCTGCAACCTCAGACTAGCTGCAGAAGTTGTCTTTCCTAATATTTTACCATTGAGATTGCCATTGATTTTATTGAAGCTCCTGGGTATGCACTCTAACCCAGATCAAGTCAGCTCCCACTGGCAGCAGAGCAGCCACCGGTTTCCACAGCCTCACCTGCCCAGATGGAACGAGCAAGGGAGGGGTGTGATGGAAGCCCAAGGATAAGATACCACAAACTCCCACTGTTCATAACCATGGTTTGGTAGTGTTTCTTGAATAAATGCTTCTCAATTTGCTGTATGCCTTTGATTTACTGAGCCTTAAAGTGGTTGATTTTTACTGTTTCATCCAGTTTTATTGTTGCTTTGGAGGCAGAGGATTTGCCAAGCTCCTCACTCCACTACTCTGGAAGTCCTGACATCCCTGTTCCTTGCCCCCCTCCCCTGCCAGGCACACTCTTAAGTTTATTTTAGACTAATAATACTACCAACTATTTATTTTAAATTGGCTTCACTTTAATTGAAAATCTAATCTTTCTCCAAGAGCCATTAATGGCTCTATCAGCATCTTGAAAGTATTAAGGGGCCTCAGAGGGAACCATCTTGCTGAATATAAACCACATGTTTCCCCGTCAGACTTCAGGCCTCCCTGAAATGGGATTATCTACCTGTAGATGCCTACACACTGCCTCAAGGTTTGTGGGGGTTGGAAGGATAGGACTTTCCTGACCCTCTTCTGTGATGGATGAAGTGATAAGAAAACAGGTTCCTAAACTGAAAGTTGCCTCACGTGATTTCTGATAACCAACAATGCAGTTAAAACCACATTATTATCCAAACTTCTTGCTTCCTCCACCCAGCATATATTACAAAAAAACAAAAAAAAAACAAAACCTCTCCACAAGACCCTGAAAACCTCAGAATTCCACATGACAAACTATTCACAAGCATGAAAACCACCAGTAAAGCCCTTCAGGGCCAGGGTGTCATGTGGGTAATTGGCAAGAACCTCTTTAAAAGGGATTCCATTCAATAATGTGTCTTTTTAAAAAAAAAAAAAAAAAAACTTAGCTAAACCTAAAGCTGAGCATCAAGTAATTACACTCTCAATCTTTCCAATTGCACAGTGTTTTGAAAATGTCAAAATTACAACCAAATGCTGCTGCAGCATATTTTACTGGTGGTTTTCTGGACCCTGGTAGAGGTGCTGGCCACAAGAGTGGAAAGGGAAAAGTTTGCATATTTTTCCTGTAGAACCATAGTAAGTGGAGCACATAGATATAATATAGATGGTACCCACTGAAATACACGTATTTAATGAACTTGATCTTTGGTTGTATTCACTGCCCCTTTTGGAAGGAGAATCAATGTATGGCCATAAAACCATAAGGTTGCTCTGGAAAAAACTTACTAAAGCAGCAAATTTCCACAAGAGACAAGTAATTGAAGGGTGATACTCCAAGAGATAAGGCAAGGTGTGGTCCTTTACAGGTACAAGAGGTTGTGCAGGACTCACGTAGGACAGAGTAATGTAATGGGTCTTCCCCAAGCTTCACTCCAGCTCTTGGCCAGGGGACCCTCAGAATAATAGGCTGATGAGGACTTGTGTTTGTCCAATGCCAAACTGTGTCACCCGGAGTCCTTGTAAACAATGATGCAGAACCACTCATTCATGCATTTCTTCAGTAAAGAGAACTTTGTAATATCACCCTCTGTGCAAAATGCTGGGACTACATATTTAGCCACTCAAGGCCCAGTTTTGGAAGCCATTATATATCTTAGGGGAGGAATGGAACAAAGAAGCCATTTAAATTAATAGAATATGGCAAGTATATATTACTTCAAAAAAACTATTAAGTCACGTAGGTTGAAAAATGGCACCTATGGATCAAATCTAACTACATATGTTTCTTTGGCTACATCCTGACTTGTTTTTAAATCTGAATTTCAGAGGAGAACTATGAAATTCAACCCATGTGCATCTGTAGCCAGAACAAGCCCTCTCGCTTTACCTAAGTATGCCTGGTTCTGAGCAGTCCTGTTGATACTTGACTGGTATTTGTTCATTAATTCTGCATAAGCAGGTGAACAGAAGCCAGAATTTTAAGAAAAATGGCAAAAAAATAGAGTTTTCTCAATTTTAACTTTATCAGTAGGGAAAAGCCAGCCATAATTCCATTTCAGCAGTGGAATACTATGATCTGACTTTCAGATGTAACTGTTTGGAAAAGGTGAGGAATATGGAAGGGCTGGAGATGGAAGAGATTAAAGTATATATCGTAGATTTTTTTTCCTTCTGTGTGTTTAGTTTGAGTGAGTATTTTGCTGGAAGAAAGAGGGAGGACTGTCTTCAAACAACAACAATGGACCACTGCATCCTTGCTAACCCCTAAGGTAAACAAGGAGCCTTCCCCCTCCCAGACCCCTCCTTGTACCTAGGAAAGGGTGGAGAGGGGAACTGAGCTGGGCATGCAGTTGCTCTAAAGAAACTCTAACTATGCTGATTTATAATTGCAGGAGGGCGCTAGGAAAAGTGTGAAGGAAAGGAGAGTTTGTAGCGGGAAGTACCGGCTCACACCAGCTTTGTGTCTCCCTCCTGCCTGCTCAGTCTCTGTGGTGCCCCATGTTTTGCCTTCCAATAAACACTGGATGAAAAGGGAGAATGAGCCCTTTGGAGGCAACAGTGCCACGACCATGTACCTGGTACTACTGACTCCTTTGTAAAGCATCTACTACAGTTCCTGCCTTGTTGGGTGTAACTGGCAGGGAAAGACAGATCCTTGACCTCTTGAAGCTTACAGTCTGGCCAAGGAGATAAATGTTAAGGGAAAGAAAGAAAGGAAAGGAAATTATGCAATGAATTAAATGACGCTCTTAGAGCATATAACAGGATGTGTCTAGTCTGGCATGGAGGTGGGGGGAGGTCTAGAAAGGCCTTGAAGGGTGTGACATTCTGCTGCTCACTGAAGGACAAATGCTAGACTGGGCAGAGAAGAGGCCTCTATAGAGATAACATGTGCAGCATGCCCTGGGACAGAAAAGAAATGGAGGAAAGGAACTGAAAGAAGTTCCTGTGGCAGAGCAGAGGGGCACTGGCAGGAGGCACCAGAATCTGCAAGGCATCCAAGGAATTGGTAAAGGTTTAGGATTTTATCCTAAGAACCATAATAATTATTTGAGGCATTTTAAGCATAGAAGAGGTCAGATCAAATTGCCATTTTTAAAAGACCTCCTCCTGGTTCCTTTCTGTAGAAAATGAACAACAGCTGACAAGACAGGAGACAGGCTCAGGTGCATGCCCAGGTGTAGACTCAGAGAAGGCTAGATTAGGGCTTTTCTAGGAAGAAGTAACAAAAGAACAGAAGAGAGGGTGTAAAAAGACAGGCCACAATAATATAACATGGAATAGGCCACATGGAGAACAGACACAGAAGGGGTGGGTATTAAGAAGAAAGGTTGAAGCATCAGTGGATTGGAGGTCCTACTGAGGCCAAGGACTGTCGGGATGGGAGTAGACAACAGAGTAAGAGGAAGAACTGGATGCTGGGGTTCACAAGGGCATAACCATTTTGGGGTATGACAATATCCAGAATGTGGCTTGGCAGAAGGTAGCTATGGAAGAATGGAAGAGGACAATAGCAATGATAAAAAAGTAAAAGAATAGAGACCAGAATGCTAAAGAGGCACTGAGTCCCAGTTCCTAGGAGAAGCAGAGAAGCTCAGCCATGTATGAAGTCTCCCTGAATACAGATTTAGAGCTCTGTATTCAGGGAAGGGCTTCAGGAATATTCTACATGCCTCAAGCCTCCCTAGCTCCCTCTGCCTAAATGTTTGGCTTGATGACATAAAAGCAACTATTATCACAGTCATTTAGAGATCCACAGACATGTCATATGAATGGTTCAGCATATATTCCTAGGGAAACTAGGTGTACCATAAGCAGGAAAGTTACTGATAAACCTGGCTTCCATTCCCAGGGTCTCAGCCTGCGGCTTTGCTCCATTGAGTGACTGCTACATTGCTTGCACCACACATATTACCCCATATCCTGTATCTCCTACTAGACTAAAAGGTCACAGGAGGTCACAACACTTTCTTCATAGTTCCTAATGCCACGCCTGGGATGTATGTAGTAGATTTTTAATAAAGATGAGTCATTCCCATTTATATAAATTCAAAACTGTCGAAATTATTTATGGTATTACAAGTCAGCATAATGGTTGTATCGTGGGCAGAGAGGATCACTGGATGAGAGTATCAGTGTTATTTCTTGATCTGGGTGCTGCTTACATTGATGTGTTCAGTGAAAAATTAATTGGTCCATATGCAGCAAAGAAAACCATCAAAAATACAAAAAGGACAACCTACTGAATGAGAGAAGATATTTGCCAGTGATACATCCAATAAGAGTTAATGTCCAAATTCTGTCAAGAACTCACAAAACTCAACAACAAAAAAAACAATCCAATTAAAAAGTGGGCAGAGGACCTGAACAGACACTTCTCCAAAGAGGACATGCAGTTGGCCAAGAGACAGACATGAAAACGTGCTCAACGTCACTAATTGTTAGATAAATGCAAATTTAAACCACAATGAGATATCATTTCATGCCTATCATAATGGCTATCATCAATAAATCAACAAACCAGTGTTATCAAGAATGTGGAGAAAAGGGAACCATTTTTGCACGATTGGTGGGAATGCAGAATGTGCAGCTACTAGAAAACAGTGTGGAGGGTTCTCAAACAATTAAAAATGGAACTGCCTTAAGACCAGGGGTTCCACGTTAGGGTATATATCTGAAGAAACCCAAAACACTAATTCAAAAGAACATAAGCATCCCTATGTTCATTGCAGCATTATTTACAATAGCCAAGCTATGAAAGCAACTCAAGTGCCCATCAATGGACAAGTGGATAAAAATGTTGTGGAACATATATACAAAGGAATATTACTCAGCCATAAAAAAGAAATAATCTTACCATTTATGACAGAATAGATGGACCAAGAGAGTATTATGCTAAGTGAAATAATTCAGTCAGAGAAAATATAAATACCATATGATTTCACTTATATGTGCAATCTTAATAACAAAATAAATAAACAGACAAAACTGAAACAGACTCAGGCACAGAGAACAGACTTATGATTGCCAGAGGGGAGGGGAGCTGGAAGAATGGGTGAACAAGGTGAAGGAACTAAGAAGTACAAAGTGGTAGCTATAAAACAGTCAGGGAGATGTAAAGTACAGCATAGGAAATACAGTCAGTAATATTGTATTAACTCTGCACAGTGCCAGGTGGGTACTAGGCGGGTACTAGGTGGGTACCAGGTGGGTGCCAGGTAGAATACCAGCAGGAACACTTTGTAAAGTATATGACTGTTTAACCAATATGGCATACCTGAAACTAATACAAAATAATACTGAATGTTAACAGTAATTGAAAAATAAAATTAAACAAAATTAAAAAATAAATTATAAGAAAACAAAAATAAATAAATACTTGTTACATAGTTTTTAAAAATTCATTGGTCCCTATAATTATGATTTGTACATTTTTCTATGTTTCCATAATTTTTTAAATTGATGAATGAATCAACTATTCAATAGAAATGCTTCCCCAATGTAGGATTTCAAGAGCAAGCTAAAGTAGGCACTGGCAAACACCATATTTTTCAGACTATAAGATGCAGTTTTTCTCCCCAAATTTGGGAGGAAAATGGGGGTGTATCTTGTAGTCTGAATGTAGCTTACCTGACTCACAGGGGGGCAGGGGGAGCGGTGGAGTAGGGGGTTTTTTTTCCTGTTTTCCTCCTCTAAAACCTAGGTGTATGTTATGGTCCAGTGCATCTTACAGTTTGAAAAATGTGGTATTTTCTATAAAAGGAAAGATATTAAATGTCTTAGGACTTACAAGCTGTACAAAACAAGGGTAGCCACAGACAATGTTGTAAATGAACAAGTGTGGCTCTGTTCCAACAACACGTATTGGATCGGCCCAAAAGTTTGTCTAGATTTTTCCATACAATGGCTCTAGTAGTACTTTGTTGTCTTTAACTCCATTGAAACAATTATGTTAAATTGTATTGTGATAGCTGTCATATCAGTGTGCTTTTTAAAAAAAAAACATCAAAGTTAGGGAATTTTTGTACAGCCATTTTAATATTGAAGATGGAAGAAAATATGCAACATTTTCAGCATATTATGCTTTATTATTTCAAGAAAGCTAAAAATACAACTGAAATGCAAAAGAAGTCTTGCTCAGTGTATGGAGAAGGTGCTGTGACTGATCAAACCTGTCAAAAGTGGTTTGCAAAGTTTTGTGCTGGAGATTTCTCTCTGGATGATGCTCCACGGTCAGGTAAACCATTTGAAGTTGATCAAATTGAGACATTAATTGAGAATAATCAGTGTTATACTATGTGAGAGACAGCCAACATACTCAAAATATCCAAATCAATAAAGCTATTGGTGAAAATGAAAAATGTGTCTTTTATTTTACAGCAAAAGGCATACTGACTTTTTGACCAACCCAATACTAATGGACACTAACATCAAATTTTGTATAATTTTCACATGTCCTGAAATAGTCCTTTGATTTTTTTTTTTAATCATTCATTCTTGGTTCTCCAGCTGTACCAAATGTCTGCAGGCCCGATTTGACCCACAGGAAGCAGGTTGCCTGGCCCCTGCCCTAAGGAGGTGTGCATGGACAACACCTGTCCTGGCCTGCACACCGGCTCAGCCTGTCCTCCCCCAAGCTGCCCCGAAGCACTCCCCCACCTTTATAAGTAGGCAGACACTCCATCTTGTCACCACATGGATATTTACTGTCCCGAGGTTTGATGGGGTCCACTCGACAGACAGAATAGGGGTTGTAGTCTTGTTTATATGTCGTGAGCAGATCCATATTCTCTTTACTTGGGACAAACTGGTCAGGCTGGTGGATCTTCACTGGTAACACTTTGTGAGGCCCAAAATCTCTCCTGTAACAAAAATAAACACTGCCGTTGGGGCCACTGGCTCAGAATGAACCTCATGGTTTCCATTCAACCCAATTCTACAAATGTTTGCTAAGAAGTTATCTTTTGACCTAGCAATTCCACTGCTGGGATTATACCCTAAGAATCCTGAAACACCAATTCAGAAGAACCTATTGCACCCCAATGTTCATAGCAGTGTTATTCACAATAGCCAAGTGCTGGAAACAGCCTAAGTGCCCATCAGTAAATGAGTGGATCAAAAAACTGTGGTACATTTACACAATGGAATTCTATGCAGCAGAAGGAAAGACCTCCCAGCTTTCACAACAGCATGAATGAAACTGGAGAGTGTTACGCTAACTGAAATAAGCCAGGTGGTAAAAGACAAATAACATATGATCTCTCCTGTAAGTGGAACCTAATCAACAAAACAAGCAAACAAGCAAAACAGAACCAAAGACATGAAAATAAAGAACAAACAGAGGGGAGGGGGGAGGGTGATAACAGGAGAAAGCAGGGGAAGGGTCAAATCAAGGAATCCGTATAAAGGACCCAGGGACAAAGACAATGGTGGGGGTGGGTGGGGTTGAAGGTGGAAGGTGGGGGTGGATAGGGTAGGGGACAGTAATGGGGGGAAAATGGGGACAACTGTAATTGAAACTGTAAAAAAAAAGAAGTTATCTTCTATTCTATCCCCCTAACTGCTCTTCCTCCTCTGTTTCTCACTTTCGAGAAAGACTATTCCCTCCTCACCTAAGTCAGGCACCCGGACACCTTCCTGGATCCACCCTCTCACAGCTCCAGACCATCACTCACCAGGGGAGGCCCCCTCCAAGGTTCAAACCCTGACTCCTTCTCACCTGGATCATGTGACAGCCTACCACCTGGGCTTCCTACTTCATTCCTGGCACTTCTCCTGCAATCTCCTTAGTGTGGCCAGAATAAGCCCTCTAAAATGAAAATCAGATCATGTCACTCCCCAGCTTAAAACTCTGCCAGATAAGGCCCAACTTAGCAGCATGGTTTATAAGTTTTGCTGGACCTGCCCCTGCCTTACTCAACCACATCTCCACTTCCCCTGTACCCCTGCCCACATCCCTGTCCAACCACCCTGGACCACTGAGAAGGCCTCTCTTCTGTGTCTGCTCTTTCTGCCTTCCTTTCCCATCAACCCCTTCACTGTAAGGCTAACTTCCATTTTTCAGGTACCACCACTTCCTTCTCTGTGCTCCTATAGCTCCTCCTGCTAATATTTCTTCCTTCCTTTACCTGACCTCACAGAAAATCTAGCAGGGCAGAACAGTACAGTAAGTAGAGACAAGAGAGGTTTATTTCTCTGCTCTCTGGCATCAGTGTCCCCATTATTTCAAGGAGTATGAAAAAACTGGGACAGAAAAAGCACAAAGGCCTTCACTAAATAGGAAGCACTCTCTTCCCTAAGCATCCCACAGTCAGAGGCCAAGAAAATAACTGCGCCACCACCAGGAACCACCTTGGTGACACGAGGGCTCAGCTTGAGCTGACAGTCCCCACCAGGGACATTCCCAATTCTCGATGCAAACTCTCTTAAGCAAACACTTCCCCCAGGGCTTCTCCTTTATACAACAGCTTGGTTTTGCCTGGAACCCATTTATTAAACTGGACAAGGGGAAGGTAGATTTTCCCTGATGGTGCTTGCCAAAACAGCCTCGCCAAGGGAGGGGGAGGTTTCCGGACAGGAAAACATCAGGCCCAAACACCAATAAAACCTACTTCCCGGCCAAAATCTGGAGCAGCACTACTGAGCCACGCTTGACTAGCAAAGGTAACACGCTCCACTGTAATCTGTCTTGCATGAATGATATACATGGCTGTCAATAAACCCAAACCAGTGCCTGAAAATGCTTCGCGGGATGGGGGGAGGGAGTTAGGAAGCGGGAGAATTAGTTTCTCTAGGGCTCTAAGGAGGAAATAGGAGATGCTCCAGTTGAACTCCCAGTAACACCCTCTGGGTAGGTTTAAAAACATATTTGGCAGCAGTTACAGGTCTTCAGCCTGCACTTCCTTCCCAAGGGCCCCATGTTGGCAAATGGCAAGTGGAGTTGACTGTGTATCAACTGGGGCTATGGAAGGAGCAGTCTAAACAAGAACCCAAGGGTCGGTTCCACACTTGCACCCTTCTTAGTATATCTCATGCTGGCGTCTGCTTAGCACGAAATCAACTGCAGCGGCACACTAGGAGTGAAGGTCCTGGGTACCAGAGAGAATTGGAAATACCCAGAAAACCTTATCTGAAAACTGGTTAACTGCAAAGTGGCTTTTATCAGGAAGTCTGTGTTCTCAGGGGAGCGCTCCCAAGGGCAGGTAAGCTCTCCTCATTCCCAAAAGGGGTGGGGAGGGGTTTGGAGGCACCTGAGACCACACCTCCCCACACAGACCCATGTTCATCCATAGCTACCCTAGGGTTCAGCCCTCTTCCAAAGATGCAGATCAGGAGATACCAAGGGCAAGTGATAAGAAACAAGGCCCAATGCCCAAGCCGTGCTCCCCTTTACCCCCCAACCCCAAAGCAGTCAGGAGTGCTCTCCAGTTGCGGACCTGCCATGCTCTGGGACCCTACACACAGGTCATGACATCCTCCTTTCTGTTTGCAGGATCCAACTTCTCCTCAGAGATACTGTGAGAACCTGCCTTCAAGGGCTCCAAGCTCTCTGAGATTTTCAGGTGCTTTATGCCCCTGCCTCCTGCTGTTTCTACAGGAGAAGAACAGAAAAATGCCCACAGCCAGACTCACCAGTTCATGGACTATCCTGAAGTTGGTTACTCAAAGACAAAAGCTGATGTGGCAATATCCTTGCTCACTATGTTTAGGGAAAGAAATTGTTCATTGAAACTCCTTCTCCTGTACAAAATGTAAGTTCCTTGTGGAAGTACATCTATGATTGAATATACTAATCGGCTATAACTAAGAAAAACAATCCTGAGGCGGGAAATGAACTATTTCTGAAGAGGGGAAAGTTTTAAATTTAATTCATGTATAACCCACCCAAAAATATTGACTGCAGCTTAAGAGTGAATTTAATCAGAATTTATGTTTCCTCATTACATTTTTACGTTGGCAACATTCACCGAAACCTGTCATTAACCACAACACAACTGCACGTCCCCAATCTCACATAATCTTACAGCCTTTAAGTTCACATAAAAGTCTGTTTTATCCTTCCCAGAAATTGCTCCAATTTAGTAGCTTTTTTTTTAAGAGCAGTCCCCTCTCTTTCTGTGTTACATTCCTAGTCCCTGTGCCCATTGTGACTATGAACCAAGGGAAAAAAATTGGTCAAAGATGTTAAGTTTCTTTTAGGTGTGGAGCTATAAAAGTTATATAGTATGGAAGGCCAGGAGCTAAACTCCGAGTTAAGTAAAGGTTAAAGGGGCCCTGCTGGGAAAGTTGTAACAACTTGACTCCCAATCATTAGGCAAAGCTAAAGAAAGGTGTTTGACAAGAATCTGACAAAAGGAAAGAAGAAATAACATAGCCAACTAGCTTCCGGGAGCCTGGAAGTAGGGAAAAGAAGATTTTCACAGCGATAAAGGGGCCATAAAATACTTCTTTAAAAAAAAAACCCTGTTATTAATGATGATCTATGAAAACTTCAGAATTTGTTAGTATGCCCAAGAAATCTATCACATTACATGGAATCCATTTAAAGAAGTGTCCCTCCTCTCGCCCAAAGCCAGTCTCTTCACAGGGCCACATCAGCCTTCAAAGGACCAAATGTAATTTTAGGACTGTATAAATGTAACTACTCCTTAACAGTTAAGCAAAAGCTCGGTACTTTTCCCTTCCTCCTTTCTTGGAAACGTCATGGAATGGACCATCACCTGGTCTGTGATTTAACCTTTTCCTCTTGCTGGCTTCTTTCTGTCCATATTTAAACATGCTAATCAAAGCAAAACAAACAAGCAAGAAAAATATAACCAAGAAATTGAAATGAAGAACAAACTGACAGTAACCAGAGGGGAGGTGAGAGGGGATAATGGGGGGGAATGGGGGAAGGGTTTTCAAGAAACCTGTATAAAGGACACATGGACAATGCCAAAGCGGGATAGAATTGAGGATGGGAGGTGGGGATGACTGGGGTCGGGAGTGTGGCGGGGGAGGGACGTGATGGGGAGAAATGGAGACAACTGTACTTGAACAACAATAAAAATAAAAAATAAAAACAAATAAATAAGCATGCTTCATCCTTTCTGAACTTTCAAGGAAAAAATAAAATATAACACAAGCCTTACTAGTGTCCAGCCCTCTCTCCTCCCCTTCTCTCTTCTAGAAATGGGTGTCTACACATACAGACTGGCCTTCCTTACTCCCACTCCCACTCCACCCATCAACTCTGACTCTACTCCTTCCTTGCTCTAGACGAGGCCTGCAAAGCACCACCTTGTTCCCAAATCCAGTCCCTGCTCCACAGGCCTTTATCCTCCTGCACCTTAATTCTATACATCCTGTCATTCATTTTTTAAATATCTTTCCCTTGAGATACTCATGATTTGTCTTCTCAATCATCTGTATGGGGTTTTGCTCTTTGTCAATTGATTTGATTTGATTACTTCCACATTATAATTCTCAAATTCCCCAAGGTTAAAAGGCACCCTATAAGGCACAGGTGGCAAGCACAAGGCCCACAGGCCGGATCCGGCCCTCCACATTGTTTTATCCGGGCCGGTACCTTGTTTCTACCCGGCAGCAGCACCGAGCTTTTGCTTAACAGTTAAGGAGTAGTTACATTTATACAGTCCTAACATTACATTGGGCCCTTTGAAGGCAACCTCGAGGCTGATGTGGCCCCAGTGAAAATGAGTTTGACACCTCTGCTAAGGAAACCATTATGTCATTGCAGGCAGGTTGGGGAGCCCATCCCATCATACTGAGAAAGACCCCCAGGCTGAGACCAGAGATAATATTAGTGGTTAGTCGTACAGCCAAAGCTAATGGCTGAATAAATAGCCTGATTGTTTCAATAATTACAGATATTGGGATTAGGGTTAGGGGGGGCCTTGGGGTAAGAAATGTACTCAAAGGGTTTGATCCATGTCTCCGATCCTAATAAGAACAGACTAAGCCCTTCTCATCTTCAGTATGAAAGACAGGAATCCAAAGTACCTACCTCCAGGATTCAGGTTATGTAGTACCTCTCATGTCCTCAACCCCCACTAGACCCGAGGCTAACAACTGGCATTGCTTCATGTAAACTCTGGGCAAAATATAAAAACAACTATCTGTAAGAACTAAAGAGTAACCAAGATAGGCAGATTCTGGATCAGAACCGATGAGTGGGAGAAAGGAATGGCACGGGGTGAGCCTCTGTGTAAGTTTCCACTTTGTTTCAAGGCCTGCAGTCTGAGCTAGGCAAGGCAGACAAAATGTGACTACAACACCTTCCACATTTCTTGACTGAAGAACCAAAGGGCCAAATTTTGAGGTAACCTCAGGTACCAGAAAGTGAAGAAGGAATCCCAGAAAGGAGAGAATTTGAGACAGGAAATCTGAAATTTTATGTACTGAACCCAAATCTCTGGCTGACCTCACATGCATGTCAGCCTTGAAGTGACGCTAAAGGTAATTAACTGAACTGAGATTCGAGCTGCTACCCAAGACACAGAGTTTGTATTTTCAGTCCAATCAAATTACCTCCTATCTGGTCTTTAGAAAGGGAGGAAGGATGGGAGGGAAGAAGAAAGAAAAAGAAAAGAACTCTTCAGCCCCTGACTAGTGTGGCTCAGTGGGTTGGGCATTATCCCACAAACAGAAAAGTTGCCAGTTGGATTCCCTGTCGGGGCACATGCCTGGGTTGTGGGTTCAGTCCCAGATTGGGGCATGTACGAGAGGTAACCGATAGATGTTTCTCTCTCATATCAACGTTTCTCTTTCTCCCTCCCTTCCCCTCTCTCTAAAAATAAACAAATAAATAATCTTAAAAAAAAACTCTTCAGAGGAATGTAGAAAAATTTAGTTTCCATTATAGAATATTAACAATACACAGGATCAATCCAAAATTATTTGGCATACATACAAATGTAACCCACTCTAAAGAAAGAAAAAGATCGTCATGAAGCCCAATCCCAATCAGGCTCAGATGTTAGAATTAAAGCAGCTGTTTGACTACGTTCAATTACAAAAAGAAAAATAAGGTCATAATGAATTAAAAGGCAACTACAGAGACAAACAGTAATGAAATAAAAAGAACAAAATGTATATTCCACAACTGAAATATATAATATCTGAAATAAAACATTCACTGGATAGGCTTAATATTAGAACGGAGGTAGGGGAAAGATTCAGTAAATTTGAAAATAGATGAATAGAAACTATCCATTCTGAAGAACAAAGAGAAAAAGATTGGGGGAGAGGAATGAACAGAGACAGAAAAAAAATAAATACTTGAAGAAATAATGGGCAAATTGCCCCCAACTTTAATCAAAGATACACAGCATCAAAGGCAGTGAAATTGCTCGGGCAAGTCTAGTGCTGAGACCTATTTCTGCATGTCTTCATTAATTCTCAGGTCCAGTATACAGAGGAGAGTAAGTGTATCCCCTGAGGTATAGCTCTGAAAAGAAAGCCAAGTAAGTATTTGAAAAGAAAATGTGTAAAACACAATGGGTAGGGAAAGATTCAAGCCCACTACCAATTTTCTTGCTTCTTCCCTGGCTTTTGAAGAGATTACTAAACACCCTGTCTCTTTTAGCTCTTGCCTCCCTTACTCTCCTCAGTTTACCCAAAAGTCTTCTCATAAATGAATAAATCTGTGCTGCCAACTTGCTGCCCCTCTGCCCTTCAGCCAAACCCACCAGGTCTGAACCTGATTCAGTCTTCCCACGCACATGCACATCTCCAATTTACCCTATTCCTTTAGAATAAAGGTCGAACACCATCTTGAAGACTCACCTCTTTTTCTGTGAGGCCATCCACTTTGCCCATCTTAAAGCATCTGGCTTAACTTACATAAATAACATCACAAAATGGGGCCCAAGTGTTTTAGAGAATGACATGCCTAAGGGGAAATGAGGCTTGAAGTACAAACCTCTTATTCATAAACTGATCTCAGGTCTATCTGAACCAAAGGCAGATCCTATGTGAAAGAATTACCAAGAGCTGCAAAAAAGCTTCATACTACGAAGGGCTGAAAATCACAAGCATTCTCTTTATGGCACCTGCTGTAAATCCCCAAGATTTACAGCCAGTAAGACTTGTGTGCAGCTGTAATCATGCCTCATGCTGGCATGATAACCTTTCCAGAAACCAGGTGTTTTTTGTGTCTGCACTTATTCACATAATCCAGCCAAGCCCTGGGCCACATAACTTTATCATGCAGCAGGTGTCAGCCCCATGTCCAATCTCAGAAACCAAACCAGGTCAGCCTTATTTAGGTAAGTAGGTGGGACATTCTTGTAATAAGGGCCCTAAAGGCAGGGGAGTGACAACCCATGCAGACACGGGAGTGTTCAGACATGGGGCTGACCCACCCCTTCCCCCAGAAGCCTCTGGTGGAGCGCTCAGAGAACAGCTTCTCTGCATTTCTTGACAGGGCATAGTCCTGCTATATGTACACATATGTGAATCAGAATCTCTGCTGAGGTTATAAGATTCAGAAAACATGTTTGATAAAATATTGATTTCTGATTTATCTCAATAAAAACTCACTGGAACTCAAAAAAAAAAAAAGCATCCTGATAGGGCCATAGTTTTGTTCCTGGTCTATGAATACTAGTGCCCAGTATGGAAGACACAGGGCTGAGAAATGATTGAATTGAGATACAGAGGAGAGGAGAGATGCCCTCTGTTTATTTCTTCTTTAGTTCTCCTTCTGGGGAAGAAAATATAGGACAGGAGAGAAATATTTCTGCTTTTTTTCTTTCCCATGGGTAACCTTGATCCTACCCCTCCTTCTTTTTAAGGCCCCTAGGATCAGTAACAAGTTGTTTTGGAAATTCTTCCAGCTTCTGCATTCCTCCACTTTGGCCATGTCTTGACATGAATATTATTACTCTGGCTCTGGCAAGGACAGGGGGATCTTCTGGGTGATGTGTTTATGGTTATAAGTGACCTGAGGCAAGGATAATTTAGGACAGGTCAGAGGGGAAGTTTTTGTTTTGCAGAACACCTTCCGGAGGCAGAAGGGCTTGTGAGGGCTTCATCTGGAGGCTGAGTCAGGTGCCAGAACAGGGCTCCTGCCCCACAGAGAGGGCTTACCCTCATTCTTCTAAGCCTATGGGCACCAAACGGAAAGCATTCCTCAACACCCACCCTCAAACGCCCTTATCTCTATTTCCAGGACCTGAAGTAGATCCCTAATATGACACCTCTGGAGCTGTGCTATACTTTACATTCACAAGGTGCTCTTCATTTCCTGCGAACTGGGGAGAAACAGATGAGAAGACCAGTCAGTGTCTAGAGGCTGACCGTGGTGTTTGCAAGCCATTCCTCAGCATAGCCCTTATCTTTTACTACCAATAATTAAATATCTCATGCATATGCTAAAGACTTTTCATTAGTGTTGACCAAGTTTCTTTAAAAACAGAGAGAAAGCAAAGCTCTGGAAGGGTCCATATCTCTTCTCGTGGTCTTTAGACTCTTAGAAACTAAGAATGCTTTTTTTTCCTTGGTAAAATAAAGCCCAAACTTCAAGGTTCACATTGTTTAATAAGTCACAGGTTTAAAAATGGGTTGCATACATGACAATTCTCTTTTCAAGAAGGACCTGGAAACTTTGAGCTTAAACCAAATCATTTAAGAGAACTGTTTGGCCTAAAAGTGACCTGATTCAAGTCAAGTATCAGACAGGGCACTTCACTCCCTCCCATCCAGTGGTTCCCACCGAGCTCAGGAATCCTTTGACTTCATTTCTGCCCCTGTATCTCTCCTGGTCAGTCTTTTCTGCCCCATTACTGAGACATAGAGTTCTTCCTTTGAATCTAAAAGATGGCAGCTTTTAGTAGAAACTCTATGCCTCCAACCCACAATCTCAACAGAGGATGTTTCCAGGCCTATTCTGGGGGTAATTGGATACAGAATGAATTAGAGCTGTTCTGCTTAGCCTGGGGCTTCTGGGGCCTTCCCTACAAAAACACAAAGTTATGAGGCACAGGGAGGAAATTTACCAGGTTTTGAGCACCTGTAATGTACAGGCGCTATGCTGGTACCATTTCACCTCCACCCCACAGCAATCCTGAGACAATGAGGAATGAATGGCACAGGCAAAGAATGCATCCATCTTTCAGGTCTCACCTCGGGACTAAGCTGTACAATCTGAAAGCTGCCCAGCTGCACTCAGAGATGATTCTACTCCACTGACTGGCCAGTTGCAAGTTACCATCTGGAGGTAACTGAGTTTGTCAATGGCAGATTCTGTTAGAGCCTTGCAACACACACAACAATCCTGAGATTGATCACTTTGTCCCACTCCCTCAATACAGATAACCTCTGAGACCCCAATACACTGAGTCTGGTGGTTCAGTCTCTGCACAGACCAGATCTAAAGAATCAGAGTTTATAAGACAAGAGTAATTTAAAAAGAAATATTCTTTTTTCATATTCTTGAACATTCAAGGGGACCCCAATTCAAAAATGATAGCATAATCTCAAAAAGCCCACTCTTGCTCTATCATTAAGTTCTCTTTCACCACTACCAACATCACTACCACCACCCAGGCTGCCCTTGAGTTTAGCTGCCAAAGCCCAAAACTCCTTTTTCAATAGCAGTGCCCTAGTTTCTATCCCTTTATTACTTTACTTAAATTCCAATCCTTTTCATGTAAATCAATTTAGTATTTCCCTCCACTACCACCCCCCCACACACACACAAGAATCCTTTTTTTTTAGAGGAGATTGGGAAAAATTGAACAGGCTAATATTGGGTTTGCCAAAAAGTTTGGTTTTTTCTGTAAGATGGCTCTAGCAGCACTTAGTTGCCTTTAACTTCATCCAAGACAATTTTGTTAGATTGTATTATGACAGCTGTCATATCAACATGCATTTTTTTAAAATTACCATGGATTTTAATATTAAAGATGGAAGAAGATATGCAACATTTTCAGCGTATTATGCTTTATTATTTCAAGAAGGGTAAAAACACATCTGAAACTCAAGAAAAGATTTGTACAGTGAATGGAGAAGGTGCTGTGAATGATCGAATGTGTCAAAAGTAGTTTGTGAAGTTTCATGCCGGAGATTTCTCACTAGATGATGCTCCATGGTCAGGCAGACCAGTTGAAGTTGATAGTGATCAAATCAAGACATTAATTGAGAACAATTAACCATGTGGGAGATAGCAGACATACTCAATATATCCAAATGAATAAAGTTATTGGTGAAAATGAAAAATGTGTTTTTTATTTTAATGGAAAAAACCATACAGACTTTCTGGCCAACCCAATACACACAGGATTTTCTTTCAGAGATATAAGAAATTAACATGGAGTCATTATAGCATATGTTGATAGTGCACATTAATGGGTTGTCAGACATTATTACATTAATGTTGTACATTAGTATCATACATCACTCCATTCGTGTTCAATGCTCATATATTCACACCTCTGCCCTCACCTCGATGTGGTCAGGCCTTCCATTGGTATGGACCCTTTCTGGTACGCCAGCTTGGGCTTGAAGGACTCTCTGGGCAGGTATGAGTGATAGAGAGGGTAGTTCTCGGTGTATTCGGAGAGAAGACATGGTTTCTCGGTTTTATCAAAAATCTTGGTAGGGAGGTGTGGACAATGATGCCGCCTGTAAAAATATATGAAGTTAGGTCAGTGGCCTTCTTGAGAAGATATAGCCAGCTTGTGTCCCAGACTATAAAAGCATGACAGCAGTCACTGAAAACAGAAATTTAACTCTTCCTCTTCTCTACTTAACTAAATAATATCACCAGAATTTTTTAAATGATCTGTTACTGCAATTGGTTGTCAAAATTCCTTGGATCATAAAATTACACACAAGCATGGCTGGTGTTCAGCTGTAACACAAGCATACTTCCCTACCATAATAGTTAACTGGTTGTGGCCCCTGAACCCTCTGAGTACCAACCCAGCTTCCCCAGGCCCTCCCCTGAGACCTCCCAATCATCCAGCACCTGACTGAACTGGGTGCTCCTGGGTGAACTGGCTGTAAGCTCTAAGGTGAGGCTACCATTTTTCCTCATTGATTTCGGGGTCAATAGAGAATATCTTCCTTGCACACAAGTGGTATTCCAAATGCCAATGACTGTGGGAAACCATTTTTACATTGAAAGTGTGGCTCCTTTATTCTTTCAGGTCTCACCTCAATTGCTGCCTCCTTAGAAAGACTTCTGCTGAGGAGAACCAAGATAGCAGCGCAGGTAGACACACTGCGCCTCCTCCCACAACCAGAATTGACAGAAAATCGAACGGCAAGGAAGCTTGACACCAAGGAAATAAAAAATAAACATTCATCTAGACTGGTAGGAGGGGCGGAGACAGGCACCGGGGTGGAGAGGACTCACATGGCCTTGGCAGGACCTAGACTGGCGGAGTGTGGGATGAACGACGTAGGCAGTCTGACCACTACCAGACCCTGCGGCCCCACATTCGCGCACATAAACCAAGAGGGCCGGACTCGGAGTGGCGGAGAGCAGGGCAGGCAGAGCAGCGGGTAGCACCCCGAGGCCACACATTCGCACATAGATAACTGGGATGAACGGAGGGGAGTGGGGCAGACCACTCAACCCAGGGCTCCAGTGCGGGGAAATAAAGCCTCGGACCTCTTGATTGAAAACGCCCATGGGGGTTGGCGCGGCAGCAGGAGAGACAGCCTCACAGGAGAGGGCGTTGGAGAGACCCACAAGGGCCTGGAGTGTGCACAAGCCCACCCACTCGGTAACCAGCACCAGAGGGGCCCAGTTTGATTGTGGGTAGCAGAGTGAAAGACTGAAATCCGGTGGATAGGGAAGCGGGCGCCATTGCTCCCTCTGGGCCCCTCCCCCACGTACAGCTCACAGCACAGCAACCAGCGTTGCCCCGCCCTGATGAACACCTAAGGCTCCGCCCCTTAAAGTAATAGACGCACCAAGACAAAAAAAAAAAAAAAGGCCCAAATGACAGAACACTTCAAAGCTCCAGAAAAAATACAACTAAGCGACGAAGAGATAGCTAACCTATCGGATGCACAGTTCAAAGCAATGGTTATCAATATGCTCACAGAATTGGTTGAATCTGTTCAAAAAGTAGATGAAAAAATGAAGCCTATGCTAAGAGAAACAAAGGAAAATGTACAGGGAACCAATAGTGATGCGAAGGAAACTGGGACTCAAATCAACGGTGAGGACCAGAAGGAAGAAACAAACATCCAACCAGAAAAGAATGAAGAAACAAGAATTCGGAAAAATGAGGAGAGGCTTAGGAACCTCCAGGACAGCTTGAAATGTTCCAACATCCGAATTATAGGGGTGCCAGGAGAAGAGGAAGAACAAAAAATGGAAAACTTATTTGAACAAATAATGAAGGAGAACTTCCCTCATCTGGCAAAGGAAATAGACTTCCAGGAAGTCCAGGAAGCTCAGAGAGTCCCAAAGAAGCTAGACCCAAGGAGGAACACACCAAGGCACATCATAATTACATTACCCAAGATTAAAGGCAAGGACCTACATCCAAGATTACTGTATCCAGCAAAGCTATCATTTAGAATGGAAGGGAAGATAAAGTGCTTCTCAGATAAGGTCAAGTTAAAGAAGTTCATCATCACCAAGCCCTTATTGTATGAAATGTTAAAGGGATTTATCTAAGAAAAAGAAGATAAAAAATAGGAACAGTAAAAATGACAGCAAACTCACAGTTATTAACGACCACACCTAAAACCAAAACAAAAGAAAACTAAGCAAACAACTAGAACAGAAACAGAACCACAGAAATGGAGATCACATGGAGGGTTGTCAATAGGGGGGTGGGAGCGGGAGAGGGGGGAAAGGTACAGAGAATAAGTAGCATAAATGGTAGGTAGAAAATAGACAGGGGGAGGGTAAGAATAGTGTAGTAAATGTAGAAGCCAAAGAACTTATAAGTATGACCCATGGACATGAACTATAGGGGGGGAATGTGGGAGGGAGGGGGTGGGCAGGATGGAGTGGAGTGGGGGGGGAATGGGACAACTGTAATAGCATAATCAATAAATATATTTTTAAAAAAACTAAACAGAAGGAGATAATCTTAAAAGCAGCAAGAGAAAAGGAGACACTTACCTACAAAGGAGTTCCCATTAGACTATCAGGTGATTTCTCAAAAGAAACCTTGCAGGGAAGAAGGGGCTGGAAAGAAGTATTCCAAGTCATGAAAGGCAAGGACCTACATCCAAGATTACTCTATCCAGCAAATCTATCATTTAGAATGGAAAGGCAGATAAAGTGCTTCCCAGATAAAGTTAAGTTAAAGGAGTTCATCATCACCAAGCCCTTATTATATGAAATATTAAAGGGACTTATCTGAGAAAAAGATGATCAAAAATATGAACAGTAAAATAACAACAAACTCACAACTATCAACAACTGACCCTAAAAACAAAAACAAAAACAAGCTAAGCAAATAACTAGAATAGGAACAGAATCACAGAAATGAAGATCACATGGATGGTTAGCAGCGGGGAGAGAGAGAATGGGGGAAAAGGTACAGGGAATATGAAGCATAAATGGTAGGTACAAAATACACAGGGGGAGGTTAAGGATAGTGTGGTAAATGGAGAAGCCAAAGAACTTATATGTATAACCCATGGACATGAATTAAGGCGGGGGAATGCTGGAGGGAGAGGGGTGCAGATAGGAAGAGAATAAAGGGGAGAAAAAATGGGACAACTGTAATAGCATAATCAGTAAAATATATTTTTAAAATGCACATTGTTGGCATTTAATACACAGAGATAAAATGTATTTATATCATATATACTTAATAAAGTTATCTCTTAATCATAAGAACATAAGTTCAGTGTTGTATTCTTCTGTTCTCAAGATAAATTGTTATGTTTCATAGTAAACAAAATAACCATCTCCTACAGTATAAAACATTAGCTATTATTACCTTCTGTGCTAGCAATCCATCCAATTACCCGAGATTTCAATTTGGGCCAATTAATGCACTGTTATTTTAGGATTCCTACAAACCTCAAATCAACAGCCAAGAAATGTGTTGACTCCCCAAAACATCTTTGCAGATATATTTACCCACACTCTCTGACAGAAAAGTCAAGAATTTTATTAAGAATAACAGATTCAGGGAGAGACGGGAAGATGGCGGCAACATAGGTGGGAGCGGAATCCACTTCCCCTCAGCGCCAGGGAATTACCTAGCTGATCTGAGGAGCAGAGCGAACAGCCAACAGTACTCCAGCATATACGAAGATTAGAGACCAAAGATAGAGGACATTGAAAGATCTGACGGTAAGAAGAGTGCTCAAGGACAATATGGTCCCTGGGAACCGGGACCGCGCGGTACAAGGGCTGCAGAGGCGCCAGCCCTGGCGCAGGGGCTGCTGCAGGAGTCCTGGGAGAGGGCCAGGCTGCGCTGTGAGCAGCCAGGTGCTTGATTGGACCAGGGGGGCTTGAAAAGGAGGAATTTCTCAAAAAGAAAAAGAAAATAGAGACACTCAGGGGCTAGTTAGAGAACTCTCGGTGGTGGCCGAGGCCCCTGGCGCCCCTCCCCCCTCCGCCCCTGGACTGCGAACGCGGAACGCGGGATAAGCAGCACCAGCGCTCACCTGAGGTCCGGTTGCGCGTGGTCGCGCGAGCGCAGATTAGCGAACGGGGCCCATACATGAAACCCCGGAGGGGCGCCCACACCTGAAACCTCCGAGATCTTTTGGAGCAGAGACTAGCTGCTCCACCCATAGACCCAAAACCTCGGAACCGAGTACCGCGTGATTCGGTCCCAGGGCGGCCCCGCCCACCCGAGAGTCTCAAGCCCCGGGCGGCTGGATCGGGCCCCCAAGCGTAGAGCCTCTGGCTCCGCGGCGGGCTACGCGCTCACCAAGCGTAGGGCCGGCTGGATGCGCACTTCCCAAGCACAAAGGGGCTGGCGAGAGTCGTAACACCAAGGCGGCTGAACCAGCAGCTTGCAGCGCGCCAGCCTCCCTAGCCTGGGCGGCTCGATTGGTCGGCCGGCTGCGCGCTCAGAGCCCAAATAACGTCACAAACCCGAAGCGGCTGGATTCCCCTGCTGCGCGCGCACGCGTCCGGAGCCAAAGCGGCTGGAGCGGCCACTCGAGAGTCCCAAGAACAAAGCTGCTGGATTGGCTGATCAACGGCCTGATTGATTGCCAGGGACCACACCTACAAAACAGTGAAGAGTGTGACTCGGGAAGGAAGAAAAGTGAAACCAATCCTTCCAACCACCCCCTCCCGTTGCACAGACAGGACAACAGCAGAAATAACCTGAACGGTTTAAAGCCAACAGAAGATTTTTTTTTTCCCTTTTTTTTTTTTTTTCCTTTTCCTTTCCCCCTGAACTCCTTCTTCCTCTCTCTCTCTTTTTTTTCTTTCATTCCTTCTTCCTCCCATCCTTTACCATTTTTATGTCTTCTTCCTGCCTTCTTTTATCTATTTCTATGTTTTAATTTTTGTTAAAATTCCTTCTTATCTTGCCTCCGATCTTTCTTTAATCCTTCTTCCCTCCTTCCTTCCTTTCCTCCTTTCCTATTTCCTTTTTCCCTCCTTCCCATCTTTGGTTTTTTGTTTGTTTGTTTGTTTGTTTGTTTTTTCCTTTTCTTTCTCCCCCCCTTTCTATTTTTCCCACAGGTGCGACAACAAAACCTGGAGTGCTGAAAAGACTAGAGTTAGACCGTGTTAAACACATAAACGTCAGCTCAAGACCAGTGAGCACAGGAGAGTAAGGAGACAGCACCACCGAATCCCATTGGCATTCTACCATAGAAGTTCATATCATAAACCCAGGGATTCAGAACACAGCAATTTAAGAAGCAGAGGCCAACAAGAAGAGCCTCACAAACAATGGGAAGACAAAGAAACAATTCCCAAATGAAAGGAAAGGAGGAAGTCTCAGAAAGAATACTAACCGAAAAAGAGGCAAGTCAACTATCAGATACTGAGTTCAAAGCAATGGTCATCAGGAAGCTCACTGAGCTCTCTGAGCTCAAAGAGAACTACCAGAAACTACAAGGAAACTACAATGAACTCACTGCAAACTATATCAACATGAAAAAGGAAATAGAAAATATCAACAAGAGCCAAGAGGAAATGAAGAATACAATTTCTGAATTGAAGAACACAGTAGAAGGAATGAAAAGCAGACTTGATGAAGCAGAGGATCGGATCAGCGAGCTGGAGGATAAAGTAGAAAAAAACACCCAGAAGGAGCAAGAAAAGGAAAAGAGGTTCAGAAAGAATGAAGAGGCAATAAGGGAAATGCAGGACAACATGAAACGTAACAATATCCGTATAATAGGAATACCAGAAGGAGAAGAAGAAGAGCAAGGGATAGAAAACCTGTTTGAAAAAGTAATGATGGAAAATTTCCCTAATCTGAGGAGAGAAAAAGTCAACCAAATCCAGGAATCACAGAGTCCCAAACAAGAGGAACCCAAAGAGACCCACTGCAAGACACATCATAATTAAAATGGCAAATTTCCAAGACAAAGAGAGGATCTTAAAGGCAGCAAGGGAGAAAAAGGAAGTAACATACAAAGGAGCCCCAATAAGGTTAGCAACTGACTTCTCAATGGAAACGCTCCAAGCCAGAAGAGAATGGCAAAAAATATTCCAAGTAATGAGAACCAGAGGCCTCCAACCAAGACTACTTTACCCAGCAAGGCTCTCAATCAAGATAGAAGACCAAATAAAGAGCTTCCCAGACAAAAGAAGTCTAAAAGAATACAGCTCCACCAAACCAGCTCTGCAAGAGATGCTAAAGGGACTGCTTTAAGGAAAGGAAGGAAAAGAGAAAGAGGAACACAGGTAGGAAATAATGGCAATGAATAACTACCTATCGATAATAACCTTAAATGTAAATGGATTAAATGCTCCAATCAAAAGACATAGAACAGCTGAATGGATAAGAAAACATGACCCACACATATGCTGCCTACAAGAAACCCATCTCAGGACAAAAGACTTACACAGACTGAAAGTGAAGGGCTGGAAACAAATTTTCCAAGCAAACGGACAGGAAAAAAAAGCAGGGGTAGCAATACTCATATCAGACAAAATAGACTTCCAAAGAAGGGCCATAAAGAGAGACCCAGAAGGTCACTTCATAATACTCAAAGGAAGAATCCACCAAGAAGACATAAACATTATAAATATATATGCACCCAACATAGGAGCACCTAAATACATAAAGAAAATCTTGGAGGATTTCAAGAAAGATATTGACAGCAACACAATTATAGTAGGGGATTTTAACACCCCACTATCAAAAATGGACAGGTCTTCCAAACAAAAGATTAACAAAGATATTGTGTCACTTAACAATACCCTAGAGGAAATGGACTTAACTGATATATACAGAGCTTTTCATCCCAAAGAAGCAAAATACACATTCTTTTCAAGTGTCCATGGAACTTTTTCAAAGATAGACCACATGATAGGACACAAAGCAACCCTCAACAAATTCAAGAAAATTGAAATCATATCAAGCATCTTCTCTGACCACAAGGGTCTGAAACTAGAAACCAACCCCAAGGGTAAAAACCCAAAACACTCAAAATCATGGAGACTGAATAGCATGCTATTAAACAATGAATGGGTCAAGAACGAGATTAGGGAAGAAATCAAAAACTTCCTGGAAACAAATGAAAACGAACTCACAACAACCCAAAACCTATGGGACACAGCAAAGGCAGTCCTGAGAGGGAAGTTCATAGCAATACAGGCCTACCTTAAGAAGTTAGAAACAGTTCACACAAACAACCTAACCCTACGCCTACAAGAACTGGAGGAACAACAACAAAGACAGCCCAGAGCAAGCAGAAGGAAGGAAATAACCAAGATCAGAGCAGAACTAAATGACATAGAGACTAAAAGCACAATTGTAAGGATCAATGAATCCAGGAGCTGGTTCTTTGAAAAGATAAACAAAATCGACAAGCCTTTAAGTAGGCTTATCGAGAAGAAAAGAGAGAGGATCCAAATAAACAGAATTAGAAATGAAAGTGGAGAGATTACAACTAATACCACAGAAATACAAAGGATCGTAAGAAATTACTATGAAGACCTATATGCTAAGAAATTTGAAAACCTAGATGAAATGGACACATTTCTAGAAAAATATAATCTTCCAAAACTGACTGAAGAAGAAGCAGAAAACCTGAACAGACCAATATCAGCAAAGAAAATTGAAGCAGTCATCAAGAAACTCCCATCACACAAAAGCCCTGGACCAGATGGTTTCACAGGAGATTTCTACAAAGCATTTAAGGAAGAACTAACCCCTATCCTTCACAGACTATTCGAAAAAATCCAAACTGATGGAAGACTCCCAAACTCTTTTTATGAAGCCAACATCATCCTAATCCCAAAACCAGATAAAGACACAACGAAGAAAGAAAACTTCAGGCCAATATCGCTGATGAACATAGACGCTAAAATTCTCAACAAAATATTAGCAAACCGCATCCAGCAATATATTAAAAAGATCATCCACCATGACCAAGTGGGATTCATCCCAGGGATGCAAGGATGGTACAATATTCGCAAATCAATAAACATAATACATTACATCAACAACAGCAAAGACAAAAATCACATGATCATATCAATAGATGCGGAAAAAGCATTCGATAAGATACAGCACCCATTTCTGATAAAAACACTCAGCAAAGTGGGAATAAAGGGAGCAGTCCTCAACATAATTAAGGCCATATATGAGAGACCTACAGCCAACATCACATTCAATGGACAAAAACTTAGAGCTTTCCCACTAAGATCAGGAACAAGACAAGGATGCCCTCTCTCACCACTCCTATTCAACATAGTATTGGAAGTCCTAGCCACAGCAATCAGACAAGAAAAAGCAATAAAAGGCATCCAAATTGGAAAGGAGGAAATGAAACTGTCACTGTTTGCAGACGACATGATAGTGTACATGGAAAACCCTATAGACTCCACTCAAAAACTACTCGACCTAATAAATGAATTTGGCAAAATAGCTGGATACAGAGTCAATACCCAGAAATCAAAGGCATTCCTGTACACCAACAACGAAACTGCAGAAACACAAATCAGGAAAAAAATCCCATTCGATATAGCAACAAGAAAAATAAAGTACCTAGGAATAAACCTAACCAAGGAGGTAAAAGACCTGTACTCAGAAAACTACACAACACTGAAGAAAGAAATTAAGGAAGATACAAACAAGTGGAAGCATGTACCATGTTCATGGATTGGAAGAATTAACATCATCAAAATGGCCATACTACCCAAAGCAATTTATAGATTCAATGCAATCCCTATTAGAGTACCCATGACATATTTCACAGATATAGAACAAACATTGCAGAAATTCATATGGAACCATAAACGACCTCGAATAGCAGCAGCAATTTTGAGAAAGAAGGACAAAGCAGGAGGTATCACAATACCTGATATCAAACTGTATTACAAGGCCACGGTAATCAAAACAGCCTGGTACTGGCATAAAAACAGGCTCATAGACCAATGGAACAGAATAGAGAGCCCAGAAATAAACTCAAATCTATACGATCAATTAATATTTGACAAAGGAGGCAGGAGCATAAAATGGAGCAAAAACAGTCTCTTCAACAGATGGTGTTGGGAGATCTGGACAGCTACGTGCAAAAAAATGAAACTCGATCACCAACTTACGCCATACACGAAAATAAACTCAAGATGGATAAAAGACTTAAATATAAGCCGTAACACCATAAAAGTCCTTGAGGAAAACATTGGCAGGAAAATCTCAGACATTCCACGCAGCAACATCCTCACAGACACATCCCCTAAAGCAAGGGACATAAAGGAAAGAATAAACAAATGGGACCTCATCAAAATAAAAAGCTTCTGCATGGCTAAAGAAAACAGCACCAAATTACAAAGAGAACCAACAATATGGGAAAGCATATTTGCCAATGATACCTCAGACAAGGGCCTGATCTCCAAAATATATAAAGAACTCACACGACTCCACTCCAGGAAGACAAACAACCCAATTAAAAAATGGGCAAAGGACTTGAACAGACACTTCTCCAAGGAAGACATACAGAGGGCCCAGAGACATATGAAAAGATTCTCAACATCACTAGCCATCAGAGAGATGCAAATTAAAACCACAATGAGGTACCATCTCACACCAGTCAGAGTGGCCAACATAAACAAATCCACAAACAAATGTTGGAGAGGATGCGGAGAAAAGGGAACCCTCGTGCACTGTTGGTGGGAATGCAGACTGGTGAGGCCACTGTGGAAAACAATATGGAATTTCCTCAGAAAACTAAAAATGGAACTGCCCTTTGACCCAGTAATTCCACTGCTGGGATTATACCCTAAGAACACTGAAACACCAATCCAAAAGAATCTGTGCACCCCAATGTTCATAGCAGCACAATTTACAATAGCCAAATACTGGAAGCAACCGAAGTGCCCATCAGCAAACGAGTGGATCCAAAAACTATGGTATATTTACACAATGGAATTCTACGCAGCAGAGAGAAAGAAGGAGCTTATACCCTTTGCAACAGCATGGATGAAACTGGAGAGCATTATGCTAAGTGAAATAAGCCAGGAAGTGAGGGACAAATACCATATGATCTCACCTTTAACTGGAACATAAGCAATAGAAGGAAAAAGCAAACAAAATATAACCAGAGACATTGAAGTTAAGAACAATGTAACAATAGCAAGGGCGGGGGTGGGGGGTGGGGGCGGGGACAGTGGGTAGAGGGGATTACAGGAACTACTATAAAGGACACATGAACAAATCCAAGGGGGAGGGTGGAGAGGGGGGAGGGAAGTGGGTTCACCTGGGGTGGGGTGAAGGGATGGGGGAAAAGGCATACAACTGTAATTAAATAACAATAAATAAATTAAAAAAAAAAAAAAAGAATAACAGATTCAGGCACTTGCAATAAAACAAACTCCACAGACATAGCAATATTTTTCCTCTCCAGTGCTTTTGTTTTTTAAGCCAGTAAAACTTTGCTTTATATAACTCCCCTTTCTATATTGTTACTTTTTAAAACTGTAACATACTGTAAAGCCTTATTCCAAAAGAAAAATAAATTTCATGGCAAAATACTACATTGTGATTGGTATCATGAGAGAGGATTTTAGCGTAGAAAACACTTGTATCCAGACATTGATGTTCCATTAAAAGGAATTACATCTAATATATATTTATAGGGCAGATTTTATTTATTCGACTTGTTGCTAGATAACTAAAACCTCATCTTACTTTGAAATATCAAAACTCTTATTTCAAAGTAAATATTTCATTGCCTGAGTTGCTCAAGAGGCTGCCTGCTTTCCTTACCTGTACCCACACACGCTGAATATTCCTCTCAAGTCACCAAACACCATGAATTCTCCCTGTTGGTCTTTATCCAGGAGTGTCTCAAGGATAAAGATGGAAGTCTGTTCTAGAAACTAGCCCAGATTGAACAAAGATGGTGGCATAGGTAGGCACACTGCGCCTCATCGCACAACCAGAACTGACAGGAAAGCCAAGGGCAAGGAAGTCTGACACCAAGGAGATAAAAAATAAACATTCATCCAGACCGGTAGAAGGGGCAGAGACGGGCAGCCGGGGCGGAGAGGACTGGCGTTGCCGTGGCGGGACGAGACTGGCGGAGTGTGGGACGAATGGGGCAGGCAGTCCGACCACTAGCAGACCCTGTGGCCCTACATTCGCACACAGATAAATTGAGAAGGCCAGACTCAGAGTGGCAGAGAATGGGGCAGGCAGAGCAGCGGGTAGCACCCCGAGGCCCCATATTTGCACTTAGAGAAACCAGGACGAACGGTGGGGAGTGAAGCAGACCACGTAACCCAGGGCTCCAGCACGGCCAAATAAAGCCTCAAACCTCTGATTGAAAAACCTGTGGGGGTTGGGCGGCAGCAGGAGAAACTCCCAGCCTCACAGGAGAGGTCGTTGGAGAGACCCACAGGGGCCTAGAGTGTGCACAAACCACCGACTTGGGAACCAGCACCAGAGGGGCCAATTTGATTGTGGGTAGCAGAGGGAGTGACTGAAATCCAGCAGAGAGTGGAGAGGGCGCCATTGCTCCCTCTCGGCCCCTCCCCCACATACAGCGTCACAGCGCAGCAACCAGCGTTACCTTGCCCTGGGGAACACCTAAGGCTCCGCCCCTTTAAGTAACAGACGCACCAAGACAAAAAAAAAAAAAATGGCCCAAATGACAGAACACTTCAAAGTTCCAGAAATAATTCAACTAAGCAGCGAACAGATAGCCAACCTATCACATGCACAGTTCAAAACACTGGTAATCAAGAAGCTCACAGAATTGGTTGAATTTGGTTGAAAACTAGATGAAAAAGTGAAGGCTATGCTAAGAGAAACAAAGGAAAATGTACAGGGAACCAATAGTGATGCGAAGGAAACTGGAACTCAAATCAGTGGTGTGGACCAGAAGGAAGAAACAAACATCCAACCAGAAAAGAATGAAGAAACAAGAATTCAAAAAAATGAGGAGAGGCTTAGGAACCTCCAGGACATCTTGAAACGTTCCAACATCCGAATTATAGGGGTGCCAGAAGGAGAAGACGAAGAACAAAAAATTGAAAACTTATTTGAACAAATAATGAAGGAGAACTTCCCTCATCTGGCAAAGGAAATAGACTTCCAGGAAGTCCAGGAAGCTCAGAGAGTCCCAAAGAAGCTGGACCCAAGGAGGAACACACCAAGGCACATCATAATTACATTAGCCAAGATTAAGCAGAAGGAGAGAATCTTACAAGCAGCAAGAGAAAATAACACAGTTACCTACAAAGGAGTTCCCATAAGACTGTCAGCTGATTTCTCCAAAGAGACCTTACAGGCAAGAAGGGGCTGGAAAGAAGTATTTGAGTCATGAAAGGCAAGGACCTACATCCAAGATTGCTCTATCCAGCAAAGTATCATTTAGAATGGAAGGGAAGATAAAGTGCTCCTCAGATAAGGTCAAGTTAAAGGAGCTCATCATCACCAAGACCTTATTATATGAAATGTTTGGGGGACTTACCTAAGAAAAAGAAGATAAAAAATATGAACAGTAAAAATGACAGCAAACTCACAGCTATTAACAACCACACCTAAAACCAAAACAGAAGCAAACTAAGCAAACAACTAGAACAGAAACAGAACCACAGAAATGGAGCTCACATGGAGGGTTATCAACAGGGGAGTGGGAGGGGGGGGGAAGGTACAGAGAATAAGTAGCATAAATGATAGGTGGAAAATAGACAGGGGGAGGGTAAGAATAGTGTAGGAAATGTAGAAGCCAAAGAACTTATAAGTATGACCCATGGACATGAACTATAGGGGGGGGGGAATGTGGGAGGGAGGGGATGGGCAGGATGGAGTGGAGTGGGGGGGGGGGGAATGGGACAACAGTAATAGCATAATCAATAAATATATTTTTTTAAAAATAAACGAGCCCAGTGCCTGACATATTTATTTAACAGGTGAATGAACAGTTAGGTAGTGTATAGGAAGATGAACTACTGAAAGATATTTACAAAGAAAATGAATTGTTCTAACATTAGTAGAGCAAAAGGGGAAAAGACAGATTCTCAGTTTTTATGGGTCTAGATAGCACCTAAAGAAAGTTTATGGAATCACCACACTTGGGGTGTTTAAAAGTAGTCTCACCCTGGCTGGTGCAGCTCAGTGGATTGAGTGCCAGCCTATGAACCAAAGGGTTGCTGGTTAGATTCCCAGTCGGGGCACATGCCTGGGTTGAGGGCCAGGTCCTCAGTAAGGAGCATGCGAGAAACAACCACACATTGGTGTTTCTCTCTCTCTCTCCTTTCCTTCCCCTCTCTCTAAAAATAAATAAATAAAATATTTTTAAAAATAAAAATAAAAGTAGTCTTGACAGTCATGAACCAAAAAAATGAGGCCGCTTCAAGCTCTCTGATAGGCGTATCATTTTAGGAGCTGCATTGGCCACCTTGCTCACGAGCACAGTCAAACACACCTAGATAGAGCCAGTGGGCAGCAACGGAAAAGGGGAGAAAGAAGGTGTTTTAATCTATCAGAACTCTCTAAAGTCTTTCCACCCCAGGCTTTACTAAAGAACCACAGCAAAAGGCAATAACCTTGATGTTTTCCGATATATGGTAGAGGGAGTAGGAGAGGCCTCTCAATGGAACCCAGAAAAAGAAAAATAGTTGACTCCAAGCTAGAATCATAGAATTTTAAAATTAAGGGACCAGGAGAAAATCTAGTCCCATGTCCCCACTATGCAGAGGAAAAATCTGAAGCTCAGAGAACAATGTACATGACCCAGCCATGGTCAGAACCTAGCTCTCTATCACATCCGAATGACCAGGTACATTTCCTGACATGCACCTAGCCTAAAGCCATCTATGACTCAGGCAACGCTAGAACGGATGGCAGAACTTCAAGGATATAACAAGTACCTATAGACTAGTACCATCCAACAGAAAGAGAACACAAGCCATGAATGAGAACCACCTATGTCATGTTCAATTTCTTAGCAACCACATTAAAAAGGTAAAAATAAGTGGGTGAAATTAATTTTAATATTTTAATTTTAACCCAATATTTTCAAAATATGATCATGTCAACATGAAATCAAATATAAAAATATAGAGGATTTTATTTCCTTACTATGTCTTCAAATTCTACTATGTGTTTACGTTAACAGCACATCTCAATCAGGACGACCACATTCCAAGTGCTCAGCAGACAGGTGATTATGGCTTCACTATTGGAAAGTGCAGCATTAGAATTTGAAGGTACAGACAAAAGAACCGCAAGCACTGAAGTACTGAAAGTTTTCTCTGCAAGTGGCAGAAATACTTTTATTGCCTAATATGGTATTTATCTCTTTCTTGAACTCTCTGACCTGCCTTCATGTGACAAAATCAGAGGCATTAAAAGACATGAAAACTTACTGAAGTTTTCCATAATCTCCTCACTCCACAGAGCTGAGCTTCAGTTTTATGCACCTGTATTGCTGCCTGGAACTTCTCTCTCTCCTGCCACTTTCACTTTTCCAAAGTGCTTCCCTTTCTTCAAGGCCCATTTTGAATGCCATCGCTGTCACTGCTGCCACCACCACCATTCCCCCACCCCCAAAGAAGCTAACCAATGTTCTGCCACTGACTGCATGTGTAATGTTGAGAAAATTAGTTACTCAACTCTTTTGAACTTTAATTTTCTCCTCTGGAATATCTTAGTAACAACTTCTACTACTTTAGTATTCTTATGTGGATTAAATCAGATACAGGAGATTAAAACGCCTCACCCAGTCCAAGGCAAGCACCCTGTAATTAAAAGACTATGTTTATTAACAAATTACTATACACCACACAGGCTAAGATTTTCATATATTGTCCACTCTAATCTTCACAGCAATACTGTGAAGGAAGCACCATTATTATTCCATTTACAAACATGAAAACTGAGGTTTAGGAGAGGTAATCTCGCTCCAGGTCTCGTAAGCAGAGGATGGTGAATGTAGGACTAGAGCCTGAGGTCCTCTGCCTGATTCCAAAGTCTGTGCTGTTTATCACAGCTATATACTGTGTGGCTTGATAGAATGCCAGCCTGTACCACACACCTCTGTTTCCTGCCTGCTTTGATAAACCTAAGGGCAGTCAGTTAATTGGCAGTTCTTAGGCTGGCCTCTTCCTCATCCCCTTAGCTACACTCAGAGTCTTCCAAGGCAAGACACTCCACTTTCTTGCAGACCCTGCAACTATTCTAATATGGACCAACAAATACACACAATCCAAAAGCTCTTTAAAACTCTGATCTTTCTACAGAACTCTGTTCACTGTCTAAACAAGAGAGCATCATTAGATAAACTAATAATAGCAACAACCAGGAAAACAAAGAATATGGAATGTTGAATCTAGAGGGACCCTGGAGATCAGCCAGCCCTGTAGCTTTATCACACAGATGTGGACACTGAGATCAAGAGATGAGTTACTGCCCAAAGCCACACAGCTGGCCAGCAGCACTCACCCCAGATCCCACATCACCTCCCACATAATTGACTTCCATTAACAATCCAATTTAAAACTCAAAGTTCAGACTCTTCAAGGACTTGCAGCCTGCTTTTCCTTTTTCCTAGTAATTGGAAGTCTGTGACCTGTCGCAGCTGCTGTGTGAGGGAGGAAATGAGCAGAAAATGCACTCTTGGTCTAAAAGAGGGAAAAGTGCCAAGGATCACCAGACCTCAAGTCCTAAAGGTCATCATTCCAAGCCAATAGTTTAAAACCCTTCCAGGGTGTCTGGAGGAACACCAAGATCCCAAAGGCAGGGTCTACCCAGTGGAGGACCCATGTCTCTGGAATGGCCTTCTTCCTGAACAGCTCACAAAGCCAACCCAGTTACCTCTGGGGTGGGTAAAGCCAATGTTTTTCCTGAAGTACATGTGTACCAGCAGAGGTTTATAAAATTTTTAAATATTTACTAGAATTTTGCCCTGGTTAGTGTGGCTCAGTGGATTGAGCACTGGTCTGCAAACCAAAAAGTCACTGGTTCAATTCCCAGTCAGGGTACATGCCTAGGTTGTGAGCTGGGTCCCTAGTTGGGGGCATGTGAGAAGCAACCAACCAATGTTATCTCTCTCACATCAATGTTTCTCTCCCATTCTTTCTCCCACCCTTCATCTCTCTAAAAATAAATAAATAAAATCTTTCAAAAATGTATTCACTAGAATTTAGCTTTGCATATTTATAATATACACAGAGGTAAAGGGACAAGTGAAAATGCTTTTATGAACTGCAAATTAAGACCTTTTTTGAATATACAGATATATCAAATGCCAATCTTGAGACAAGGCAACTTGTACCTCCTATCTATCTCTTCTACATAGAGCTTTAAAAAATCATACAGGAAGAAATCTGAATAACTCCAGCTTATATTCTGCCCATGGTGCTAGAGAACTGGGCAGGGATCATAAACTAGAACCTTTGGTGGTGACTAATCCTTCAGGGGATCAGATCTACCAGATCCTGGGTAACAGAAAGCAGGGTCTTTAAATGTGTGAGGAGAAGAACAGCAACCTTTAAGACTATCTGGTACTAATATGACAAATAGATGCAACTGATATACCAGCTAGCAGTGGCTGCCCTGGGATGGTGGGGAGGAGGGGTCGCAGTGAAGAAATTCATAGGTCCAGCCAAGTGTAGTGAGCTGAGAGGGGACCCAAAAAGACCCATATGGCCCAATTTGAGGACTGTCAAGCAATGCTCAGCCCTGAGGAAAGATACTCTGGTTCAGCAGGATGAGAGGCTAAGAGACTTGCAGAATGGCAGGTACTATGGAGAGCAGCTCTGTGGGGACTTGCAGGTCTCAGCCTGAGTGGGCAGGAAGGACGTGAGGAGAGGCTGTGGTCCTTGGAGAAACTGAGGGTCTGAAGAGAGCAGCAAAGAATATGTTCAGGGCTTTCAGGAAGCTCCTCATGGGCACCTCCTTGGCAGGTGAAAGAAAGAAGTCTTTCTTCTCTGAATAAAATATTTAAATTAATTGAAGAAACCTCTTCAAGAAAGTACAACTGGTCAAGGAGATATAGGGTAGGCATTTTGGCAATGGCCCCACTGAATCTTGAAGAGACACCCAGAAAGAAACATATCAGTCACCAGGGCACCTTTTCTTTCCAACTTTTAGAGAATTAATCCTGAGGGGAAAGGCAGGCACCACTCTGGGCTGTTCTAACTGTGCATGTCTCCTCCCTCCTTCCCCCAGGCCCTGGCAACACTCTCCCCAGAACCCTATTCCTACCCAACCTTTGTCACTTCCTTCAAGAAGGCCTTCCTGGACTGCCAGATAAGGTCATGTTCACTCTGCTCTTCCTCTATTCATATACCACATGCTTGTAGTGCCCTGTACAGTCAGACTTCCTGAAGACAGGTCTTGAATACCATTGTTTTATGCATGGCACATGATGGACACTCAACCTATGATTGCTGAAAGCATGCAAGAACAGGGGCAAGAATCACAAATGGGCAAGTTCTCTTTATCATGGCCTGGTCCAGCAGCACACTTACAAGCTGTTTAAAAAGAACACCCAGCAGCTAGACACCTATTTCTTTACCCATGCTGTATGGTACTCCCTATGTAAACATAGGAATTGGGTTTAAAAACAAATCTTTGAATTTGATATCAAATCACACACATACATAATTTGAGCTAGATCACAAATCTAAATGTAAAAACTAGAATTAAAATGTTTTAAAAGAAAATAACTTTTTAATTCAGGAAAGACAAAGATTTCTTAGGTCACAGAAAGTAATAACCATAAAAGAAGGAATTGGTAAATTAAACATCACCAAATCCGAAAGCTCCTGCTCAAAGATACCATTAAGAAAGACTTCTAGCCAAGATGGAGGTGTAGGTAGATACACTTTGCCTCTTCACACAACCAAAAGAAGGACAAAAACAAATTTAAAAACAAAAATAACCAGAACTACCAGAAAATCAAACTGTATGGTAGTCTGACAACCAAGGAGTTAAAGAAGAAACATTGGTCCAGACCAGTAGGAGGGGCTGAGACAGGAAGCCAGGGTGGAGAGGATTTTCACAAGTCAGTGGCTGGCAGAGCAGGTGGTCCCACATTTGCATGCAGATAACAGGGAGGAATAACTGAGGAGCGAGACAGACCATGCAACCTAGGGCTCCAGAGTGGGGAAATAAAGCCTCAAAACCTCTGACTGAAAAAAACCTGTGCTGGTTGAGGCAGCAGGAGAAATGCCCAGCCTCACAGGAAAGTTCATTGGAGAGACACACAGGGTCTTAGAATGTGCACAAACCCACCCACCCAGGGAATCAGTACCAGAAGGGTCCAATTTGCTTGTTGGTAGTGGAGGAAGTTACTGAAAGCTGGCCAAGAGCTAAACAAGTGGCATTGTTCCCTCTCTGACCACTCCTCCACAGACAGTGCCACAAAGCAGCAGTCTGGGATTCCCCGCCCTTGCGAATATCTAAGGCTCCACCCCTTACTATGTAAAAGGCATACCAAAGCAAAAACAACAATGGCCCAAATGAAAGAACAGAAAAGCTCCAGAAAAAATACAACTAAGCGATGAAGAGATAGCCAACTTATCAGATGCTGAATTCAAAACATTGGCAATCACGATGCTCACAGAAATGGTTGACCATGTTGCAAAATAGAGGAAAAAGTGAAGGCTATGAAAAGTGAAATAAAAAAAAACCATACAGGGAACCAACAGTGAAGGGGAGGAAACTGGAACTCAAATCAACAGGTTGGAGCAGAAGGAACAAATAAACATTCAACCAGAACAGAATGAATGAACAAAATTCAAAAAAATGAGGAGAGGCTTAGGAACCTCTGGAACAAACTTTAAACATTCCAACATCTGAATCATAGGGTTGCCAGAAGGAGAAGAGGAAGAGCAAGATATTGAACACTTATTTGAAAACATAATGAAGGAGAACTTCCCCAACCTGGCAAAGGAAATAGACTTCCAGGAAGTCCAGGAAGCTCAGAGAGTCCTAAAGAAATTGGATCCAAGGAAACACACACCAAGACACATCATAATTACATTACCCAAGATTAAAGAGAAGGAGATAATCTTAAAAGCAGCAAGAGAAAAGGAGACACTTACCTACAAAGGAGTTCCCAGAAGACTATCAGGTGATTTCTCAAAAGAAACATTATAGGCAAGAAGGGGCTGGAAAGAAGTATTCCAAGTCATGAAAGGCAAGGACCTACATCCAAGATTACTCTATCTAGCAAAGCTATCATTTAAAATGGGAAGGCAGATAAAGTGTTCCCAGATAAGATCAAATTAAAGGAGTTCATCATCACCAAGCCCTTATTATATGAAATGTTGAAGGAACTTATCTAAGAAAAAGAAGATCAAAAATATGAACAGTAATATGACAACAAACTCACAACTAGCAACAACCAAATCTAAAAAAACAAAAACAAAAATGAACTAAGCAAACAACTAGAACAGGAAGAGATTCACAGAAATAGAGATCACTTGGAGGGTAATCAGTGCAGAGGGGGAGGAGGGAGAATGGGGGGAAAGGTACAGGGAATAAGAAGCATAAATAGTAGGTACAAAATATACAGGGGGAGGTTAAGAATAGTATGGGAAATAGAGAAGACAAAGAACTTATACGTATGGCCCATGGACATGAACTAAGATGAGGGAATGATGGTGGGAAGGGGGACTCAGGGTGGAGGGGAATGAAAGGGAGAAAAAAATGGGACAACTGTAATAGCATAATCAATAAAATATATTTAAAAACAGATAGCATTAAGAAAATAAATAAGCAAGCCACACATTTTTTATAAGATAGATATCCAGCAAAGCACTAATACCGAGGATATATAAATTTCATCCACAATTAAAAACAAAAAGACAAAAAATAAATAACAAAAGATTTGAACAGACACATCACAAGCAGATATACAAATGGACAATAACTTGTACAAAAGTGCTTAACATCATGAGTTGTCAAGGAAATGCAAGTTTAAACCACGATGAAATACCACTAAACACACACCTCAATAGCTAAAGCTAAAAAGACTGACAAACCCTAGTGTTGGCAAACAGGAATATCTGAAATTGTCATTCACTGTTGGTAGAAACATAAAATGACCCAAAGCAATTTGACAAAATGCAGGAATGGGCAAAAGTAGGTTTACAGTTGTGAGTACACAAAACAGTTAATAAAACTATTGTAATAACCTGTATGTCTTTTCCATGTGAACAACTGTAAATCTTCTCTTGCTGCCCCCTGGATATGGCAGTTGCTACATGCTGGGCTACCTGTTAGCCCAGTAATTTCATTCCTAGGAATTTATCCAAAAGAAATTAGAACACCATACATTCAGTAAAAAGGAGTTGAACAAGAATAAACATTGAAGCTTATTTATATAACCCAAAACCCATCAACGGGAGAATAAAGCGTGGTATAATTATTCAATGGAATATTACTTGGCGATGAAAAGGAACTACTTGCAGCCACACAACATCAGACACACAAAAGCATGGATAACTCTCAAGAATATTTTGCTGAGTGAAAGAGGAATCAATCAAAAAGTGCATACTTTATGATTCTAATTATAGAAAATTCTAAAACAGAAGAAACTAATCTTTAGTGGAAAAAATCAAATCGATAGTTAACACTGGGAGAAAGAAAAGGGGTTGACTGGGAAGGAGAGTGCAGGAACCTTCCGGGGTGCCAGTATGGTTCTATATCCTGACAGGGATCTGGGTTACACGGGCACATGACTTTCTCAAAACTGAGCAAAAACACCTCAAGATTTTTTCATTTCATTGTAAATTTACCTCAAAAGAAGAAAAGAGTATCCAGTATCAAACTGTTTTTAATGATATGAATGCTGAACTACATAGGTAGAAAAATTACTGATAGTGCTTTACTTCAAAAAACATTAAAAAGATGGATGGATGGATGGGTGGATAATGGGATGAATCGCTGGAGAGATGTGTCTGTTAATGATAGGATCCAGGCAGTGGCTGTACAGCTATTCGCTTTAACATTCTTCCAACTGTGTTGTATGCTTGAACTTTGTCATAATAAAATGTTGGGGAGAAAAAAAAGCAAGTAAAAGTTTCAAAAATTCCCAATTATAGCTTTGTGGTTAGGTAAGAAAATGTACATACTCTTTAGAAGCATAATGAAGTACATAAGGGTGAAATGAGACGATGTCTGGAATTGATGGATGAACCAAATTTGGCAAAATCCTAATAATTATTGATGCTGGGAGATGTATACATAAGGATTCATCACTCTATTTTCTCTTTTTTGCAGATTTAAATTTTTTTAATTAGAGAAATATTAAAACAAATGTGTAAGAGGTAGGACCCACATGAAACAAGTGTGTATCTGCTTAAGCAAGAGTTCCCTCGAGGCTAACACGGCTTTAGTCCAACCACCTGGGACAAAACAAGATTTTGATTTAAGCTGATGATAAGTGCAGAGCCAACAACCAGAGGAAGCTTCTCTTCTCACATGCTGAAGTTTGTGTCAGCTGCACTGGGCTTGTTCCCACATGGCCTTTTAGTGTCCTCCAGCCAAAAAGCAGCAAGCTCCCATACTTAATGGAGTTTCATTCTCTTCTCAAGAAATCTAGTAAGTACCCTGTGAATGTCAGATAAAACCCAACAGCTGTGCTAAACACATCTTCCCAAGGCTCTCTTCCAAGCATTGCAAAAAACAACCAAAGCCCATTTAATCTTTATCTTAAAGCAGTAACTCCTTGACCTACCCACCTCACTCTGCCCCTACCCAAGACCAGTTTGCTTGCATAGCACTCCATGATTACTCTTATCACAGTCTTTAGCCCACAATATATCTTTTGTTTTTTGTTTTATCCCCCAATACTTTTTAAAATGCTTGTTTGTGTTGCTCAGACTAGGCTCCTTGGAAGGAGCAGGAGGAGTATCTTGTTCACTACTAGAAAACCAGCAGAGTACAATGCCTACAACACCTACATGCTTACTAAAATGTTTTTGCATGGCTAGATGAACAATTTGTAAAAACATGTACTGTTTACAGGGCTGTCCCATATGGCCTCATGTTATTCTTCCTGCAGCCTGAAGAGCTACCCAGGGCAGAAATTATTAACTTCCCACCAATATCCCAGAAGAGAAAGAAAGGCCAGGGCATTCAAGGCTCGCTCAATCCCACGGAACAATCAGTGGGTAAAACCAGGAGGAGTGCCAGTTTTGCTGACTCCTTGAGTTGCTCTTTTCATCCTATCAAATTCCTTTCCAAGGAAAATTAATGTTGATTACTCAGAATAGGAGACACTTCTCTTTCCACAGTCACAGAGCTTGGAGTTGGAGTGTGTGCCCTCTGACCTACCACGTTTAAGAGTAAGCAGAACCCAGTGAGCATGGATCTTACTTGGAAAGCAAGGGAGTAAACAGTTGGATAAACGCCACCATCCATTAAACCCCAGATGTCTGGCTTGATGTTTCAACACGTTAAATATCTCAGATAATTAATTAAGGTAGAGAGACAACAATTATGCTACATACCATGTTAATTTCCACCAGCCAGCTGACATCAACCACTCAACATGTATTCATTTGTTTCATAATTTCTCCCTCCACACATGACTTGTTCCTCATTTTGCATAAATAACAATGAAGGACCGTGTTTTCACAGCCTCTTTCTTGGGAATAATCAGGGACTGGCTAGGCTTACCCTGAGCTGTCATCTATGAGCTGTCAGATTACCCCAAGCAGTAGTTCATAAAAGACAACTCCACCTCTCTTTGCTTCAAGTTTAGGGAAAGAACTGGAAGTCCTGAGTGTATCTATAAATAAAACGCTGGCCATCAGCTGAGGTGCACTCCCTACCCAAACCTGTCAGCTTGTACATCTACCACGGCCCTGGATTTCTGCTTTGAGGTGCAGCCGGTACATGGTGACAGCACACACGGAGCCAAAGGTCCAAAGGGCAGGAAGTACTCCAGGCACAGCTGCACTCCACCTTCCTCATAAGGGTCTCCCAGTGTCCCAACAGCCCATCTCTTGGATATGCTCATGCTTATGTCCACTACGGAGTTACTGAAATGCCTGGGAGCTGCCATGTGTCTTATGAATTAATGTGAATTACAAGGCACTTCACAGCATTTCTAGAGGTCCCATTGCCTTAAGCCCCAAAACTTGGTACTGAGGTATTTTAGCCTCTATGTCAGATTTTCAGTGCTAAGTTCTCTCTATGTCAAAATTTCTAGGGGCCTTTCCTTCTCTAAATATGAACCTATCTCATGCTGTGGATAATGGAGAGAAAATAGCTCCCATTAGCTCTCCCCTGGCTCCAATGTGATCTGCCCCAGCCCTTGTACCCGATACCATTTCCCACCTGACTAGCCACCGAAAGGAGCACTTTTGTCCTTCACAGGAACAAGTGGCAGCACAAGATGTGCAGACAGAAGCTCTGAGTCTAGGAGCCAGTGCCTAACTCAAACAGTGAGAATTTTCTCCCCACCTCGCTGATAAGCTACCAGGGGCTTTACTGTCACAAACCAAATACTATTCCCCAAGGCCCTCTGGTGCTTGCTTCAGTTCCTCCCTGAAACGCTTGCTGGAATTTCAACCAATACCCAAATTTCAACAACTGTTATCATCTCCATCGAAAAAGATTGTTCCAATGTTAATCCATAATTTTTTCTCTGACTCTACCGAGCTATTCAAAATTTGAGCCAAACCTCCTATAATGTCATTAAAGTAAAAGAAAAATAATTTACACAATGAGTGGAATGATTTTAGAAAAATAGCCTATTGCACTAAATGTATTCCTTCGTGTACTATAAATATTTTAAACAAGCAGTTGATTTTTAGGAGCTGATGTCACTGTTACAGGACACCCCCTTTCTCCCTCCCAAAAAAAGCAGGAGGCTGCATTTCAAGTTTAATTATTACAACTGAGCAGCTGAAATGAAATCACTTCACGATGCTGTATGTCCCTAATTCAGTATATCAAAGTGGTCTCTGATTTCATTAATAATTTTTCTCTATTTCTCATCAGATGTTTAACTTAAAATTTTTTTTAAATTACCTCTTTCCAACTATACTTTCAATATAGACTTATCTCTAAAAATTAAGGCTTACTGATAGTAACTTGAAACCCACTCATTAAAAAAAAAACCATTATAAAATGTTAAAGGCAATAGAATTCTCTTATCTCTGAACACGTATCTTGCTTTATATTGATTGCCTAATAACCACTAACAAAAGATCCAGGTTTTGCTTCTTTACTTGACAAACACACAAAGATTTCTGGCATAGAGAACCAAGTTACAGAAAGTGTATTTTTTTTTAGTTCATATGTTTTAGCTAAAATCAGAACTTGTTAAACCCCTTGGGCTTCTGGAAGAATGCAGAGGATTTAAAGAGCATTCTTACTAGACCTCCCAGATGCTGGCCAAGGTCTAGGGAATGAGGAGGTGTTAGCCGAGAACAGGCAGATATACACACACTATGGGCGTTAACTCCATTCTTGATTTCTGGTAGAAAAGAAACCTTCTTTACAAAAAAAGAGACCCACAAAAATAAGATTCTTGGTCCTCTGTAATCTTTGTAAATTAACCCTCTTCTTTCTCTCTCCTCAAATCAGTGAATAAACAAACACCACACTTTTCTATTGGACTGGCTGAAAACTGTTCCCTGTGGGTCCTTTGCCTTTTGTTCATAAAGGTATAAAATTTGTACACCAATACATTTGTATACAAGGGGTGTCAAACTCATTTTCATGGGGGGCTACATCAGCCTTACAGTTGCCTTCAAAGGACTGAATGTAATTTCAACTCCTTAACAGTTAAGGAGTAGTTACATTTATACAGTCCTAAAATTATTTCAGCCCTTTGAAGGCAACCACGAAGCTGATGTGGCCCCCTGTTGTATACTCTCAAAGATAGCTATATGAATAGTTAATAGTTACTGAGTACTGACTATGTCCCAGGCACAGTTAACTCTTTATGTGTATTATGTCAGCCTTCACAGTAACCAGAACGCATACTAAAGACTCAAACCCTCAGGTTGTCAGTCATACTGTGGAAAGTCAGGGGCTGCAAAGGACTGTCCAGGAACAGCTCCTTTTTGCAAAAGGCTCAGTTGCAAAAGGCTCACAAGAGCATTCACGAGGGAGTGGACTGCAGCCTTAGTCTCGGAATCTGTGAGCAGCCTGAGATATCAAGGGTAGGGATCCCCCTGCTTTGACCAAATTCCATCTCTTTCCTCATTCTCTCCCCTTTGCTTCTCCCCTATCTCTTTTCTCCTCTTGGTGCCCAACACAAAGGGCAGAGATCATTTCCAACCCTGAATCAGGGAAGCAAAGTTCATTAATAGAGCATAGCATCAGCAGCCCCAGGTACTAGGAATCCTATGCTCCATAACCACACAAAGAAAAAGTGAAAACCACTTCCCACAAGCCCTCTCACTGATGAATCAGGTCATAAAGCTACCCCCAGCTGCAAAGGAAGCTGCAAAGTCAAGGGTCTGGCTTCTTTAGTCACCACAGTGGGCAACAGGCAAGACAGATGGGGCTTGGGAAGTAGCTGGAGCGGCTGCCCAACAGAATCTGTTCTCAAAATGATTCTAACACAGTAAGGAATTTTTATGTATTGTCATCATAGTACAGGTACTTACCATGATAAGGGTTAGTGAAAACTCCAACGAGATGAAAACAGGTTTTAAGTATCCACAAAACTAACATTATGCATGCTTATTTACAGCTGTATACTATTAGAGTGTAGTCATTGATTTTAAAGCACTAGCACCTTTAGACCAGTGCCTCTGTGCCAACACAGTACACATCCCACTAGAGTTGGACAAGGATGTCGTGGAATACTGGAATCCAAATGGAATTTGAGAAAATACATAGGTGACTGGGAACTAACTCTTTGGGAATGTTGCCTTATATTAGCTCTAACACACACACACACACACACACACACACACTGAGATATCTCAAACAAAATGAGGCAACCAAAATTCAGACTGTGCCTTGCACTTGTTCTCGTCATCACACCTCCTGCGTAAAGGGTCCTTATGTGTCTGGTGCTGTTCAGGATACAAACAAGCAGACTGCCTCATCTGTCAATCACTCCAGACCAGTTTCGTTCAGTTCCTCCGGCTGCTTGAGCGGGTATTCCCGAGGCTGGTACCTTTTCTCTATAGCATTCCAAGCTCCTTGCAAGACTGAAAAGAGACAGAAATCTTCCTGGATAGAGAAGATGCTTTGATTGTCTCTATTCTACTCTCATCCTCTGATAATCCCAACATAACATTAATAAATTAAGCAACACACAGTAACAATACAAGTTTGTTTACTCATTAATTTGTTCATTGCCCATTTATTCATTTATTCACATGGCATTGACAAATCCCCAATCGCCACATACCACATCAGGTGTTCGGGTTAGAGGGGGAAAAGCACATATTCCCTGCCTAAAGGCGTACACCCATTTCTTCCTGTCTTCACTTCCTGACATTGACACTGGCATTCAAGAATGTGAGAAGGGAGAGGGGAGAACCCTTCTGCCTTACAAAGACATCGGTGGTAGTGTGACAGTCAAGAAAGCAGACAGGAAGGGGTTGGACGTGTAACGAAAGCAGACAGAAGAGGCAGCCAGAATAGTTAGGAAGACTGGTTACATTGAACAAATAAGTAAGTGCATTGAAAATAAAAGCTGCCAGGTTTGTCACTTTAAGAAGAGATTTCCAAACATGAAAACAAGGCTAAAAAGAACTCTGAGGTGTTGAGTGGGAACTGGAAGTATTGGCATGAACTGATAGGCCTTCAATACATATTCTGATACAGAAATACTTATTTTCTCTGTATTTCTGTGTGATATATACATGCACATACACATATACAGGGATAAGCGTAGGTTTACCGGGCTGTTGTGACATTCTTTTGAGTTAGTAAAGCTATTGTAATAATCATAACCTGCATGTCTTTTCCATATGAACAACTGTAAGCCTACTTTTGCCCACTTCTGTGTATGTGCGTATTTCTACACAGGCATGGATGTGAATATGTAGGAGCAACAAGCACAGTGAGCAATCAGTCCTTGGTTTCTCAATACCATCCTTCACAAAAGGAACCAGAGCTGTCTGAAAGTTTGACTTCAGGGTTGGAGCAGAGAAAATACAAGATGAGCATAGAACATCTGTGTCAGAAAGCAAGGAAATGCTTCATAAATGATGGTTAAATGTCAAGAGGACGTAAAAGCCAGCATGTAGGAGCTCAAACTGGGAAGAGTTTGGGAGTTAAAATAATGATAGTATCAGGTTAAAATCCACTGAATAAAATAGAATGAAAATTCCATAATGAAATAAAATAAATAAATCATAAATGGAAGAGAAGGAATGCTTTTTCTTACCATAGAAAGCCAAGTAAAAAACATAGAAGAAATGGTGGAGATAGATCATCACTATTTAGCAACCATGGTGGTGGTGGACGCAGGCGGGAATTGCCCATGGATACTAAGGCTGAAAAACAGTGTTTTGATAAGGAACAGAATATTCATATAATACGAGAATATCTCCCCCATATTAGTCAAATAAAAAGGAAAAATGGTGGCTCTACAGTGCAAACACCTGGAAGATCCCAACTTGACAGAATGAGCAAAGTTAACAGCACCAGTGATGTGATGAGTCGTCATCATCATGCGCCTCTTGATCTAATGCACCAGGAGGAGCACAGCATCCTTTCTGCGGCTTCCTCCCAGCACTGCATGGCCTGAGCTGATCATAAGGAAACACTGGCTGAACACAGATGGAAGGTAGTCCTACAGAATGAAAAGCCTGTGAAGGGCATGAGACACTGGGAAAAGACTAAGGAACAGTTCCAGATTAAAGGATATTGATAAAATGTGGTTACCAAATGCAATACTGTTTCCTAGATAGGATCGTGAACCAGAAGGGAAAAAGAGACATTGTGAGAGCACTTGGAGAAATCTGAGTGGGGTGTGTAGTTTGTACAGTGAGTATTGTTGGACCAGTACTGACCCCTTGGTTGGGATGGTTGCACAATGATAACACCGGAAGCGGGATTAGGGGTGGTGAGTCTTCATGTAAGAAAAATGTATGTGTTGTCTGTGTATCCACATGCATGTGTAGAGAGGAAAGGAGGGTGGCCAAAAATTGAGGTAAAATATGAACAACTGGAAAAATCTGGGTGAGGTGAAAGGGATACAGAAATTTTTTGTACTGTTTTTATAGCTTTTTGGTAGGTTTGAGACCCCTACTATTTTTTGTAAAAAACCCATAAGAAAGAGGATACTGGCCCCAAAGTCACACATACCTGAGTTTAAATTCTAACCCAGTAATTTATTTGACATATGACTCTAAGGAAATAATTTGAGGCTCAATAGCAACATTAAAAAAATTAACTCTTACTGCACTTCACAGAATTAGTCTAAAGATAAACTAGATAACCAATAATAACAGCTTCCATTTATTAAAGAATATGCTAACATTTTAGAAATACTATTTCTGAACCACTCAATAACCTGGCATAAATACTATGATTCCCAATTTACAATATGAATAGCCTAAGACTCAGAGAAATGACATATCTTCTCCACTGGTAAAGATCAGAAAGTCAGCTTCAAAACCCCACCCTCTTTCTACTCATTGGGCTTCCTGGATTGGCAGTGCCTCGAAGTGTGTTTAAAACGTTGAAGGATCTCAGTCAATACGGACTTTTCTATCAAGTAGTCTAGTGGGAGAGCAGACATATGATTAAATGATTATTATATAATGTGTCAATATTACTATATGTATACAGAATGCAATGCAAAACTAGAGAAAGAAGAAAATGATTTTGTGAGGTCTGGCTAAAGGGCAAAAATTTGAGGAGGCTTCAAAGGTACTAATACTTGAGTCCAGTGTTGAAGGATGAGGTGGCAATGCAGAAACAAGAGGCAAGAGATTTCAGGTAGAAGTTTGACAGATGCAAAGTCACATTGGTATGACGGCAAGGGTGTTGGGGAAGCAGGGAATGGAGGGAGGATGGAAGCTGCGAAGTGATAAATGATTCTGGACAGGTAGGCAGAAACCAGAAAGTGTTTTGTGTGCCACGCTTAGAAGTTCACACCTTGTCCTCTTGGCTAGGGATGACGTGGCACATCTGCTCCCACTGCCTCTCCCCACACATGTCAGACATCACAAATCATAGCACTTTATTACACTTCAGACAGCCCACACTTCAGGCGGCCACCACTAATCACCTGGAATTGGCACCTGAAAAAGAACTATTTGCCATCCCTACTCTAGACGATAGGAGGCTGCAGGGTTTTCAACACGTGGCTGGTTAGACTGGTTCTGCACATAACAAAGCTGAAGCGGGATAGCAATGATGATTGAACAAGGGACAGGCTGCAGACACAGTGACCAGTGAGAAGGAGATGTACATCCCAGCAAAGTCAGAACTGGGTGAATCTTCAAGCTTTGCCCAGTCCTTGCTGGGGCATATTATGGTGGAGAAAGCATTTGAAGTGCTCTTCAAACAATGAAATCTAGCAGCCAGCACAAGCTGACAGTAGTACTCAGGTGCCAGTGAGACCCAGGAGATGGCTGGAGTGGGAGTAAAGCAAGCAACCAAGAGGACATGAGCACATTCACTGACCTTAAAATTCCTGCAAACACAGGTGCAAAGTGACCACAGCAGTAACACCCTCGGTGCTATCAGGCTATTAGTCATTTCCGCCAGCATTTAGGTACTCAGTGAAAGATTATCATTAAAAGGCAATTAGCCAGGGTTTCTACATCATGAAAAAGACATATGATATTCAAGTACATAAGTTAAGACACACGCACAGATATACCCATGTGTACACACAGACATACGACAGAGAGGAAGCATTCCAAACCAGAATATGGGGCCAGAAACTGGTTTCTTAAGTTTGAGGAATAGCTGAGTACTGGTTATAGTGAAAGAAAAGAGAAGAACAGAGAAGAGAAGAGAAGAAAAGGGAAGAAAAGAGAAAAGAAAAAAGAAAAGGGGAGGGGAGGAGAGGGGAGGGGAGGGGTGGGGAGGAGGAAGGAAAGGGAAGGGAAGGGAAGGGAGGAAGGAAAAGAAGGAAAGAACTGGGTTTCATCTCTTCTCTCGGCCTCAGTGGAGGACTGAAAAAGAGAATCTCTTCTAACGTCATAATGCTGACTCTGAACCCTCCTCTTAGAAGAAAAAAGCAAAGTGGTTTGGGAGAGAGAAAGTCAGGCTAAATCCTTCCGTGTGTGGATCCAGGGTGGGTAGCAACATCACATCCAAAAACACGGCAATACGATTGAGAAAACCGAAAACATATTGTGAGTGAAGGCCTGGGGAGCATACACATTGTGCTTTAAGATGCTGACTGTTTTTGAAATAAAACTTTAAAACGTGTCATAAAAAGCAACTATTCCTTTGGGGGAAGAGTGGCCTAAAGTGTCTTTGATTGTAACGATGGGAAAGACTTTCATCTGTGCTCTTTACGAGGTTAATTGTAACTTTCCCCCAAGCTCCGAAACCCTTTTCTGAATCTTGTGGTTGTAATCCGACTCGCTGCATGATAAACCTTTGTTTTTCAGCAGGCGCATTCCAAACTGTTAAACATAAGGCTCAGAAAGCAGTCACAAGAGTGAAAGCTGATAAGAAGCTGTGTTTGCTCACCAGTGAGTGGGCTCAAGGAGACACACACACACACACACACACAGCCTGCAGACCTCCAACACATCTGGTGGAAGTCCTTTATCTTCTGGACTTCTGCTCTCCTAAGTGATCAAGCTTCACCAGAAAAGACAACAAAATACCCACAGAAAAATACAGGGTGGGCAAAAGTAGCATTACAGTTGTGAGCACACAAAAGTTTATTCTTGCATTATAATTTATTAATTATTATATTTAATAACAATAACATTATTATTATTAACCTACTTTTGCCCACTCCTGTATACAGCACATAGCACAATGCCTGGCACCTGGCACTCCCTCAATAACTCATAACTGTTTTCATCACAGCCTCCTTTTTCTCCATTACTTCTCATGATTATAACTGTTAGTATTTAGCAATCACTGAGAGAGATTTATTCCCTCCAATGAGATCTTCTCCATGAAATACATAACCACCAAAACCCCTATGGATTGCTGTTTCTTTCAGAAACAGGCATGAGACAGTTACCGTGAATTTGTTGTCTACACAGATGGGAAACTCCACCACGTTGTTTTTCACAATTCTTTAGATACAAGACCTCAAATGAAAACTGTGGTTCATACGTTCTTCCCAGACGCTAATAGGAATTGACCTCCTGCTACACTTCCACGGCTCCCTCATAGCAGGCTCACTAATAACTGTTACCATTTATTGATCATTTACCACATGCCAGGTATAGAGCAAAGAGCTTTTCTGTTTATTAACTTCTTTTCTTTTCCCGACAACCCCGTAAGATGCTGCTGCCATTATCCTCATCTCCATGAAGTGTCTGAGACTTGGCGAGGTAAGTTACCTAAGGTCATTCTCCATTCATTCGGGGAGATGTATAGCTGGTAAGGACTGGCACACAAACCTGAATCGGGTGTTTCTAAATCAAATGTGCTAATGTTTTCCACTAGACTGTAATTACTAAATAGAGGGTTCTTAACTTAGGGTCCTTAAAGTGAACTTCAGGGGATCCACGAGCCCCTGGCAATTGTATATAAAGTAATATGTGTATGTACACATTTTCCTTTACCATATTTTCAAAAAGAGTCCAGGACTCAAAACCAAAAAAGAAAAAAAAAAACAGAGTCTCAGGTGAGACTATGTCTTATTACTTTTGTAATCTGTGCTACCACTTCCATCACTGTCCCCAGCACCCAAAAGCAGTGCCTAATAGGCGATAGTTATTCAACCACCAGTTATCCAATTGATCCATTCTCTTCTCTGGTCCTTTCTTTCTCATCACCCCTGACCCTAAAATGGAGATGCCATGAGGGTGATGAATTTTTTAAAGCTCTAATTTTAAGCCATGCACATGCAAGAGCTCTGTCAGCACAGTCCCAGAGCCCAGCCTTTCATGCTGTTGCATTTCACAGCCTCACACTGTGAGAGAGCAAACGAGACCCCATCCTGCCCCCTCATCCCAGAAAGCCAAACATCTGCTTGTTCTGGCCCAAAGAGCTTGCCTGCTGAGGAGGAGATGCCCAGTACAGTCTAGCCCAGCACACCTGGCCCTTGCTGCTAAGCTCCAGCTCCATTTTCAGGGTCAGCTATCAAGTAATCCTTTGCTTAATAAACAATCTCACATTTTAATGAAAGCCATTGTGCAAGGTGAGCTTTTGCAACATGTGATTTCAGTCTGCAGCTGCACTTACACATGCCCCACCTTCTAACTGAACCATGTGCAATGACTATGAAAATAATAACCCATTATTGTACTTTTGGCATGCCTACTGTGTGCCAGGTACTATTCTAGATGCTTCCACTCATCGTCCTACAATCTGCACAATAGCTTATACAGACATTGTCAACATTTTGCAGATGGAGAGTGTGAGCTTCTATCGAAGAGGTTAAATTTACTCAGAACTTAAGACCTGACTCCATGTTGGGCCAACAGCAAAACTCTTATGCCTCCCTCTCTCTTCACGCTTCCTCTTTCTCATAGAGCCAAAATTCCTCTCTTCTTAAAGAAAGTCTACTTGAGTTGGAAAATAAGAAAGACTTCCAGGTCTCAGTAACTTAAGTAGCACAAAACACTATCATTTCACAACATTCCACTAAAATGGAATAGCATACAATTTTTCCTTTTCATTCTTCACAAATAGAAGTAAGAAAAATTAGCATATTTCCTAAACTTATTCTAGATGCTTCATTAAAGGCCATTTTTTAATCTCACTGTTCAATTACATTCAACAAATTCAGGTTTCAAGGTAGTGGGCTAGACAGCGGAGAGACCCAAAAGAATGTGATAGTCTTGGACCCCACCCAATGGATCTTCCAGGGAATTGAGCAGATTAATATACAAATTGTTTGATATACTACTACGACTACTAAATATACTAATATACTACTAAGCAAATATCCACTCTCCCTTTCTGTGCCTCCTTGTATTTCTCAAATGTTTTGTCAAAACAAGACAGGAAGAAATTTATAGCATGCGAATGGACCTTAGAGGAAGAAAATAAGGACACACTTGTTTTCACATGGGGATAGGATAGGAAGGTATGTAATACATTCAGACTTCTTAAGGAGATAGCATCAGAGCTGAGAAAAGGCAGGCTCCTGCATGTCAGGGATGAGAGGATAAAGGTGAAGCGGGTGTCTGAAGAGAAGAAAAGGATATGAACAAAGGCTTAGGGAGGAGAAGGCACAGGGTATTTTGTGGGATGGTCTATACCAGGGGTGTCAAACTCATTTTCTCCGGAGGGCCACATCAGCCTCGCAGTTGCCTTCAAAGGGCCTAATGTAATTTTAAGACTGTATAAATGTAACTACTCCTTAACCAGGGGCAAGGAGCTCCACGTTGCCACCAGGTAGAAACAAGGTGCCGGCCGGATGAAACGAGGTGGAGGGCCGGATTCCACCCTCAGGCCTGTGTTTGCCACTGTGCTCTAGAACTCTTTTGGCTAGAGCACTTGGCCTGGGGGTATGTATGAGGCTGGAAATTGCACTGGGAAGGGCTGATTTATCGGCTTCATTCACTGAAGGCATTTGGGAGCACAATTAAGGTTTTGGTTTAGGAGACTGTTGTAATCAGAGTCTAGAAGTGGGGAGACTGATTACAATTGTCTGGTTATTAGATGAAGGTCTAAACTAGGGGATGGAAGAAAGAAAGTGAAAAGTTAAAGAAAGTGAAAAGTTAAGAGACATTTCATCAGGACTCAGTGATAGACTGTATCAGTGGAATGAAAAGAAAGGAAATTCCCCACCAGAGAAAAGCTCCCTGAAATGGAATAGGAAGGGACTTTGCTTGACAAAAAAAAAAAAAAAAGATTTCAGTTTTTTGAACTTTCTATTTGGCCCATGTGTTTACACTTTAGGATTAACAAATTAGAATACTCACAAAGTTTAATTTACCAGCAGTCCTAAAAACTGTGCTATTTTAGAGTCATTTTCATGCTTTGAGGTTGCTGAGCTCATTTGTAAAGCTGTTTTCTGGCACATTTTGGTTAAACTCTCAGAATCAATAGTGGGAACTGAGGCACTGCTTGGGAGTGTGTGTTTAAGCATACAAATTACAAGTATAGTGGGAGGGGATGCATGGCTGTGGTAGGTCATATTTGGAATCTGTAGTTTGAAAGGAAGCTTCAGGGGATGAAGAAGTTGAGTTTTAGCAGCTCATTAATCCTCCAGACCCACCGAAATTGGTATGTGAGCTCACTAAACACTGAGCTCCCTTGCTTGCTGGTAAGGAAGGCCTTGTCAGAAGAGGAGTCCTGTCCCCACTCTCCTAGCTCTGAGCAGCAGAGGGAGAGGGAGGAGGGTGAGCTGGAGCTCAAGGTGAGTGTCTCATCCTGGCTGGGCCAAGCTTGCTTTTGGGGACTTTTCCAGATGCTGGTAAGTGAAATGAGGAAGACTAGTGTAACAAACTTTTAAAATCTGTACTTTCTTTCTAATATTAAATAATAGCACTATATTTGGTTTGTGGGAGGAGGCACATATATTTTTTTATTCCAAAAGCAAAAGCCGTTGTTGAAAGTACCAAAGGGTATAAAGGAAAAAAAAATAGGACTTCCAGCCAAGCTGTAGGTGTAGGTACATATACTTTGCCTCCTCGCACAACCAAAAGAAGAACAACAAATTTAAAAACAAAAAATCTCCAGAACTGCCAGAAAACTGAACTGTATGGAAGTCTGACAACCAAGGAGTTAAAGAAGAAACATTCATCCAGACTAATAGGAGGGCAGAGATGGGCAGCCAGGACAGAGAGGACTCACAGCAAGGCAGGGACTGACAGACCAGGCAAGGTGGTAGCTGGCAGAGCAGGCAGTCCCACATTCGCATACAGATAAACTGGAAGGAACAACTGGGGAGTGAGACACACTATGCAACCCAGGGTTCTAGCGTGGGGAAATAAAGCCTCAAATCTGTGACTGAAAAGACCTGTGGGGATTGCAGCAGCGGCAGAAACTCCCAGTCTCAGAGAAGAGTCCATTGGAGAGACCCACAGGGTCCTAGAACATACACAAAACCACCCACCTGGGGAATCAGCACCAGAAGGCCCCAATTTGCTTGTGGGTAATGGAGGAAATTACTGAAAGCCGGCCAAGAGCTGAGCAAGAAGCATAGTTCCCTCTCTGGCCCCTCCTCCACAGACAGCGCCATAATGCAGTGACCATGAATTGTCCTGCGCTGGCGAATACCTAAGGCTCCACCCCTTACTACATAAAATGTACACAGAGACAAAAAAATATGGCCAAAATAAAAGAACAGTTCAAAGCTCCGGAAAAAATAGAACTGAGCGATGAAGAGATAGCCAACATATCAGATGCAGAGTTCAAAACACTAGTAATCAGGATGGTCACAGAAATAGTTGAGTATGGTTGCAAAATAGAGGAAAAAGTGAAGGCTACGAAAAGTGAAATAAAGGAAACCACACAGGGAACCAACAATGACGGGAAGAAAACTGGGACTCAGATCAATAGTTTGGAGCAGAAGGAAGAAATAAACATTCAACCAGAACAGAATGAACAAACAAAATTCAAAAAATGAAGAGAGGCTTAGGAACCTCTAGGACAAACTTTAAACATTCCAACATCCGAATCATAAGGGTGCCAGAAGGAGAAGAGGAAGAGCAAGAAATTGAACACTTATTTGAAAACATAATGAAGGAGAACTTCCCCAACCTGGCAAAGGAAATAGACTTCTAGGAAGTCCAGGAAGCTCAGAGAGTCCCAAAGAAGTTGGACCAAAGGCAACACACACAAAGGCACATCATAATGACATTACCCAAGATAAAAGAGAAGGAGATAATCTTAAAAGCAGCAAGAGAAAAGGAGACACTTACCTACAAAGGAGTTCCCAGAAGACTATCAGCTGCTTTCTCAAAAGAGACCTTACAGGCAAGAAGGGGCTGGGAAGAAGTATTCCAAGTCATGAAAGGCAAGGACCTACATCAAAGATTACTCTATCCAGCAAAGCTATCATTTAGAATGGAAGGGCAGATAAAGTATTCCCTGATAAGGTCAAGTTAAAGGAGGTCGTCATCACCAAGCCCTTATTATATGAAATGTTAAAGGGACTTATCTAAGAAAAAAAAAAAAGATCAAAAGTAGGAACAGTAAAATGACAACAAACTCACAACTATCAACAACTAAACCTAAAAACACAAAGCCAAAAATGAACTAAGCAAATAACTAGAGCAGGAACAGGTTCACAGAAATAGAGATTACATGGAGGGTTATCAGCAGGGAGTGGGAGGGGGGGCAGAATGAGGGAAAAGTGTGGGGAACCATTTCATTCCAAGCGTGGAAAATGTGGCTCAGCCCCCACTCAGAAAAGCCAGTGGGGAGCAAGGTTGGCGGGCAGGACCCACGTCCATGGATAGGTTCTCCAATGGGAAATCAGGCCTGCGTTGTATCCAGACTGCTATGAGACTTGCTCTTGTTAAAACTCCCTCACCCTGAATTGAGGAAGCAAATATTTACTGAGTATTTTTATCTTCCCAGAATCTGGGCTAGACCCTCCAGGTATGGGACATAGCCATTTGACCATTTCTCCTTTTACATTGCAAATGTCCTCCTTTGATGTATTCAGTGACACCCTCTCCTGTGTCTGCAAAGATAACCACCCAAAACAAACCTTTGTATATTAAAAGAGGACCTTCTTTGATGTTAAGGGCTTGAGAAACTTATAAAGGCTGGTCAAGGCAAGGCTCTTGGCGCTGCCCCCTTGAGGGAGTGGCCTAGTTGCTCAGAGGCACTCTCCTCTTGAGAGAGTGGCCACGCCGTCCCTTTTCCCCCACAGGACATCTATAGTCCGTGCGTATGTGTATTGGAATACTGCAACCTCAACAGCAGATCTTGCAGGCCGAGATCTGCATCAGAAAAGGTACAGGGAATAAGAAGCATAAATAGTAGGTACAAAATAGTCAGGGGGAGGTCAAGATTGTATGGGAAATGGAGAAGACAAAGAACTTATATACATGAGTCATAGACATGAACTAAGGTTGGGGAATGATGGTGGGAGGGTATAGGGCTGAGGGGAAATAAAGGGGGGGGGAGGGAATGGGACAACTGTAATAGCATAATCAATAAAATATACTTTTTAAAAAGGAAAAAAAGAAAAACTCAGAACTCTCTTGTACACCCATCAGTTAGCATTTTGGTCTATTATTTTCCAGTCTTTTCCACCTGCATTTTTAACATAGTCAAGAGATTTTCACCTTTAAAATGTAGTTATGCTGGAGAGCATTATTTAAGAGCTAAGGAATAAATTGACTCATGGACTTGTGAAATTCAAATCGGACCAGCTGCTACCTCAACACCTGACAGAAGAGCAGGTGTAAAGTCTTAAAACAACTTCAAAGACTTTCTTAAGAACCTCTGGAAATGGATATAATGACACCTACAAGAAATCGCTTTAACAGAAATGCTTCTCCTCTGTGCTTCAAGGTTCTTTGTGATGGTGTTAATTAAACAGTTTGCTAATGGAAAGAAGGGAAGGAGAGAGGAAAAGACAATCCCCATTTACTCCCATTCTCAGTCATAAAATACCTTGTAGTATTTTCATAACAATTCCACATCTACGTTATTGGAGGTAAGCAAGGCTGGTCCACACCAATTTCTCCCAACTCTGGAAACTGAGGCAAACAAAACAAGTGACTCATCTAAGGTCATACAGGACTAGAGCTCAGGCATCCTGCCCCCTCCAACCACACCCCAGAGGGGGCCCCTGAGCAAATTTTCTGGATAAGGAGCCAGACTAGAGCTTCTCACACAGTCTGGAGCCCTCTCTGAGTCAGCGTGATCCAGTAATTTTGGCCACTTCACTAGGCCAGCAGGTAAAAACAAATATCCATCCTCCCTTTCCGTGCCTCCTTGTATTTCTCAAATGTTTTGTCAAAACAGATATTCACAAAAAACAAATATCCATCCTCCCTTTCCGTGCCTCCTTGTATTTCTCAAATGTTTTGTCAAAACAGATATTCACAAATGGGAGTAGTGGCTCCTGAGCTCATGGTATGTATCAGAAGCTCTACCAAATGCTCTATGACATTTAATCCTCACAGCAGCCCACAAGGAGTATGGGCCCTATTTTGTAAGTATAAAAAAATAAAAGACGGATCAGCAACTTGGCCAAAGTCCTACAGTAAAATGCCAGAATCTGGATTCTAATTCAGCACAACTCTGAAAACTTTTTCCTCAACATTTAACACACTCATAAACTTTACAGGTGTTTGACTCCAAATGGCTGGGACAGCTAGAATTTGTCACCAGGGGAGGAGGAAACCCCATGACAGGACAGACTCCCTGCTCCACAAGGCAAAGGAGGGGTGGTACCCATGACAGCCCCCTTTCACGTATCACCCTGTTTCCTCACTGGCAGGAAGGCAAGGCAGTACTCTGAGGAATGAAGAACCTCATTCACAACGGCAGCCTGTATGTTGGGGACATAGAGCCCCCTCCGCCCAGCTCAGCCCAAACTGGACAGAGGCCACAATATGAAGATGCACAAGCAATGAAGACACAGTTGCCCCCAAATGTAGAGAAAGGTGAAACCTGTAGCCCCAGCTGGTGTGGCTCAGTGCATTGAGTGCCAGCCTGCAAACCAAAGGGTAGCCAGTTCAATTCCCAGTCAGGACACATGCCTGGATTGTGGGCCAGGTCCCCAGTACGGGGCACATGAGAGGCAACCACACATGGATGTTTCTCTCCCTCTCTTTCTCCCTCCCTTTCCCTCTCTCTAAAAATAAATAAATAAAATCTTAAAAAAAAAAAAAAAAAAAAAAAAGGTGAAGCCTGTAGTGTGAGGGACCAAAACAAGAAAATATCTTACTACCAAATGGAGCCTGGGGAATTGAGATGTCACATGCCTTAGAATTCCAAAGAATTTTTTTTTAATTCTTAAAAGCCAGGGCCCACAGCAATTTTTACTTGATAATAATAAAAATGCCCCTCCCCAGAGAGGGTACCCAAAGAAGCCTGAATCTGGGGCCCTGGCAGGAGCTGGGAAAACCAGTCCAAAGTACACTGCAACACACAAGATGGAAGCCCCAACGGTGAGCGTTCCTGCACCACCCTGTGGTTCTGGCTGACTTCTGGCCGAGTCACCATGGCAGTGGGGGTGACCCACGGCAGATCCTTCCTTCAGTGGCTTTGTATTTAACATCAACATGGGAGAGACAGCCACAAGCACAGAGATAGACAAGGCGGTCTGGCTGAATTTCACTGAGGTACCTGAACTTTCTCACCAAAGCCATTCCGTCGTCTTACTTTAACTTGCTGGATTTAAGATGTCTAAAAGAACAGCTTTTGAAGATTCACTTGGCAGCCTTTCCTTAATTCATTCATTGAACTTCTATAAACCAAGTTTGTGATCCTTTATGGAGATCCAAATTAAAAACTGTAGTCCTTGAGCTCAAGGAGCTCAGAGTCCTGTCAAGACCAACAAGTATTTATGCTACTAACTGCTTTGATGACTGTATTTACATAAAGCTCAGTGAGAGCCCAGAACTCTGAGCACCTAAATCAGCAGAGGAAATTAGGGAGGGCTTTGAAGACGAGGCAGCATTCAGGGAGATGGACCATTAGCAGGGAAGACATCCCAGGAAGAAAGAAAAACAAGAGCAAAGGTACAGAGAGAGGTATGACAGAGCAAGGTATATTTCCAAAATTATAAATGGTCCTTTATTCTTGGAACATGAAACTACAGACGAGAAGTATAGGGAAAGTAGGCTGGACAAGGAGGTAGTGGCCAGACCTTGAAAGGCCTTCAACAACACACAAAGGGTTTTCATTTTATGCTGTAGGTGACGGGAACCCCGGATGAGGTCCGAGCAGGGAGAAGAAAAGGCCAAGCATCTTTAAAAGATCATTCTGGCCACAGCGTGAAGGAAGTACTAGAAAGAGCAGGGAGGCCTGTTAGGAAGCTGCTGTACCAGTTCAGGCAAGATTCATGGGATCCAGAAGCAGGTAGGGGTGTCAGGAGTGGAGAGCAGGAGCTGACAAGAGATGTTAGCAGATAGAATTGTCAGGACTTAGAACATCTGAACACTCTTCAGTGTTCACTGCTGTTGAAATTTCCCACATCCGGGTCTCCATTGGAAATAATTGCTAAAGTGCAGGCAGGCCTTTAGCAAGTATTTCCAATGGAGACCCAGTGAAATTTAACTACATACAGTAGGGCGACTGTAGCTGGATTGCACAGAGATGAGATTCGTTTCGTATTTGGCTTGTCAGCTAAACAGAGCAGCAATGGGCTTGGGTTACGGGGACCCCCTACTGCACCCCCTGGCACAGCTACCTGAACAAGGACTGAGTGACCCTGCAGCTCAAAATGGAGCCCAGCGGCCTCCTCGAAGGAGAGGAGGTGAGAGTATTCGCAACCACCACTCCCCGCCTCTGTCTCCCTTGCCCTTTCTGTTCCGGCAGCTGCATTCCAAAGACTAATGAGAACAAGGTGCAACGTGGTTTAACAATTTTGATACATTCCTTGGCAAAACATAATTTCTTTAAAACCATATAGGCTGCATTACAGTGACTCCATCAGGCAAGACACATGTCAGGGAAAAAAGCATAAGAAAATTTGGCAGGTATGTATAATGTGTCAATAAATTAAACTAAGTTTATTTTCACAAAACCAAACGGTCAGACTTGCTCGTGGTTGCCTACCAAGGAATAAGAATTACTCCCTAGAGACAGCAATCAAAGTGCAATTAGAACGGTCCTGGAGTTTTTTTAAACATACTATCCTTCTTCACACATGATTGCTCCTTCGTTTTTCGCAAGACTCCCTAACTCAAAGAAACAGTAATGGGCTTTTCTAGGTTTGAGTCCTTCTGTGATAACATGCAATTATTAAACAAATTTTCATTTAAAGCAATTGGTTTACAGTTACGACTAACTGTCCTTCACAATGTATCCATTCATTTGTTCATTTAACGAATAATAGCATTGCCTCTTGGATTGGCTTATTGCAAATGCTGGCAAACAGAAAACCTATTTTCCTAATAATTGCAATAATTGTTAGCCTCTGGGCATGAATTTATCACTCTGAGGATATTCCATTAAGGTCCTATTTGAGCAAAGTTTTTGAATAAAGGAACTATTGTACCAGGGCAACTCCATATTTTCAAAATGTAACAAATGGTCAAAGAATAGAGACACCAACAATGGATGAAGATATATATAATTTAAAAACAAATCAGCATAAAGATTAATGATATCTGCTTCAGAAAATAGCACAGAAATTTGACATTATGAAAAGAAGTGACACTTTTTCCTGTGGCCTAACAGAACTGAAATCATCATTCCCCCCCAAAAGAATACCCCACCATGTTTACAAAGATTGGAAAGACTGTTATCTGGGGAGAGATGAAGAACTTCAGAAAGATTCAGCAGTAGGGAGCAAGGGGAACAAGCTGCCGCATACGGTTGAGCAGGTTGTGTACTGCACGCGGGAGACAGGGTGATATGTAACAGGAAACTGTCAATTTGCGTCTTGATTAGGACAATTTTTCATGACAGGGTAATGGAGGAAATGGTTCTAAGAAGCTCAGAGTGACTATTTTCTGAGAGGCATAAGTAAAATGCATTGAGGAGGGGTGCCTGTTTCCAGTGTGCACAAAGGCTTCATACGGACCAACAATGGCCCTAATGCGAGTTACAATAACTGGGTGAAACACAATTCAGGTGAGTCTTGGAATAAATTGCTGCTTTGAATCAACTTTCCGACCCAATGCCTTGCACACAAGCACTCCACACATGTTTAATAAACAAACAGAAAGCCATCAGGATGATTGTCAGGTGTGCACAGGCCAGGTGACGGACCAGGATGTCAATGTAGACTGTGTCGTGGTTCTGTTGCTGTAGAAGCCAATAATCTCCGCGCAGAGAACACTTGAACATGAGACCACACACTGCCTCCTTAACTCAGGGCAGACACACGTTTTCTCCCCCTCTTGCTCACAGCGGGAAAACAGATACTCCAAGATGGTGGACTTACGTGATGGCAGCAGCCCTGTCCTTTAGTCACTGCACAAAGAAGAGTCTATGACCGTGTCTGATTGAAAAATCTGTTATAACTAATGAGACTTGAGGGATTTTTGTCACTGCAGCATTGGCCAGTACTACCTAATACATGAGGCAGACAGGTCAGCCCACTTCCCCCTATCCATGTGCCCTCCACAGGTTGCCAGACTATCGGGACCACCTGTGTTCAGTAATGCTATTGGGGGCAGGGGTGGTGAAGAAAGAGCAAAGACTCAAGAAGAGTCTCTCCTCTTGAACTCTCACAGCTGGAGTTTTCTGTGAGGAAGACTTAAACACTGCTCTAAGATCCCTGAAATAATGTTGGTAGCATCTGTTTATCACAGGGGGAAATGCCAGGCTCTTATGATGCACCTAAAAGAGCACAGAATGGGGAGTCAGGAATAACAGTTTTAGTTTGGGTTTTGCAACTTCCTAGTGACAACGTGGCTCTGAAGCCACCATTTATCTTCTGTGAGCATCAGTGTCCTCCCTCTTCTTCAGAATGGGGATAATGGTGTCTTCTCTTAAAGGAGACAGTGAGGATTACACCCTCAAACACATGTAAAGACATTTTGAAATAAAGCATATAAGCATAAAGAAGTATTAACCCCCAAAATAGCATCCATTCAAACTTCTCTACATATCCTAGCTCATGAGTCACCCAAACTTCTAAGTTCTAATGAAAGCAAAAATACTGCTAACTACAGACATCTAGGAATGTCGTATTGCACGTGTATTATGTCAGGCTGTAAGCACAAGGCTAATAAAATTTTAGCTTACATCTGTATAGCACTCTATAGTTTATTAAGTTCTTTCATAGATATTAAATCACGGCAGAGCTATGCATTTTATGCACTGAATGTATATTTTATAAAGCACTCAGGCCTTTGTATAATCAATGTATACACTATATGCAGGCCCGTTCTATGTAACTAGGAGTATAATGCTATTATTTCAGTTATTACGTGACATATATTGCTGGATCTTTACTTGCCTAACATATTAATGGCCATATTTAAGATTTATAAGATGCTGAGCACTTTGTCAGGAATAAAATTCCTAATTAAAACTAGACTCCTATGGTGAACTATCATTTGTTTTATGATGATTCACTTCACACTGATTTCCAGCTCATACAGCTACTCAAACCAGGGTCCTACCTGAACCCAGTTTGTGAAAATAATTATTAATCAAAAGGGGGTATGCAAACTTGGGAAATTTTCTGTTTTGAACTTGCCCCTATGCAATTTATAAGTTTTTTATTTTTAAAAGAAAGTAAGGTCATTTGGCTTCTAGTACACAAAAAGCAGTTATAGGATGAGGTTATACTGATTATAATAAGGTATGAATAATCTCTCACCCCCATATCTGTCATTACTTTCATGAAAAATGGCAAATATCCCACCTCCTTTTAATGGAATCATCTGAGAATGGCTTTGAGACTAGAAAATTAATAAAACAAAATGATGCTGAAACATAACATTCTATGCCTCTTTCTTTCCCCACCCTATGGCTCTTTAAGTGAAACTGGAGCAGACTCCTCATCCAATACAAAATGACTAATTCAATTAAGCTCAAAGTGAAGGCCTGTTTTTTATGGGTATTAATACAGTCTGCATTGATGTTTATAAAGAGCTTAGAGATTTTTTAGGTAATGTTAACTGAACCCTAAGTGCTTAGAGAGCCATAGTTATTAATGCAGATTTATCTTAGAGAACTTCAAAAATATACATTGAATTTATAGATGACCAACTCATAATTGAAGAACCCTAGCTATAGGAAATTTTGCTTTTTCAGCCATCCTGTGTACACACACACACACTCGTCTCATACCTCAGCCTTCAAATGTTTGGTACTTCAGACCTCTTAAAAAATAAACAGCTCAGAAGTTATAAAATTACCAAAAGACTATACATAGAATATCAGATTCACTTCAGACTGTGCTGAAACGAAGTTTTGAATCTGACCTATGTCACTCAAAGGCTCTCAGCATGTAGCCGGCAGGCCGCTCTCTATGAGGACATCTTGAGGGGCACAGTAAGCTCTTACCTGTCCCAAAGGACCCTCCACATCATGCCTGAGTGGCCAACAGTTGAGCTGTTGACTCTAACAGTTGAGGAATGGGAGGGATGAGAGAGGAAAGGAACGTATTCTGAGTATCACATGGAAAAGTTGTTTCTTTACCTACATTATCTTACTTAAATCTTAAAACAGCCACCCAGGCAGGTATCATCACCTTAGTGTTACAGAGAAGAAAGCAGATGCTCAGAAAGACTAAATAACTGGTCCAAGGTCACACAGCTACCAGTGTCAGAGTGAAGTCCACATCTGACTCCAGAGACCATCCACCTCCCACATTCTGAGAAGGATGCATAAATTCATAGATTTTAATTTTGCTTCTAATGACTACCAAATAAACCAGGCCCCTACTTCCTATAGCCTATGATGACAGGTTTTTAAAAGTCAGGAAATCAATGGGTACTGAAAGGGTATCATAAATAACAAAGGCTCCCAGTTAAAATGGTTACTGGAGGGCAGGAAAGCCTCAGCCTGTGGACACTTCTAACCTGTTAGGATGCATGGTTTTGCAGGTTGTGTGTCGCAGAGTGCTTGGGCGGGAAATGAAACCCCTATTCAACTAGGTTCCCCTGACAAAACAGGATTTGCTTCACATTAAGGGCTTCTAGACTGAATGACTACTGAAACTAGAAACTGGCTGAACAGCTTCTGGGGAAATGCAACCAGGGGCTGCTAAGACTGAAAGTGATCCAGGGCCGGGGAGGGCCCAGAGTCTATGGAATAACAACAAAGGGACACCGTCAATACTCACCGGTATGCCAGGCACTATTTAATCCTCAGAAGAACCCTATGAGATAGGTATGATTTATCACATCATCCCATTCTATAGAAAAGAAAATAAAGCTGAAAAGAATTAAACGTGCCTGCTTTACATAGCGTATTAGCTGCCTGAGGCCGCCATAACAGTATCACATACTGGGTCGCTTAAATGACAGAAATGGATTGTCTCATAGTTCCAGAGGCTAGAAGTCCCAGATCAAGGCATTGGCAGGGTAGGTTCCTTCTGAGGGCCATGAGGAAGAACCTGTGTCATGCCTCTCTCCTAGCTCCTAGTAGCTCAGGCATCCCTTGGCTTGTAGATGTTGTTCTCTCTGCCCCTACACATCATCTTCCCTCTATACATAACTGCCTCTGTGTCCAAATTTCTCCTTTTAATGAGGATACCAGTAATATTAGATTAGGGCCCACACTAATGACCTCATGTGACCTTCATGACCTCTCTAAAGATCCTATTTCCAAAAAAGGTCACATTCTGAGGTGCTGGAGGTTAGGACTTCAATGACTTCTGGGGCCACGATTCCACCCAGAGCACACAGCTATTAAGCAGACAGGCTGGCTCTGATTAACCAGCCCTCCATAAACCTGACCCCCTCAGGGAGGCCTGTCCAAGTGACAGAGCAGAGGCCTCACAGTGAGAGGGCCTGGAGAGAAACAGGCCCCTAGAAGCAGCAAGGATGCGGGAGACAGCATGCACCTCATGAGCAGGTATTATTCTGATTTTAGAAACTGCCCCACATCTGCTGAGGGCTTGTCTGTGATCACATATACACTAACGTCCCAGAAGAAACGCAGGACTCAGTCAGCCGCAGCCTGTCCTCAGACAGCCTCTGTGCAGGGGCTCGGCCCGGATGGAGGGTGACCGGTGCAGAGGCAGGTCCCCTGTAATCACCCCAGAAAAAGACATCACATCAAAGATTGTATGGGAGAGGCGCAAAGTAAGTGCACTATGAAAATACAGAGCTGCGTGTCTTTTATTCCAATTCAGGGTGACTGCAGGAGAGAACAGGCTTTGCTGTGGGCACAATTTCAACAGGAGGGGTTACAAGACATAAAGACAAAAGGCAAAGAGAACCAACACCTACCAAGAGCTCTATATGGAGAATCTATGCTGGGGGCTCTTGTGGAAGCCACCACTCTCAGCCCTTAAAATAACCCTGTGCAATAGGTATTACAACTCCCAATTTGCAGGTGAACAACCTGAAGCTTGGGACATTTCAGGGAGGGAGACAAGGCCAGAATCCTAACCTCAATGCAGCTGGGAACCCAAGGATCTGAGACAGCACAGGATTCAGAAACGTGGCTCTCTGGAGGTAAAAAACTACCAAGTGAGCAAACCCAATTCATCTTATCATTTCTAACACTGAAACAAGCACAAAAGTACAGTCCAGCATGCAAAATCGAAGGAATTTTATTTCAAAAATATCAAATTTACCACAGTAGAAAATAAAATAGCTTACCATAGCCAAGTAGAAGAAAAATTCAGAAAGATATAAAATAGATGATTTCTACAAAGAGAAGTTATCATGCAGTGAGACGGGGTAGCTATGCACATGTGGGTGTGTTTGTGTATGTGTGTTCTCGTGTGTACATTTTTTCCCTTAGCCATTAAAACCTTCGGAAAATTTTATGACAACAATGTGCCATGCACATAAAAGATGGACGGGTTAAAGTTACTGTTTTCTTAGGCTCTGTCTGGCATTTGACAGCCACGCACCAGTGCACTATCTGGAAAGATTTAGGAGCTCTGCTGTAAAATTATTTATTAGTTGTTATTTATACTACGTGCTCACTGGCAGACCACCCGGTGCTGTAACAACAAAAGCAGTCACGCTGCATCTCTCCAAAACAAGCAAAAGACCACGGGGGCCGCCGATGGGTGTCACCACTGAAAGATGTGGCTTCCGGCGGGGAAGTATGTTCTGTGTTTTGAAGGTGCTGCCATCCTAACAGAGCCTGGGCTCAGCACGAGGGCTCTGGCTCCGGCTAGGCGGTCCATTTCGGGGTCTCAGTTCTGTCTTCTGTAAAAGAAAGGGCAGCCCCAAAGTCTTGCAGATCCATTCCCCTCTGAATCCTGGATTTTTAGAAGACTGGAATCTGCTAGCAGTTGCACACTAACCCCTGAGTGCGATCTGGGACTAATCTCAGGGCCTGGGAGCCTCAGGATCCGACAGGCTGCCAGCATCTTTCTGACCTCCCAGTTTGGCTTGGGTAGGCTAACGAGGCATATTCAAACATTCTTGAAGGCCTCAAAAGAAAAGCACATTGTACAATGCTTAATTTTATTAAATATGTCAAAGTTGTGGTTCCACTAGACCATCCAAGAAGAGATTGAGTTTTTATTTTTTTGAAATGTAGACAGTAACTATAGAACGCCACATTTCTACTACTTATGCTGATTTAAATAAATCCGTATAAAAATAAACTAACAAAGTAAGCTTCTCCTCCACTCCCCATCCCCCCCCACAAATAAAATAATAACATTTGGGAATTTATAGTTATTTTACTTGAGCAATTTGTCTAAAAATTTAATCAACCTAATACAGATACACAAGTATATTCTCCTTTGGTGTACAGGATTATTCCACATTATTCCCGACACTTCTGGTGATCAATATCTCTGTCCCAAAATCTCATCATGGGATAACTAACTCATTAAGGAAGCTCACTGGTGGTACAGTTCAGTCTCCTATTTTTCCAAGGGTGAAGTTACCTGTGTAACCAAGGTCCTCTAGGTCTACTGACTGGACTGAGACTTCTGATTTCAAGTCCTGCTTGCCCTCCACTAAAACAGGCTGCTCTGCAGGTCAGTAGAGAGCACACAAAGAGATGTTGCTCCCACGCCCTTTCTGAAGCTTTGCTCATATTTAGTGATGCCCAAACATGGCTGCAATCCATCATTTCTGGGGACCAAGTGCTCCCCCAGGCCTGATGAATCTATCTACAGGTCTACTCTTTTCTCAAAGCCCCCGGCCCCAGGAATTCAAGTTTAGAAACGACTGCACATTCATATGAAACACCCAAGAACTCACGAGCATGGATTGTACCAACTTCTAGAGATGACAAGAGCACTTTCCTCAAGAGTAAGACTCTCACAAACAGAAACAACATGAACAGATTCTTTTTCTATCTTAGAAAAAGCAAAAGCATAATACAGTTTGGTGTTCCAAAAAAAATCACAAACTAAGAGACAATAATAAAAGTAATTTAAAAGATAATGAGTTTAAAATCAGAAAGTTATTTTAATAAATAAAAACATTCAAACAATAATGTTTGAATAATTAAATGAGTATTTTAATGAAAGTTTTTCCTTTATATTTTTATATTCTGAATATCCAAACATACTCAAAAGCAGAGATAACGGTTAATCCCCAAAGTATCAACCATTCTCCAAAATTATCCAGATGTTGCCACAGGTGCTTCATTAAACTCCCTTTTATCTTTGCTGAAGTACTTTAAAGTAAACCTCAGAAAGCACCCCTGTATTCTTGTTTTTTAATTATTTTATTGTTCAATTACAGTAGTCTGCATTTTTCCCCACCCCTCCCCCCCCCGTATTCTTTAATATGCATCTCTACAGAGGTATTTAACAAATTTCAACATCGTTTCTTGATATTAAAAAAAAAAACACCCGGGAACCAAGATGGTGGCGTAGGTAGACACACTGCGCCTCCTCCCACAACCAGAACTGACAGAAAATCCAACGGCAAGGAAGTCCGACACCAAGGAGATAAAAAAGAAACATACATCCAGACCGGTAGGAGGGGCGGAGGGGGACAGCCGGGGCGGAGAGGACTCACGAGGCCGTGGTGGGACCCAGACTGGCAGAGTGTGGGATGAACGGGGCAGGCAGTCTGACCACTAGCAGACCCTGCGGCCCCACATTCACACACACATAAACCGAGAGGGCTGGACTCAGAGTGGAGAAGAACGGGGCAGGCAGAGTGGTGGGTAGCACCCCACGGCCCCACACTCGCACACAGATAAACCGGGATGAACGGCAGGGAACGAAGCAGACCACGTAACCCAGGGCTCCAGAGCGGCCAAATAAAGCCTCAAACCTCTGATTGAAAATGCCCGTAGGGGTTGGGGTGGCAGCAGGAGAGACTCCCAGCCTCACAGGAGAGGTCGCTGGAGAGACCCACGGGGGCCTGGGGCGTGCACAAGCCCACCCATTTGGGAACCAGCACCAGAGGGGCCCAATTTGATTGTGGGTAGCGGAGGGAGTGACTGAAATCCGGTGGAGAGTGGAGCGGGTGCCATTGCTCCCTCCCAGCCCCTCCCCCACATACAGCATCACGGAGCAGTGACCAGCGTTACCCCGCCCCGGTGAACACCTAAGGCTCCGCCCCTTTAAGTAACAGACGTGCCAAGACAAAAAAAAAAAAAAAAAATGGCCCAAAATGACAGCACACTTCAAAGCTCCAGAAAAAATACAACTAAGCGAGGAAGAAATAGCCAACCTATAGGATGCACAGTTCAAAACACTGGTTATTAAGATGCTCACAGAATTGGTTGAATTTGGTCAAAAACTAGACGAAAAAATGAAGCCTATGTTAAGAGAAACAAAGGAAAATGTACAGGGAACCAATAGTGATGCGAAGGAAACTGGGACTCAAATCAATGGTATGGAATAGAAGGAAAAAAGAAACATCCAACCAGAAAAGAATGAAGAAACAAGAATTTGGAAAAATGAGGAGAGGCTTAGGAACCTCCAGGACATCTTAAAACGTCCCAACATCCGAATTATAGGGGTGCCAGAAGGAGAAGAGGAAGAACAAAAACTTGAAAACTTATTTGAACAAATAATGAAGGAGAACTTCCCTCATCTGGCAAAGGAAATAGACTTCTGGGAAGTCCAGGAAGCTCAGAGTCCCAAAGAAGCTGGACCCAAGGAGGAACACACCAAGGCACATCATCATTACATTAGCCAAGATTAAGCAGAAGGAGAGAATCTTAGAAGCAGCAAGAGAAAAGGACACAGTTACCTACAAAGGTCTTCCCATAAGACTGTCAGCTGATTTCTCAAAAGAGACCTTATAGTCAAGAAGGTGCTGGCAAGAAGTATTACAAGTCATGAAAGGCAAGGACCTACATCCAAGATCACTGTATCCAGCAAAGCTATCATTTAGAATGAAAGGGAAGATAAAGTGCTTCTCAGATAAGATCAAGTTAAAGGAGTTCATCATCACCAAGCCATTATTATATGAAATGTTAAAGGGATTTATCTAAGAAAAAGAAGATCAAAAATATGAACAGTAAAAATGACAGCACACTCACAGTTATTAACAACCACACCTAAAACCAAAACAAAAGCAAACTAAGCAAACAACTAGAACAGGAACAGAACCACAGAAATGGAGATCACATGGAGGGTTGTCAATAGGGGAGTGGGAGGGGGAGGGGGGGAAGGTACAGAGAATAAGTAGCATAGATGATAGGTGGAAAATAGACAGGGGGAGGGTAAGAATAGTGTAGGACATGTAGAAGCCAAAGAACTTATAAGTATGACCCATGGACATGAACTATAGGGGGGGAATGTGGGAGGGAGGGGGTGGGCAGGATGGAGTTGAGTGAAGGGGCGGAAATGGGACAACTGTAATAGCATAATCAATAAATACATTTAAAAAAACACAAAAAACACTCAAACTAGTAAAAGAAAACTTCACACCATGATAAAGCTATGTATGAAAAACGCACAGTCACCTCATACTCAACGGTGAAAGACTGAAAGCTTTACCCTTAAAAGTAAGGAGAAGACAAAGATGTCTTTCACCACTTACATTCAATATAGTATGGGGTTGGCCCTGTAAGATGGCTCTAGTAGTGCTTAGTTGTCTTTAACATCATTTGAAACAATTTTGTTAGATTGTATTGTGACAGCTGTCATACCAGTGTGCATTTTTTAAAAAACATCAAAATTGGTGAATTTCGGTGTAGCCATTTTAATATTGAAGATGGAAGAAAATACACAACATTGCACCATATTATGCTTTATTATTTCAAGAAAGGTAAAATGCAATTGAAATGCAAAAAAAAAAAAAGATTTGTGCAGTGTATGTGCTGTGACTGATGAGAATGTGTCAAATGTGGTTTGCAAGGCTTCGTGCTGGAGATTTCTTGCTGGATGTTGCTCTGTGGTCAGGTAGACCAGTTGAAGTTGATAGAAAAAAAACCATACTGACTTTTTAGCAACCCAATATTGGAAGTCCTAGGTAGATAAATTAGTTGAGAAAAAAAAAATAACGAAAGGTACCCAAATTGGGAAGAAAAAGGCAAAATTATATCTGTTTGCAAATAATAACCTCATATGTGAAAACTCTAAACAATTTTTTAACTGTTATTGCAAAAAAACTCAGTACCATTGCAGGGTGCAAAATCAATGTGTAAAAATTAGTTGAATTTCTTTACACTAACAATGAAAAATCCAAAAGAAAATTTTAAAAAACTATCCCACTTACCACAGCTTCCAAAAGAATAAAATGCTTAGGAATAAATTTAACCAAGGCAGCAAAAGACTTCTACACTAAAAACTAAAAAAATTTCTGAAAGAAACTAAAGATGACACAAATAAATGGAAAGATATTGCATGTTTGTGGATTAAAAGACTTAGTATTAATAAGGTAGCAATACTACTCAAAGCAATCTATAGATTCAAAGCAACCCCTATTAAAATCCCTGGCATTTTTTGCAGAAATAGAAAAACTCATTCTGATATTCATATGGAATCTTAAGGGACTCCAAAAAGACAGACAAGTTGGAAGACTCACCATTCCTGATTTCAAAACTTATGACAAAGCTACAGGAATCAAAACAGTGGTACTGGCATAAGAACAGATTAGAGAGCAACTGACTAGAACAGAGAGCTCAGAACTAAACCATCACATACATAGTATAATGATTTTTTTAAAGGGTGTCAAGACCATCGGCACAGTCTTTATAATAAACGGTGCTGAAAAAACTGGATATCCATGTGCAGCAGAATGAAATTGGACCCTTACCCTATACCATATATAAAAATTAACTCAAAATAAAATAAAGAATGTAAGAACAAAAGCTACAAAACTTTTAGAAGGAAACATAAGGAGAAAGCTTTGTAACACTGGATTTGGCAATGAGTCCTTGGTTATGACACCAAAAACACAAGCAACAAAAGAAAAACGAAAACAGATAAATAGACTTCATCACAATCGAAACTTGTGTATCAAACTATTATGTACTATGGACAGAGTCAAGAAACAATCCACAAAATGGGAGAAAATATTTGCAAATCAAATATCTCTGATAAGAGACTTATATCCAGAATACATAAAGAATTCCTATAACTCAACAACAATTAAAAAAACAATTTAAAAATAAGCAAAGGACTTGAATAGATTTTGTGCAAAGGAGATATATAAATGTCCAATAAGCACACGAAAAGATGATCAACATCACTAGTAATTAAGGAAATGCAAACCTAACCTGTAATGAGAAAACATTCACAACCATTAGATGGTTATTATCAAAAACAGTTTTTTAAATAACAAGTAGTGGTGAGGAGATAGAGAAATTGGAACTTTGTTTACTGCTAGTAGAAGTGTAAAACATCACAGCCTCGGAGGAAAATTGTATGGTAGTTCCTTAAAAACCTAAACACAGAATTACCATATGCTTCAGTGATTCTATTCTGGGTATATACACAAAAAATATTGAACAAGGGTGCAGATTCTTGCACACCAATGTACATATCACCATTGTTCACAATTGGCAAAAGGTAGAAACAACCTAATGTCCATCAACAGATGAATAGATAAACAAACTGTGGTATGTCCATAAAATAGCATATTATTCAGCTTTAAAAACAAATGAAATTTTGGTACATGTGATGACATGGATGAACCTTGAAGACATTATGCTAAGTGAAATAACCCAGATTTAAAAAGACAAATATTATATGGTTTCATTTATATGATACCTAGAATAGGCAAATTTAATTGACAGAAAATATAATAGAGGTTATCGGGGGCTGGGAGTGGGGAGGACATAGGGACGGAGGTAGTGTTCGGTGGGTACAGACTTTCTGTTTAGGATATGAAAAAGTTCTGGAAATGGACAGTAGTAATAGTTGCACATATTGTGAATTTACTTAATGTCACTAAACTGTACATTTAAAAACTGGTTAAAACAGTAAGTTGTATGTTAAATTTTATCACCTTAAAAAACAAAAACAATACCTCTCTTTAAAAAATGGGTATTTTCTTAATCTAGTGATATATTTTTAAGCATCTTAGAATATGTGGCCTCAAAACTTAATCAATTCTTCCAAATATTCTTAGATTCTCCTACCCTCTGTCCCATTCCAGAGTCTTATCCTAATTAACCAACTTCTATTTAGAACAACAAAACATTTTTTTTTCTTAGAGCTTATCATTTCTATACTCATCGATATTAGGAGTCAGCAAACTATGGCCCTTGGGCCAAATTTGGCTTACAAATCAAATCAAGTATTTCTGAAAGGAGCAGAAAGTTATTTGAAGCCCATGGTGAATAAGAAATTGGTCAGGGAAGGAGAGGTTGCCATATTTGAAGAGTTGATTGTGGGAGAAAACACTAACTACCTAACCCAATGTATATATTCCCCTTCTTCCCCAGCAACAGAATCTCCAGTGTTTAGGACAATGGGCCAGCCAGAAAGCGTTGTATGATACTTCTGAGAGGTCTCCATAAAGGGGGTACATGATGCAGCAAGGTGGAGAGACTACTCCTTCCTGCTGCCTAGAAAGTGAATGCAATGACTGGAGGTTAAACCGTCTTGAGCCATCTTGGACCATAAGGCAAAGCACTAGAAAGGGCAAGACAGAAAGAGCCTGGTCCCTGACATTGTAAGCTGCCCCATCATCGCTGGACTTCTTTAAGTGAAGGGAAAAAACAATTATCTTGTGTAAGCCACTGTTATTTTAGGTTTTCTGACACATGCAGTCAAACCTTATCCTAAATATTGGATTGGTCAAAAAGTCTGTTTAGATTTTTTTGTAAAATAAAAGACACATTTTTTATTTTCAGCAATAACTTTACTGATGTGGATATTTTGGTAGAATATTGATTGTTCTCAATTAATGTCTCAATTTGATCACTGTCAACTTCAACTGATCTACCCAACCATGGAGCATTTTCCAGCAAGAAATCTCTAGCAGGAAACTTCACAAACCACTTCTGACATGTTCAATCAGTCACAGCACCTTCTCCATACACTGCACAAATCTTTTTTTTGCATTTCAGTTGCGTTTTACCTTTCATGAAATAAGATATAATATTCCAAAAATGTTGTGTATTTTCTTCCATCTTCAATATTAAAATGGCTACACCAAAATTCACCAATTTTGATAAGTTTTTTTTAATGCATGTTGATATGACAGCTGTCACTATGCAAGCTGACAAAATTGTTTCAAATGAGGTTAAAGACAACTAAGTGCTACTAGAGCCATCTTACAAAAAACCAAATGGACTTTTTGCCACCCCAATACTACAGTGATGTAAAGAAATAAATGATAAAGTTAATCTAAAACACACAATTCTGAATGAGATTTTTTAAGACAAATACATGGTCTATTTGGAGACAGCTAAGGGGGAAGAGACAGGTGGCCATTTGGTCAGGGCCTTGCAGTAACAATGGGTAATAAAATGGTCATATTATGTCTCATATTATGAAAGTCAGCTCCAATATGTAAACATATGCCTCTATATTTATAGGAACTCTCAAAAAAGATACATAAGAAATCTGAAACAGTAGTTGGCTTTGCTAAAGGATACTAGAGGACTATATGAAATTTTTAACCATGAACTTGTATTTTCTTTAAAATGTTTTTCTGGCTAAAATAAGCATAATAAATTAATGGTCAAATGCTGCAAACTTGAGCCTAAAATTCCTGTAATGCTTTGAAATAATATAGATGAAAGGTTTCAGGAAGTCATTTGTATTTTAATATGGATTAGTTTAGTCAGATTGCTTTCCATCAATAGAGTAAAATAATCATTCATTTATGCATTCAAATGTTTGACAATGGCACACATCAAATTTAAGGGAAAATTTTGAAAAAATATTTATTGAGAGCCTTATATGTGCCATTGTTCTAGTAACTGGGAATACAACAGAATCGGTCATCAGACAACTAACATACAATTTGCAAATGGCAAAAGGGAGTTCTGAAGCTGGGAAGCAGGAGAAGTAATCTTGAAGCCTGGGACACAAGGGGCAGGCAGGATTGGGGGTCCGTGGCCAACCACAGGACACTGAACTCTTGAGAGATGGAAACGTGGAGAGCCAGCAAGCAGAAGAGATGCAAGGACCAAAGCATGGAGCTGGGAGAAATTTTCTTGGGTCTCACATCTGACTTCTCAGCAGCCACCACACTGACCTTTCACCTCTTGTCAAGGCTGTCATTCCAACCCCACTCAGCCTGTCCACTGTGTCACAGGGTGAGGAGGGGAGAAATTAGAAGGGAGAGGGAAGGATGCTCCAGCCACCGCAGGGGACTTTTTTCAAGGACAGGCCAGTTCTCTGGCAAAAATGCATACAACTTAGCAACTAAGCTAGACAAGTGCTGATCACAGCACCCAAAATTTATCAGTCCCCAAATTGAAAGCAATACACCATCCAGCTAACCGATTGATCAGTTTAGTCAAAATGGCCAAACTCATTCATACATGCAACAAACTGTTATTTTCAAACAAAAATCCATATTTTCCTTCAAATACACAGAGACACTTCATTTTAATCTGTGCCACACAGCACTGGCAGACAGAATTAAATCTATCTTTATTGCCTGTAATTTTCCCTCTCTGTGTTCAGAGAATAAAACACTGATGCTGACAAGATTGTTGCTACAGCAATTTTCTGCATCTGTGGGAAAAATACTCTTTGCATGTGAAAAAATCTGCCAAATTTAAAAATAAAGAAAATAAACCCCAGAAGAGATGAGAAAGGTAAAAAGAGTTTCAATATTAAGTCACCCCAAACTGTCACAGCAGAAAACTCTCCAAGATAATGTCGGTTTTTAAGTATGGGGAACGCCACCACTTCTGAGATTACAGCTTCAGTTGAAACTAAAAACTCAACTAGGAATACCCAGAGATATAGTGATGATGATATAAACAGCTCAAAAAGAAGCCCCCAGTTTTAGAATGTGGCAAAGGGGGTGTGGGCCGCAGATGCTATTTGGCTCTGTGCAAACTCCTGAGACCACAGGTGGAAACTGTGAAGTAATAGAAGCAACTTGGTATTTAAATCTGTGAGGAGAGGAATACACAGAATGAAATGGAACAAACATCAGGGAAAATTGAGATTTTTTGTGGTGTTATTCCCCAAGTGGAAGCACTCTACCTACGAAAACAGCTGTGAGAAATCCTGACTTTTACACTCTTTCATTACCACGGCCAGTCAGATTTTCCTTCACGCATGCAATTTCCATCACCTCGAAAGAGAACAGTCACTCTTTAAAGAGAACAGTCACTCTCTAAGGAGGCAAAGTCCCTTAAAGGATTTTGTTGGTTTTTATTTTTTCACAAATAAACATTTTCATTTTAAAACAACTTATATGAAGTTGAGACCTAATAAGTTCATTTGCACCCATTCTTTACGTCACTCTTCCCAGGAGGGTCCAAACTGTTGCGGTAACTGAAGACCTCTGGCAGCCCTGAGCGCGGGCACGGCCTCAGTGTGAAGGCTGAAACCCACATCTCCTACCTACACGTGAGTTCGTCTTTCCATCAAGCTCACTTCTGACGGGAAATAAAGGTGACCCGGGGCTACCCGCTGTTTCTCTACACCCTGGTCCCACTGAACAAACACTCCATTTAGCCAGGTTCCACACTTCTAGAAACCCCAGTCCTTAACATAGACGACAAGGTGGGAGCAAAAGGATTCTGAGCACCCAAGACACTGAAGTTGTCCCAGAGGCCTAATTTATTAGTTCTACTTCATGCCTTTTATTCCTTTATATATTGGATTGGCCAAAAAGTCCACTTAGTTTTTTCCATAAAATATAAGACATGCTTTTCATTTTCACCAGTAACATGTTGGCTACCTCCCGCTATTGGCTTCTAGTGGGTACAGGCCAGGGGTGCTGCCAAACATCTTTCAATGCATAAGACAGCCCCACAGCAAAGAATTATTTGGCCACAATAGTACCAAGAAATTTCACAAACCACTTTGACACATTCGGTGAGTCACAGCACCTTTTCCATACATTGCACAAATCTTTTTCTGTGTTTCAGTTGTGTGTTCACCTTTCTTGAAATAATAAAGCATAATATACTGAAAATGTTATGTGTTTTCTTCCATCTTCAATATTAAAATGGCTGCACAAAAATTCACCAATTTTGGTAAGTTTTTTTTAACGCACACTGACGAGATCAGGTGATATGGCCATAGACCTGGGGAACATTATGCTAAGTGAAATAAGCCAGTCAGATAAAGACAAATACCATATGATTTCACTCATATGTAGAATCTAATGAACAAACTGAACTAACAAGCAAAATAGAGACAGACTCATAGATGGATAGAAGAATGACAACTAGTGGGGTAGGGTTAAGGGGTAGAGGGATTGAGCAAAAAGGACAAAATACTCATAGGTGTGGACAACAGTATGGTGATTGTGGTGGGGGGAGTGTGTAAGGGGACTCAATGGTAATAGAAAAAATACAATAAGGAAACAGAACAAAATGAAAATGTACACTGATACGACAGCTGTCACACTACATTGGTTTTTCTATCAATTTCATTCAAAATTGGTTTTGAATGAAGTTAAAGACAACTAAGCATTCATTACTAGAGCCATCATAGAGAAAAACTAAATGAACTTTTTGGCCAACCCAATATATTGCTTGGTTAGCTGATTCTCCAGAATAGAAGCAGCCTATAAACAATAGGGGTACAAAAAAGCAATTACAGGCAGGCACACTGATTTTTAAAAGGACTGGATCAATGAGTTCATATTTCTCTTATCAGGGAAAAAAAGTTTATAAAAGAAATCAAAAAAGTATATAATAGTATTTTAGGAAATATTCTTTGAAAGAAAATAACATGAGCAGTGGGCATGGGACACCCTTCCTTTCTCAATAAAACTCTATAAAGGAACACTTTATAAGACCAGTTACTATGATTATCTACCAAACATTGAGTATTTAACCACATGCCAGGCTCAAGGCTAGGCACTCTATATACATTACTTCATACCATCTTTACAATATGCTCATCTTATATATCAAGGAACTAAAGCTCAGAAAGGTTAAAAAAATGCAGGTCTGTCTAACCGCAGAGTGTCATTTAACCTTATCACCACACCACGGTGTCCTGCAGTATCTGTTGTATGCACATGTTCCAATTCCACAGATTTTAAGCTCCTTAAAAATAGGAGCTCAATCTTCTACCTACCCTAAAAGCACTATAAAACCTAAGCAAAGGTCAGATTATTAAAAAAACAATTAAACACCATGTTGACTGGACTTCTGTATCAAATAATGTTAACTACCTGATGAGGCATTTGAGCTCATTGCCACTCTTCCCACTGACAGAGGCAGGGTGAGCACCACCGCAATGTCACCACACAGTCAAGTCTCACTTCCGCCCTTTGCATTTGGGAACCCCAGGTTCATGGGTGATTCTAACAACAAAACACTACTGAAGGGCATACACTCTGGAGCACAGGGAGGTTCCCCCTCAACTACATTGTGTGCATGAATAAAAACTACCAAAAACTTTCCCTAATAAGCACTCATGTTTCTGTGTTGTACCCAGAGCTAAGTCTTAGATTGTCAGTCCCACACCTGGGTCAACATAATTTCTGACTGTAAGCAAATTAGTGGAAACTAAAGTCAAAAGTAAGATTCAGCCCTGGCTGGTGTGGCTTAGTGGATTGAGCACTGGCCTGCAAGCCAAAAGGTTACCAGTTCAATTCCCAGTCAGGGCACATGCCTGGGTTGTGGGCCAGGTCCCCAGTAGGGGGCACATGAGAGGCAACCACACATTAGTGTTTCTCTCCCTCTTTTTCTCCCTCCCTTCCCCTCTCTCTAAAAATAAATAAAATCTTTTTTAAAAAAGTAAGATTCATAGGCTAGTAAGTATATATACTTAATTCAGTATTAGCTTTACTTAATGGAATAAGAATAGGTTGTTCAATCCAAACTGATGGAGGAGAAAAAAGATTTTTAACAACCAAAGCCAGTTTATTTTTTTAATGTTATTTTTAATTAAATTTATTAGGGTGACATTAATTAATAAGATTATATAGGTTACACTGATGCTCTTTCTGTTCCTCTTTTTTTCCATATGTCCACATTCTTATTAAACCATTCCAAATCTTACCAGCATCAAGGATACATAAAAAAAAAAAAAAGACAACCACATCAAAATTACAATTAAAATATAGAACAACCATCACTCAGAACCATCAGAAATTGAGTTGAGTGGAAGTCTTACAACTACAGAATCCAGACTGGTAGGAGGGGCAGAGATGCAAAACAGGCTGGTCCCACATCCACATGAAGTGTATAAAAATTTGGGAAGAATATCTCAGGAGTGTGGCATCCCAGCCCCACACCAGGTCCCCTAGCACAGGGTTCCAGTGCCAGGAAGATAAGTACATAATTTCTGGCAGCATAACTTCTGGAGTCCCAAGCAGATCCCCTTAAAGAACCCACACATGGACTTACTCAAACTCAATCCCTCTGAGCTCCAGCACTGGGGTAGCAGCTTGACAGGCACCAGTAGAATACAGGGTAGAAGTGAAGTGGCTGGCATCAAGGCAGGAGCTGGGGGAACTTCTCCCAGACAGAAAGGTGGGCAGAGGCCCTTGTCCCTTTTCTGAGCCCTCCCCCCACAGAGTCACAGAGCCAGAGGGTGGGTGCCATATCTGAGTACTCCATCAACCTGGCTGACATTGTTTGGCCCACCCTATGTAACCCCTGAGACTCTGTCCCACCCAACTTACAGGATCACCCAAGTTGTTAACCATGACTTTTCCATATGAATGACTGGCCTTGGCTCATGCTTCACAACTTCCTAAATCTCATCAAACAAGCAGCAGCCAGCCCCAGTCCCAGTACCTCTGACTAAGTGGCCCCAGGCATAGCACTAGCAGCATCCAGCCTAGATGCATAGATTGGCTTCACCTTGGAATCTCCAAGCCCAGCACATGTAGCAGCCATCTCAGATTGCTTTATAGCTCAGACAGGGTGACCCTGAGCAGAACATAAGTGGGGGGTGACCTTGCCTGTACCACCCAGGAAACCCCAGAGGCTGCATACCCAGTGAATAGCTACTGACCACATCAGAGCACCACCATCCTGCCTCTGCATACCTTATCTTCCATGGAGGGTGGAGGTTGTTGGTAGGTGGTCACAGGCAGTCCTTGTAGCTGACTGGCCTGGGTAAATCCCTCCCATTAACCTGACATGAGCAATTATGACTCAACTACAGGAGGAGGGTGTACTCAGCCCACACAAAGGGTATACCTCAAGTACCCAGCTTGGGTGATAGGGGAGCCTGTGCCATTATACCTTATAGGATACCTACTACATTAGGCCATGCTACCGAGACAGGGAGTCATAGCAGCTCTACCTATTGCATAGAAACAAACACAGGAAGGCTGCCAAAATGAGGAGACACAGAAACATGGCCCAAACAAAGAACAGATCAAAACTCCAGAAAAAGAGCTAAAGAAAATGGAAATAAGCAATCTATCAGATGCAGAGTCCAAAACACTTACTATAAGGATGTTCAAGGAACTTAGTAAGGAGTTCAGCAGCATAAAAAAGATCCATTCAGAAACAAAGGATACACTAATTAAAATAAAGAACAATTACAGAGAAACAACAGTAAAGTAGATGAAGCCAAGAATCAAATCAATGATTTGGAACATATAGAGGCAAAATCAACCAATCAGAATAACAAGAAGAAAAAAGAAGCCAAAAAAGGAGGATAGTGTAAGCAGCCTCTGGGACAACTCAACTTCAAGCATTCCAACATTCACATCATAGGGGTGCCAGAAGGAGAACAGAAAGAGCGAGAAATTGGAAATCTATTTGAAAAAATAATGAAAGAAAACTTCCTTAATTTGGTGAAGGAAATAGACATGCACATCCAGGAAGCACAGAGGGCCCCAAATAACATAGATGCAAAGAGGCCCATGCCAAGACACATCATAATTAAAAAGCCAAAGATTAAAGATAAAGAGAAAATCTTAAAGGCAGCAAGAGAAAAGCAGTTAGTTACTTACAGGGGAGTTCCCATAAGGCTGTCAGCTGATTTCTCAAAAGAAACTTTGCAGGCTAGAAGGGACTAGCAAGAAATATTCAAAGTCATCAAAAGTAAGGACCTACAGCCAAGATTGCTCTACTCAGCAAAGACATCACTTAGAATCGAAGGGCAGATAAAGAGCTTCCCAGACAAGAAAAAATTAATGAAGTTCATCATCACCAAACCATTAGTATATGAAATGTTAGAAGGCCTTACTTAAGAAAAAGATCAAAACTATGAACAATACAATGGCAATAAATACATATTTATACAAACTACGCCAACAAAAAGAACAGAGACAGAATCATGGATACAGAGAGCTTTATGATGATTTCCAGATGGGAGGGGTGTGGGGAGAAATGGATGAAGAGGTAAGGGGATTAAGAAGTACCAATGGGTAGTTACAGAATAGTCATGGGGATGTAAAGTACAGTATAGGAAATGGAGTAGCCAAAAAACTCATACCCATGACCCATGGATATGAACGATGGTGTGGGGATTGCCTGAGGGAGTGGGCGGTGCTGGGTGGAGGGAAGCAAAGGGGGGGAAATTGGCACAACTGTAATAGCATAATCAATAAAATATAATTTAAAAATTAACAATGAAAACAAAAGAAGAATATCCACAATTATCTAAAAAGGCTATTGAAACACCCCCCAGTTTCTACCTTTCCCAACTGTATCACTGTATCAGTCTGGATTTTCTTCATGGACTTTAACCAAGCAACAGATTGCAGCAGATTGAATGCAGAAGACAAATATGAGAATTCAACAACTATTAAGCCAGGCATAGAGACTTGCAAAGCTGTAAAACAATAAAATATAATTTAAAAAATTTTTGAAAGAGAAAAAATTAGGCAAAGATGAGTTGCTTTGTTTTAACCAAAGGCAAGCAAAGAGACAAAAAATCCAACAGAGAAAGTAAAATTTGGAAACTTTGTTTTCACTTATCATATATTTAGTTCAACATATAGACAATAAGGGCTTGTTTTATTTTCTTAAACCTTTGAGATCTCTTCAGGCACTTAGAGGTGCTAAGGGAACTCACCCCTAACCCTTCCAAATCCTTAGGTCTAAAGAATTAAAATCATCTGTAATAGGTAAGACATAAACAGGACCTAAAATGAAAAACGCTACACGTTTATAATCAAATTAGTAACATTTGCTATTGACCTGTAAATCTGGCATGGACCATGGGGGAGAGGGGCATCCAGAGTCCGATAAGCAAATACAGCAGGGCTCCCACAGGAAGCCTGGCAGAGGTGCTCCGCCCACCCATCCCTTACTGCTGAGTGGGTGTGAGCGGATCACAGTGGGATCTCCTAATGTACAGATTTCTCCTGCTCAGAACTCAGACAAATAAACAGAAGGCTATATTTTGACTTCTGCTGTTACTTTTTCTTAAAGGAATACACTCTAGCCAGCAAAAAATGAGTTTCTAGGCCCCCTCTGCAGATATGTCTCATTCTAAACTAATAAACAGGCATTTAGTCAACACACCCGTCTCTGCTGGCCTAGTTAGTGTCTCTGCATGCCAGTAGGGGCAGGTGGGTGACTGCTCTCCTCACAGGGTGCTGATGAAAAGCAAGATTCTGTGCCAACAAGAAGCATGACCAAGGAATACTAGGCTGTGAGGCCGTCTCTGCTGATCAGGCAATTCCTGATGGAAACAAGACTGCCTCGTCAGTACTCCAGCAAATTCCCACACCCTCCATCCCGGCTGAAGGTGGCTCCCGAAGCTAATTGGAGGCGCGCTTGCATTAGTTTCCCTCAAACTGGCTGTCAGTGAATTGAATTAAGATCATGGAGGGAACCAGGCCAAAGGAAAGGAGTTTCTGAAAGTGTGCCTAATGATAGCACACAACATGCTAGACGCCCGTCAGCACACAAAACAGGTGGGCGCCCCAGGAACTTTTTCACTCGATAGTAAAGTCACGCTAGCAGCTTTCGCAATTCCAGTCCCAAATTTTACTTTTGGAGAAATTCTAATGCCCTCTTGTGGGAAACAGAAAGGTAAAGATTCACAGTATTTCCCCTTACTTTCCTCCAAGCACACTATGAAGAGAACATGCCCCACCTTGGGGCAAGAGCCGGCTCTTTACCATTTGGAAACGTGGTCACGGTATGTCACATCTTCTGATTTTTAAAAAGAAACTGGAAGCCCATGCTTTTTAAAATCAGATGTTGTATAATATTAGCAACCAGTTCCATTTTTTTTTTACAAAATACTTGGCAGGCACCCAGTTTGTGAACTGGATATTGCATATCAGCCCGTAGAACAGTCTGGTGAGTCTGGAATATAGTGTTAGTACAGTTAACATACAGAGAGCAACTAGCACACAGGGTGCCCGAATGGTTTGGGGAGCCTGGAATAGAGGGCGCATGATAGGGAATAGCTACGAAGGTAGGGTGGGGACACAAATAAGTGTGAATTTTGTCCACTGATCAATGGCTAACTACCAAAGGCTTTAAATCAAAGCCACAGACTCCGAGTTTTATTTTTAAATGCTGTTGGAAATAGCATTGTGAGTAGTCCCAGCTAGAGCAAGAGTGAAAGCAGAACCAAGCAGCTCCAGTAAGCCCCCCAAACATGGTAGAAAACTACAAGATGCTGTGTCACTGGATGGAATCTTCTTGCTTGGATTTAAGGCTTTCTGAGAGAAGAGCATAGAGGGAGCAACAGCTTTGTCGCAGGTATTAGCAGATGTATCCTCTGCCCCACGCACAGTTGGAATGTGGGATCTCCCAGAGTGGAGGCTCCTCAGGGGAAGTGGAGGCTCCTCTGGGGAAGTGAAGCCCGTGATGCTGAGAGACATTCTCTGCTCCTGTGGGGGCTAGGGAGTCAGTGAACAAGACCACAAAGCAGACCAGCAAGAACTGGAAAGAATTAAAACACCCCCGCAAGTTTCAACCAATACTTGGGGCGAGGGAGTGAAAGGTGCTTTTCCAAAGAGGATTGAGAGGCACATTAAAGCTCAAAACAGAGGACACTTCTCACTGATGGAGACCGGGGGCAACGAGCACCAGCATCACATGCCAAGGCTAGTTCCAAACAACCACTCGCCAAAAAACTCCTAAGAACAGACTGCATCTTTACCTTCCTTCCTTTTAATCAACATTTGGGAAGGTTTGAAAGCCTGAAAATTATGTCTCTTTCCACTGAAGAAACACATGTCTTTTGTTTTTGAGGTCGATATTCAATGAAGTAGATACATGTCTCTTGAGGTGTGGTCCATAACCCACCTGCACCAGAATCACCAGAGTTGTTAAAACTTGCAGATTCCTGGGCCTCAGACCCACAGAGTCAAACTATATGGAGACAGGACCCAAGAATTTGTATCTTTCAAATAGTTCTCCAGTTAATTCCTAAGTACACCTAAGTTTGAGAACACTGGAATTTCAGACTCTCAAGGGACAGGGGAAGGATACCATCAGGGGAAAGGAGAAATCATAATCCATGATTTGAGAAGGCCTCTAGTCCAGTGATTCTTAACCAGGGGCAATTTTACCCGCCCCGCCCCGGGACATTTGGCAATATCTGGAAAACTTTTTTACCATCACAACTGGGTGGGTGCCCCCAGCATCTAGTGGTCAGAGGCCAGGAATGTTGCTAAACCTCCTACAATGTACAGGACAGGCATGTGGGGACAGGACCCCACAACAAAAAAGTCAGTATGTGCCACAGCTGAAAAGCCATGCTCCAATCTGAGTTCAGTCTTTTATTTTCATAAGTTAATGAAGAAATTGAAAAATAAATTTTTACCCATTTTCTTTTTTTTAAGACTTTATTTATTTAATTTTAGAGAGAGGGGAAGGGAGGGAGAAAAAGAGGGAGAGAAATCAATGTGTGGTTGCCTCTCGCATGTCCTCTATCAGGGACCTGCCCTGCAACCCAGCATGTGCCCTGACTGGGAATCAAACCAGCGACCATTTGGTTTGCAGGCCGGCACTCAATCCACTGAGCCACACCAACCAGAGCCATTTTCTGTTTTAGCTGCCTAACATCTGAAGCCCTTCCCTTGTCTGAGTAACTCCAAACCATATTCATTTTGTGAGAGGCAGTACCCACCTCATACTATAGAAACCAAAAAGTAAGACACCCCTCCCAGTATCCAATTCCACAAGGAGGCCTGGGCATGTGATCGAGGCCTGGGCAATTAGAAGCTCCACCTAAAATTTTTAATGTGGAGTAAATGATGCAAAAAAATTTAAAGTGGGGACAGTGAAGAATTCATTTCACAGGCTGCGACATTGGCAGGGCCAGGGCTGTGTCCAGCAGCAGTCATTACAGCTGCAGGATGCTGACTCCCAAGGGCTGCATCAGCAGCATTCTTGCCAGGTGGTCTCTTGAAAGTGATTTGGACCCCGTAACTTTCCATTTGTTTAAACCTGCTTAAACCAGGCAATGTCCATTTCAGTTGTTTCAACCAAGAATTCTGAATGATACAACCATTCTAGGAGCTTCCTTTGTACCAACATCATCATTTCAAAACATCCACACTTAGTTCCTACACCTTCTTATACAGGAATTAGATGTTTCAGAAGCTACGGAGGGCAAAATAAAATCCTAGATCTCACAAGATGGCAGAGAGCAGGCACACAGTGCAATGTTGGGATAGAAGATGTGGAACTTTGGTTGGCCGAAAAGTTCGTTTGGTTTTTTTCCATAAAATGGCTCTAGTAGTACTTAGTTGTCTTTAACGTCATTTGAAACAATGTTGTTAGATTGTATTGTGACAGCTGTCATATCAGTGTGCATTTAAAAAACATCAAAATCGGTGAATTTTTGAGCAGCCATTTTAATATTGAAGATGGAAGAGAACATACAACATTTTTGGTGTATTATGCTTTATTGTTTCAAGAAAGGTAAAAATGTAACTGAGACACAAAAATAGATTTGTGCAGTGTATGGAGAAGGTGCTGTGACTGATCAAATGCATCAAAAGTGGTTTGTGAAGTTTACTGGTACTATTGACATTTTGGCCAAATAATTCTTTGCTGTGGGGCTCTTATGCATTGAAAGATGTTTGGCAGCAGCCCTGGTCTCTACCCACTAGAAGCCAACAGCGGGAGATAGCTACATACTCAAAATATCCAAATCAACAAAGTTACTGATGAAAATGAAAAACGTATCTTTTATTTTACAGAAAACTAAATGGACTTTTTGGCCAACCCAATATTTTACCATGTTTTTTTTTTTCTTATTGTATTGTGCTACCTGAAGTTTTTTAAGAGTCTTCTAATTCCTTTTGGGGAAGAAAGAACCATAGTAAAATCCATTTTTAGATAGAGCAATGTAAGAGAAATGAGAGCACTTGATTCACTGAAGTGTCAATTTTAGGAACTGTCATGGTTGGCAACAAGGAGCAAGGGGGGCTTCCAATCCCAGAGCTCAGTTTAGAAAAGGTTCGGAGTTGGTGTGAAGTGGGACATCATAAGGAAAGAGACAAATATTCCACCTTTGCAATGAATGTTTCAAAAGTCCATACACTAGTTGTTAGAAGCTTGAAATATATTTCCCACAAAAGCATTGCTTCACCTGGTGGTTAGAGCCCCAAACTAACCCCAAAAAGCCTCCTGAACGTGAGCTGCTCTGTGTAGAAATAATCAGGGAATGTCATGGAAGCAACAGGTACTTTTTAATACACCAACCAAAGGATATCAAAGGGCTCTCAGACAAGCAGGGACACCAAGTGAAAGGCATGGGAATGGTGGATGAAGAAAGGAGGCTGAAGTCTGCACGTGGGCTGTTTTTGTTAAATATAAATGCCTTAAGACCCCCCTTAATTTCCTTGGTTTTTCAGGCACATATGGATCTCAACTTATCTTCATATCACATATACTCTATAGCAGTCTTTCAAGTACAATCATCACGTTAAAATAAATGCTCTTCCCTTTTTCCAGAAATCTGGGTTTTCATTGTTGAAAGGGACCCCAGAGATCACTTTGTCAAACATCCTGTCCAACGCAGGAATCCTTTTCCACAGCATCCTGGCAGGCACACACCCAGCTCAAGGACCAGAGGCAGTCCACTTCAAGTCCCTATGGCTCTAGCTGCCACAAAATTCTTCTTTCTTTATGTCAACTCAAAATCAGTTTTCATGAAGTGACCTTCAGCAGTCTTAGTTCTACCTTCTAAACCACCAGGAACATGTACAGGCCCTCCTCTGCAGAACACAGACTTTCAAATACTAATTGACTGTCTATCCCCTGATCTTACCAAGTTGTCTGGTTTCCAGAATGCATTCCCCATCACCTGGCCCTCCTGGTCATTTGCTGGTATCCTTTAAAAATGAAGTTTCTAAATGGAAAAGCATCCTTCAGTTTGTGGTCTGACCAAGCCAAAATCCAATGAAGTAATTGTATCATTGACCTGGACACCCTCCTTCCATTCAGCCTGAAACCAACTTAATGCTTCTTGGTAGCCACATCATATCATCAGACCCTATGAACCTGGCTAAGTAAAACTCAAAGACTTTTTCACAAACTATGGCCAAGAAAAACCTCCCCCATTATGAATATGTATAATTGATTTTTCATTCCAAATGTAGAACTTCATGTTTACTCTTAGGTTTCACATTGGTTTGGGGCCCAGCATTCCAGGCTGTCAAGATAACTTTGAATCTTGATACTATCATCTATCATTCTCGCTATTTTCTTCCCTGTGTTTTCAGTACATTTGATAAGGGTGACTTCTATGTCTTCATCCAAGTTTTGATAAAAATCTTGAACAAAACAAGGCTAATGATGGAGCCCTGTGGCACAGTGCTAGCAATATTTTTCCAAGCCAGCAAAAAGCCATCAAATGACACTATATGGGCCTGCTTGTTCAATGAGCTGGGTACTACCTAAATGTACTATCCTCTAATCCATCTTTCACCAACTTTATCTACAAGGATATTTTGGCAAGAGTCCTGAAGAGACAAATCATTTCCTCTTCTAATCATTTTTTCCTACGTACACCCCTGTTACACAAAGCAAGCCCCTCCTGCAGATGCCCAGTTTGTACTATGCAACCCCATAGCCCCAAGACTCAGCTGACTGGACCACAGGAAAAGACCCTGGAAGCCAGAGGAACCACGTCATAGACTGTCCCAACCAGGCCCTCTTCTCCTTGAATGTGGAAATAGTGCACTTAACTCCAATTAGTCTCTCTGGGTACCTGAAATGAGAAGGGGTGCAGCCACACATAGCCAATGAGCAGAGGAAGTCAGAGTGCTGAGAGGAAATTGGATCAGACATGCCCCCAAGAATCCATGAGGCCTCAAAAAGACATTCATTCATCCTAACTGGCCATTCAGCAACTTTCAGAAAAGTCAGAAGAACATCTGTCCATCTTCAGCTCTGTGACACTTCTCCGCTTTCCCCTCATTTCTCTAAGGTCACCAGCAGAGGCTGCAGAAGCCCTCTGCAGACACCTTCAGAAGCCCGAGGTGGAAATTCTCTGGGCCTAGGAAACCATCATCATAGAGCATAGGGGCTACCTCATCGTCTGATGATCATTAATTTTTAACTTTAATTTTATGTTTATAAGAACACTTAACGTGAGATCTACCCTTTTAAAATTTTCAATGCACAATACAGTATTATTGACTCTAGGCACAATGCTGTACTGCAGGTCTCTAGAACTTACTCACCTTGTACAACTGAAACTTCATGCTTGTTGATTAGTTACTCCGCATGTCCCCCTGCCCTCAGTGCCTGACAAGCCACCGTTCCACTCTCCGATTCTGTGAATCTGACTATTTTGAATAACTCAGGTAAGTAGACTCATGCGCTATTTGTCTTTCTGTGGCTGCTTTATTTTACTTAAGGCTCATCCATGTGGTCATATATTGCAGAATTTCCTTCCTTTTAAAACTGAATAGTATCCATTGTATGCATATACCACATTTTCTTTTTTCATCCATCAATGAGACACTTAGGCTTCTTCCACATTTTGGCTACTGTAAATACTGCTACAATGAACATGGAATGTTAATGTCTCTTTGAGATTCTGATATCAATTCTTCTGTATAAATACCAAGAACTGGGATTGTTAGATCACATGGCAGTTCTATTTATTTTAATCCTTACCTAAGGATATATTTATTGAATTTTTTTTTTAAAGAGAGAGAGTGAGAAACATTGATTAGTTGCCTTCTGTAAGTGTCCCAGCCAGGGATCAAACCCCCAGCCTAGGTATGTGCCCTGACCAGGGATCAAACCCATAACCTTTTGATATATGGGATCATGCTCTAACCAACTGAGCCACCCAGGCAGGGCTCTAATTTTTTTGAGAAACCACCATGCTATTTTCCATAGTGACTGCACCGTTCTACGTTCCCACTAAAAGTGAAAAAAGGCAACCTACAGAATGGGAGGAAATATTTGCAAATCGTATATCTGATAAGGAGTTAATCTCCAAAATACATAAGGATTTCCTACCGTTCCATAGCAAAAAGAATAGCCTGGTTTTAAAAATGGGCCAAGGACTCGAATGGACACAGTATGTGACAAAATAGTCAATGTCGCTAATCATCAAGGGAACAGAAATCCACACTACAATGAGGAGCGGCCTCATGCCTGTCAGAATAGCCATCATCAAAACACAAAACAAAACCAAAACAAAAAAATCAAAAGGAGTCATGATTACTGATTTTTAAAAGTCCAGAGATATTTAAAAACCTGAACAAGTTCACAAAGCTTACAATTACTCAAAACCAGAACTAAATCCAAACATACTAACTCACTGCCCCAAGTTCCTTCCCTGACATTACCCATCGGAAGCAGGATAGAAAAACGAGGTATTCAATTAATTTTTTTCTTTTTATTTTGAGCTCATGTTCACAGATAGTATATAGACTTTATTTGGAGAACATTGTACTTGAAAGAGAAAATGAAAAGTTAAGGGGAAAGGTTTTGACTTTTAAAAATAATCATCACATAAAGGATAATGTTTCTAAAATTCAGTTACTGACCAGCACAGGCAGAAATTTAACTTATTCCTTACATCAGTTTGTTAACATTAAAATGAGGGACTTTTGGATATTCAGGATATTCAAAATACAAGGACATATTTGGCTAAGTGGTTAACTTGACAGCTTTTTAGAAACTGTCCTTTCCTTTTAAAGAAACAATTAGATGCTTCCAATTTACTTTGAATGAGCCCGTGAAGAGATGATCGAACAGAAGGGCAGAGTACGCAGGGCAGGGGGATGCCTGGATTATCCCCAGGTCGTTGTTGAAGATCTGGAAAGCTCTAAACTGAACAGAAACTTAACCTTAGCATTTGCTAATGTCAGTGTGAATTTGAGAAGTATAATCATGGCTGGACTCAAGTGTAGAAGGCTCTGAGAGGGCAGGGGGCCTCCCAGTTGTGTGAAGAGCAGACTGTCTTTACAGGCCAGCCCTGTCCTCCAAATGTAATCAAGTCCCCCAAGCACTGAAGCATCTCACCCTGTTTTAATCACTGCAGAGCATTTTCATTACCTCCCATTAACACTCTTCCCTAGAGTACAAGCTCTTCAGGAGAGCAGAGGCCTTGCTCACCCCTCCTAGGGCCTCACTGCCTAGAACAACAGACTGGCGTCTTTGTATTTTATTTGTTCATTAACACTTATCTAACCTCACCATGTAGGCCAGGCATTATTCTACTGGCTTACTTAATACTGACTCAATCCTCACGACAACCCTGTGAGCTGGGCTCCATTATTACGTGCATTTTACAGGTAAGAACACTGAGCGCACAGAAGGAGTGTCTGTCCGCTGTGAAATGGTTCAATGTGACACAGCTGGAGGGCGGAAAAGCTGGGATTTGAACCCTGGAGATCTGGCTCCAGAATCCACAGACTCCTGTAGTTAGTTGCCTTTTGTGGTAAATCATCAGTAAATTATTTGTTGAATAAAGTAGGAAAAAAAATGACAAGAGTGCAATGAAAATGAGATATGTTTAAGGAAATATTGGCTAACTACAAATCCATTGAGTTCTAATTGACTAACAGACTTAAAGTTGGACTAATTCAGATATTGTGAATTTATTTTAACAGAAAAAAAAAGAGAGAGAGAAATGTTGCTTTTTTGAATATGTGCTTCTGTGGGGGAGAAGACTGTTTTATCTATCTTATTTGCCTGCTCAAATTCGGAGTTCACATTCGGAGGCATTTAATGGCCCTCATGCAGGCGGCCTCCACGGAGCTTCTGGCCAGACCTTCCTCTTCAGGCTCAAGCGCTCAGGTGGACGGGATGTTTCCATGTGTCTAAAGCCACAGGCCTCTCTAGCTGGTATGGACAACCCTGCTCCAGCATAACCTTTTCCTTCAGAGCTCACCACTAAATGCCAGGCCTGTGCTCCTTTCGCCCCTAATCCTTACACCTACCCCCAAAATAGGCTATTATTATTCGTCTGTTTGCACAAGCTCACATAGTTAAAAAGCGGTAGAGAAGGGCCTGAAACCCAGCAGTCCGACTCTGCACTCACTTTCCTGATCACCCCGAGCACGTCATGTCCCCTCCTACAGTGGCCACTCCCACCTCTGAAATGCCCATCACTTATTTCATCGCTCTCATTCATTTGAAGCTTAGTACTTTTCCCCCTTGAGGCATATCACCTACCCAACTAAACTAAATTACCTGAAAGCCATCTAAAATATTTTATTTTTTTAAAGGTTTTATTTATTTATTTTTAGAGAGTGGGGGAGGGAGGAAGAAAGAGTGGGAGAGAAACATCGATGCATGAGAGATAGATACATTGATCGCTTGGTTGCCTCCCGCACACCACCAACCCGGGACTTGGTCCACAAGCCACGCACATGCTCTGACAGGGAATCAGACCAGCGACCTGTTCCCAGTTCACAGGTGGGTACACAGTCCACCGAGCCACACCAGCCAGAGCTAAAATATTTTAACATCAATGGAGGGAATGATGTTTAAAACTTCACAAACAAGATGGAATTAGAGCAGGGATACTCTAAACTGATTTATACACTAATAAGTTTGAGTAGATGGCCCCAGCTGGTGTGGCTCAGTTGGATGGGCATCATCCCACAAACCGAAAGGTCACCAGGCACCAGTTCAGTTTCTGGTTGGGACACATGCCTACGTTGTTTCTCTCACACATCGATGTTTCTCCCCCTCTCTTTCTTCTTCCCTCCCCGCCAACCCACCCCCCACCAGCTCTCTTAAAAAAAAAAGAAAAAGAAAAAGGAGTACATCATTTTAACTACTGAAATTTGAATTGCTACCAAGTTGTACTCTGTAATTTCATAGTATCTGAAATTGAATTATACACACTAATACACTCATTTTATAACATGAAAGGTATATGAACAATTAAATATTGATTCTGATATCACAAAAATGCCAAAACTTTTAAAGAGCATATAATGTAACAACATAGAAAGTGCCTAAGTTCTACAATAAATATAATTCAATGTGAAAGTGAAAGGAATTTCTTTCTTTCCCTTGGTTTCTCTATCTAGAATCTAAAGATAAAAAGCCACCAGCAAGTATCTATTAAAAGCTGGGTTTTTTTTTTCTTAATCAGAATTTATGAAGTCAATTTTATTTAAATTAAAAACAAGAATTCTTCTTGAAACATGTAATATCAAACCAATTCCTTGATTTTTTTCCTTCCTCTTAATTTGTAACAGAGACTCTAAGAAAATAAAATCTAAGGTTAAGGAAATTTCCATCGATGTGAAGAAAATATTTTCCAAAATTAAAATAACAAGTTCCTCCCTGGTTAACAGAACTGATTTAAGTTGCAGATACACGGCTGCCCCTGAGATCACCTTCCTCCCCAAGCACTGCGAAGGGGCCAAATCCACATCCTTCTCGGCAATTTGCAAGTCCTCTATGGGACTACCTTTTTTATGAAACGCTGCACATGCTACCAATGCTACATAAATATTTCATGATACATTAGCCAGTCCTGGAATTTCCTGCAATATTGCACAAAGTCTTTAAAACAGTGCACTGCGAGCCATAAAATAATCAGATATAAAAGTAAGCTATATCAATCCCTTGATTAACTACATTTTTTTTACCAGAATTTCAGAAAAAAGGGAGTGTCACTGCATTTCAATCTCAGGAGAGAGATTTGCCACTTAGATTACCTTACTAAAAGGCTTTTAAAATTACACCCCCCCCCTTTTTTTTATATCAGATACTATTTATCGATTGGACAAGAACCTTTATATTGTAATCTGTAGTCAAAAATAGCCCAGTGTGACTGGAAAACAGACCGCAGACTACGAATTGTAATATGCAGCAGAGAGGCTGGAGAGCTGAAGACCGCTAAGAGGGATCTTAGCTTTAAAAAGCTCATTAACATTTTGCTTTATCTACAGCTCTCCCGCAAACCTTCTCCCCGTTTCAAATTTAGTAATTTGGGACAAGAACGGCTCAGTAAATAGAAAACATCCCCAGGGAAAAATGGAGGCTAAGATTAAGGAATCAAATTTCCAAACTAAGCAATGTTTTCCATGTTGAGGGACCCCCCAGTAAGATAATAATATGTGAGAAAGTGCTTTTAAATTTTTCAAGACACTACAGAAATGTAAGGTGGTTTAATATGGAAAACTCTGAAGGGTAGCATTTTTCAATAATTTAGGAAATTCTGGGGGTATTCAGATATAATTGGAAATATTATCCTCACATACAAAAGTAGGGTCACCTCAAACCCCCCAATGTAGATCTGTTGTAAAGATAATTAAGTGGTAAAGTTTGATTTTTAAAAGCTGCTCACCTTACCATATTTCTACAACTCATGAATATTTTGCTTATTGGCTCTGATTATATTGAAAAGAGAATATTATAACATTTTTTGGTAATAATTTCAAGTGCCAGATTTTGATTGTCAAGTGGATTGTCGTTGTGGAGGGAGAGCCTTGAACTTGATACAGTAAAAAATGTCTGGTTTTTTAAAACCAGCAAAGCTCATTAAAAAGTTTTATGAGTGGTTGAAATCTTTAGATTTAGATATCTGAAACACCTTCACCTTGTAATCTGTGATCTACTCCTCAAGGTATACCACTTCCTGAGTTCTTCTGGACCCTAAACTCTGACTAATTGCTCATTTTAGAAAACTTAATAAGGTAACTCTATAAAAAATTAAACTAAAGGAAAACCCAGAACTCCAAGGGTTTTTTTTTTCTTTTTCCGTTTAGGCTGGGCTGATTCAAGAGAATTGGTTGGGGAAAGGCTGCCATCTTGTGGCCACAAATAATAACTTGCTTCAGGAGCTTTATGGTTCCCAGAGCCTCTGACAGCTGCTCCCACAGAAAAGAGGAAATCTTCCAATCAGCTCTCTGTGCATACGAAGCCTCCCCGCTAACAACAACAAAAATTTCAAAATTAAAGTGGAAAATTCTAATTTCAGAAAAAAATTAAAGCGGAAATAACATTAAAAACTTTTAATTTTATATTTTTTATTTATTTATTTTCAGAGAGAGAAGGGAGGGAGAAAGAGGGAGAGAAATCTTGATGTATGAGAAATATGTTTATCAGTTGCCTCTCACACGCCCCCACGTGGGGACCTGGCCTGCAATCCAGCCTGACTGGGAATGGAACAGGTGACCTTTGGTTTGCAGGTCGGCGCCCAATCCACTGAGCCACAACAAAGAGGGCTAAACAACTTTTTGCTTAAATAAAACTTTTTCCTTCCTTAGGAGGAAGATGAAATGGGAGATAAGAGCAAGAGATACGGGCTCCCCTCCCTCCTCAGTACCACAGGAGGCAGGAGGTGACTGACCTAAAGGGCCCGGTGGAGGGCGAGTCTTAGAGGTTTTGCCTCCATCACGTGGAAAACTACCCCTAGACTAATGCTGCTCTGGCCCCACCTAACAAAACGTAAAAGCAAGACCCACACTTGTGATGTGAGCTAGTTCAGTGGTTCCCGATCCTAGAAAGTGGTCAGAATCACCTAAAGACTGCTGGTTGGCCCCACCTTCAGAGAAGATGATTTAACTGCCTGGGCAAGAGATATTGTTTTAAAGGTTTTCAGGTGACTCTCATGAGCAACCAGGGTTGAGAACCATCCATTGCTGCCAGAAATGTGTAAAGTTTCTAACCCAGTGTTTAGAATGCCCTTTCATCCTCCTACCTACGGGTGCGATTTTTTATATTCATATAGCATACGGAAGTTGGCACACACTTTTTGCATATTTTAAGATGCTAACATATATTAAGCACAATCCCACACACACTATCTCATTTAATGCTTAGAGAATCCTGGAGTAGTTCAGTTGCCTACCCAAGATCCCACAGTTAATAACAACCCAGGGGAGCTGAGCCCAGAGCCCGCTCTCTGATCTGCAGCTCCTGTGCTGCCCCACAGCTCCCCAGATACCTTGGGGAGCAGGTGAGAGGAGCATCTCAGACATTGTGAAACAGAGAGGAGTCAGCTACAGATCTGTGATGAAAGCCAACACATTTGTCCGTGGGACCACCTGCCATTACCAAGCTTCACTGGGGCATGGTCCTCAGGGACAGTTGGCCAGGAGAGACACCTAGCAGAGCCAGGACAAGAAAGTGCAAAAATAATGTCCTTTCCTTTCTCGTATTCAACTCCACACCAGCCGGGAAACAAGCTTTACAAATACCTTACACTTCTGTGACAGAGGAGCAATAATTTCTGAGAAACTCTGTTAGGACTCCTCTTTCCCATCCCATTCCCTTCCAAAAGAAGTCCAACGAAAGCAGCAAGCCTGGCCCCAAGCTGGCCAGGGGTTTTCTATCCTTACCTGATACTTTTGGGGCTTCAGGGAGGGGTCTGTACCCATTTGCAACCTCCCTGCAGTTCCTCCCTGAAGTGAAGGAACAATGGGAAAGGCCTGACAGCCACTTTCACCAGACTAATTAAACCAGAATGCTGGTTGACAACACTGCAACCTAAAAGAGGTTGACAGGCAGACGAATCCATCGTGATGTTGCGTGATGCAGCAGCACGGGATTAGAGCTCAGACTAGCTTTCGGAGTCGGAAAACCGGGCTCCTGGGTCCTCTGCCTTACCCGCAGGAGCACAGGTCGCAGATGCACTTCCTCTTCCCCGGGGCCATTCGGAGTCCTGACTTTTGGCGCAGAGCATCCCCCGTGTCGCCGCCTCGGAGACCCCAACCGCCTCGCTGGGGGCGCACCAAGTTTTGAGGGCCTTAGCAAATGTTCTGAATATTTACTCCAAAGAAAATTTAAGCGGCCCTTTAGCAAAGTCCGGTTGTCTGTTCCCTTTCTTGAGCTGGCTTTGCGCGAGAGAAGCACTGAGCGTGGATGGCGCGCCAGCCCTGTGAGCTTCCCCTGAACGTCGCCACACCGGCGTCTGCAGGCCCAGCCGCGCGCCTGGAGCAGCGAGCCCAGCCTTGGAAGCCACGCTGCACGCGGACCCGTGGGGCCTCTGTGACGTCACTAGGGCCAGGAGGCGCGCCTCTGGCGGTCATGATGTCACAGCGGCCGCTTGTGAGGTCAGAAAGCTCCCAGCGCCTCCCCTTTGTCCCGTGCCCAGGACAAAGATTCCCCATTGGAACTTGAAGAAACCTGAAGAAAGGTGGACATGACAATTTTGTAAAGCTCCTGAGTTAGCACATCAGCAAATGCCATGATCACTTGTGCAAAAGAACTGCCACCACATTAGGTGGCCGTTTTCTAGCTCTAGGACCCATGGCGCCCCTTCTTGTAGGAAAGAATCCTTTGACTTCCTGAAGACTGGCCTTAAATACCATTTCCAGATCTCTCTGCAGAAGTCAATGCTTTGGGCTCCACCCACAGATCCTACACTCTTGAGAACAAAGCAGTTTCAGGGCACCTAGGTCGTTACTGCTCAGGTGCGTACTCAGTCACTTCTCCAGGTCCTAGCAATGACACTGTGGGACACTGGTTAGGTTTTAGTTGTGCATCAGAATCACCTGGCTTGATAAAAACATGATGGCGAGGTCTCACTCCTGGAGTTTCTGATTCAGTAGGTCTGGCATAGGCAGAGAATTTGCGTATCTGCATTGAAGACCACACTTTAAGAAGCACAGCTTTAGAGTGTTGTTTCGGGGTTTTTTTGTTGTTTTGGGGGGTTTTTTTGTTTGTTTCTTTGTTTGTTTTTTGCCTCTCTAAGAAGCCTTCCGCTCATATAGCTTTTCAGCTTACCTAATCCTGAGAACCAAATACAGATCCCACCCAGAAGCCTCCTGCTTAAAAGAATCTCTAGTCTGGACCCTGGTTTCAAGAAGTCAGGTGACTCCGATCATGAAGCAAGCACCAGGGACACTGCTCTGGCACGTTGTGTGGACTCACACATCAGGACTTCCTGGTTGTGGGAAATGGGAGCTGAAAGTACTGATCATCCTTGGCTTGTTTTTATTTTCCATGCTTCCTAAGACTTCCCATGAGTTTCAGTGAATCAGTATGCCAGTCAGAGGATTATTAGACTTCACGACACTTCATACTCAGAGTTTGTTATTTTTCTTCCATGCGAAGCTTCAGAACAAAGGTTAGCAAAGTATTGCCAGCAAGCCAGATTCAGCTGATCACCTGTTTTGGTTTGGTCAGCAAGCCAGGAATGGTTTTTACATTTATTAATCATTGAAAAAAATTAAGAGAAAATGATAAAATTCAAATTTCAGTGTCTGTAAAATTTTGAATCTTGTCAAGAATTGGTGGAGATATTCCTAATTTTGCTCTTGGCCCTCAAAAGCTAAAATATTTACTATATGACTTTTATGGAGAAAGTTTGCCAACCCCAGCTCCAGAAAGTCAAAAAGGTGAATCAGAGGGAAGAAAAGCTTACTGATTGTTCTTAAGAGCAGTGGAGGGTGAAGCTGCCCCTTACCTTCCTGGTAGGGTGTCAGGGTTCTAAAGGAGAGGATGGGAACTTGGGGGACAGAACAAGATGGTGAGGTGGGAGCTAGTGAAGGCAAGGCGAAGCCTGAATGCCATCCCTTGCCATTGACAGGGAGCATCAATCATGCGACCCTTCCATAGGAACTATAGCACTGAACACCACCTTCTTTTGGCAGCTGACTAAACATTCTCCATGCATCTTCCAGAAGGATGTCCTGCTCATACCCCCAGACTTTGATGAGAACAACCCCCCAGTCAAACTATCCTTGTGGATACCAGCCTTGTCAACAACTCATGGCACTTCCAACTTCTTCCATCCCTCCCCACAACAGAGGGTGGAGATCTTGAAAGATAAAGCTGGTGTGAATAAAGCAGCCTCAACACAGGTATTTCTGTAGAGCTGCTGCTGGGCAGGAAAACCTACCCCCTGCCACACTTATTACACTTGCTACCCATGTTTCGTTAGTTCCAGCCAACTCCAACTCATTTAAACACCTAACTCTGGGCTTCCAGCCAAGATAGAGGCATAGGTAGATATGTTTCGCTTCCTCGTACAACCAAAAAGAAGGATAACAGATGATTTAAAAAGAAAAAACAACCAGAGCTGCCAGAAAATCAAACTGTATGGAAGTCTGACAACCAAGGAGTTAAAGAAACATTCATCCAGACCAGTAGGAGGAGCAGAGACAGGAAGCCAGGGCAGTGAGGACATGCGACAAGGCGGCAGCTGACAGACCAAGGCAGGAGACCCATCAGCTGGTGGACCAGGTGGTCCCACATTAGCATGCAGATAAGCTGGGAGGAACAACTGGGGACTGAGACAGACCGTGCAACACAGGGTTCCAGTGTGGGAAACTCAGGCCTCAAAAACTCTGGCTGTAATAACCTATGGGGATTGCAGTTGCAGGAGAAACTCCCAGTCTCATAGGGGAGTCTACTGGAGGGGCCCACAGGCTTCCATAACATACACAATCCCACCCACCTGGGAATCAGCACCTGAAAGAGCACAATCCACTTGTGGGAAGCAAAGGAAGTGACTGAAAGCTGGGCTAGAGCCAAGCAAGCCACATTGTTCCCTCTCTCACCCCTCCCCCACATACAGTGCCACAACAGTGACCTGGGTTGCCCCACCCTAGCAAATACCTAAGGCTCTACACCCTTATAATGTAACAGGTGCACTGAGACAAAAAAATATGGTCCAAATGAAAGAACAGATCAAAACTCCAGTAAAAATAGCCAAGTACTGGAAGCAACCTAAGTGCCCATCAGCAAATGAGTGGATCCAAAAACTATGGTATATTTACACAATGGAGTTTTACGCAGCAGAGAGAAAGAAGGAGCTTATACCCTTTGCAACAGCATGGATGGAACTGGAGAGCATTATGCTAAGTGAAATAAGCCAAACGGTGAGGGACAAATACCATATGATCTCACCCTTAACTGGAACATAATCAATAGAAGAAAAAAGCAAACAAAATACAACCAGAGACATTGAGGTTGGGAACAGTCTAGCAGTGGCCGGGGGGAGTGGGGTGGGGACAGTGGGAAGAGGGGATTGCAGTAACTATTATAAAGGACACATGGACAAAATGGGGGGAGGGTGGAGGTGGGGGAGGGAGGTGGGTTCAGCTGGGGTGGGGTGGAGGGATGGGGAGAAAAGGCATACAACTGTAATTGAATAACAATAAACATTTAAAAAAATTAAATTTAAAAAAAAAACTTCAGTAAAAGAACTAAGTGATGAGGAGATAGCCAACCTATCAGATGCAGAGTTCAAAACACTGGCAATCAGGATGCTCACAGAAATGGTTGAGTATGGTTGCAAAATAGAGGAAAAAGTGAAGGCTATGCAAAGTGAAATAGAGAAAAATATATAGGGAACCAACAGTGACAGGAAGGAAACCGGGACTCAAATCAATGGAGTGGACCAGAAGGAAGAAAGAAACATCCAACCAGAACAGAATGAACAAACAAGAATTAAAAAAAAAAAAAAATGAGGAGAGGCTTAGGACCCTCTGGGACAACTTAAAACATTCCAACATCTGAATCATAGGGGTGCCAGAAGGAGAAGAGAAAGAGCAAGAAATTGAACACTTATTTGAAAACATAATGAAGGAGAATTTCCCCTATCTGGCAAAGGAAATAGACTTCCAGGAAGTCCAGGAAGCTCTGAGAGTTGCAAAGAAGTTGGACCCAAGGAAACACACACCAAAGCACATCATAATTACATTACCCAAGAGGAAAGATAAAGAGAGAATCTTAAAAGCAGCAAGAGAAAAGGAGACAGTTACCTACAAAGGAGTTCCCAGAAGACTATCAACTGATTTCTCAAAAGAAATCATACGGGCAAGAAGGGGCTGGAAAGAAGTATTCAGTCATGAAAGGCAAGGACCATCATCCAAGATTACTCTACCCAGCAAAGCTATCACTTAGAATGGAAGGGCAGATAAAGTGCTTCCCAGATAAGGTCAAGTCAACAGATTTTGTCATCACCAAGCCCTTATTATATGAAACGTTAAAGGGACTTACCTAAGAAAAAGAAGATGATCAAAACTATGAACAGTAAAATGACAACAAATTCACAACTATCGACAACTGAACCTATAAAACTAACTAAGCAAACAACTAGAACAGGAATAGAATGACAGAAATGGAGATCACTTGGAAGGTTATCAGCAGGGAGGTAGAGGGGGAGGAGGGAGAATGGGGGAAAAGGTACAGGGAATAAGAAGCATAAATGGTAGGTACAAAGTAGACAGGGGGAAGGTAAGAATAGTATGGGAAATGTAGAAGCCAAAGAACTTATATGTATGACCCAGGGACATGAACTAAGCAGGAGAATGATGGTGGGAGGTGGGTGCAGAGCAGAGGGGAATAAAGGGGAGAAAAATGGGACAACTGCAATAGCATAATCCATAAAATATACTTTAAAAAATATTAATCAGAGATGCTCATCATCACTAGCCATCAGAGAGATGCAAATTAAAACCACAATGAGGTACCATCTCACACTGGTCAGAGTGGCCAACATAAACAAATCAACAAACAAATGTTGGAGAGGATGCAGAGAAAAGGGAACCCTAGTGCACTGTTGGTGGGAATGCAGACTGGTGAGGCCACTGTGGAAAACAGTATAGAATTTCCTCAGAAAACTAAAACTGGAACTGCCCCTTTGACCCAGCAATTCCACTGCTGGGATTATACCCTAAGAACCCTGAAACACCAATCCAAAAGAACCTATGCATCCTAATGTTCATAGCAGCACAATTTACAATAGCCAAGTACTGGAAGCAACCTAAGTGCCCATCAGCAAACGAGTGGATCAAAAAACTATAGTACATTTACACAATGAAATTCTACACAGCAGAGAGAAAGAAGGAGCTTATACCCTTTGCAACAGCATGGATGGAACTGGAGAGCATTATGCTAAGTGAAATAAGCCAGGCGATGAGGGACAAATACCATATGATCTCACCTTTAACTGGAACATAATCAACAGAAGAAAAAAAGCAAACAAAATATAACCAGAGACATTGAAGTTAAGAACAATCTAACAATAGCCAGGGGGGAGTGGGGAGGGGACAGTGAGGAGAGGGGATTACAGGAACTACTATAAAGGACACATGGACAAAATCAAGGGGGAGGGGATGGGGAGGGAGGTGGGTTTGGCTGGGGTGGGGTGAAGGGATGGGAAGAAAAGGCATACAACTGTAATTGAATAACAATAAAATTTTTTTTAAATATATTAATCAGGAAAAACAATTTAATGTCACTTGCTATGCATTAAACATGCTGCTTACCTTCCCATAAGCTTTCTCATCTCTCTCTTAAAATTAACTATCATATCATAAATCCATCATAAATGTATCATACTACATACCCATATATCATACCCATATTACAAATCAGAACACTGAAGTTAGGAAGTAAACTCACTCAAAATGACACAGCTAAGAAGTACTGGAGCTGGGAGTCAGACTTACCTAGGTCTTCTTTTCAAACTTTTCCACCCAAGAAAAGGGCAAAGAAAAAGAATGAATAGGTAAGCTGGAGATCTTAAAGACCACTACAAATGGTATTTTATCTTAAAATTTTACATTTATTTCTCAATATGGTCATCTTTATTTACTGGTTTCCCAAAAATATTTTCAATACATTGATAGTCTGAAGCTACACAATTTATATTCTGTGGCCTTATAACCCACCTAACCACAAACTCATTGCTATAAACTATCTGAAAATCTCCTGGTAGATCATTGTTGAAAATCTATAGTTACTCCTCTGAGCACAAAGCACTTTAGCCAAGCATTGTCTTTTTAGCATCCCTAACTATTTTAGATTGCTAAACTTCATCAGCACCGACAGGCAACTCTCCCACCATAACACACGGACTGGACCTCTACCATTCGACCATTCATTTAGTCCACAAACACTTACCAGTCCCCTAAGGGGACCCAGGGTACTGAATTATGGAGACAAGGACAGGGCCTTCATGGAACTTAATCTACAGACAGAAGCAGATGACCAAAATATTGCCTAAGTGTATCACTATAAACTACTGTAAGCATGAAGAAGGAAAAATAAGGAACACAGTAAATTATTTTTAATATTTGAGGAATAAATAATACCAATCCTACATAAACACTTTTAGAAAATACAGAAGGAAGAAACACTTCTGAATTCATTCTATGAGGCCAGAATGAATTCTAAAACCAGATAAAATTGTCACACAAAAAGTACAAACCAATGTCTTCATGAGCATAAAGGTAAAAACCCTTTTGAAATATTAGCAAGCTGAAACCAGCAACATATAAAGATTACATGCCATGACCAAGAGGAGTTTATTCCAGGAATACAGGGTTTTTTGACATTGGAAAATCAATTAATGCGATACACCACACCAACAGAATAAAGGACAACAAGTATTTCATCTTTTCAATAGATACAGAAAAAGCATTTGACAGAATCCAATACTCATTCTTGATAAAAAAAAAAAAATCCTCAAGAAATTGAGAAAAGAAAGGGATTTCCTCAACCTAAAAAAGGGCATTTACAAAAAAGCTGTGATTGTCATCACGTTTAGTGGTAAGACTAAGTGTTTCTCCCCTGACATAAGGAACCAGACAAAATGTTTGTTCTCACCACTTCTATTCAACAGCCTGCTGGAGGTTATCACCAGTGGAATAAAAGAGAAAAAAGATTAAGTCATCCATATTGGAAAGGAAAAAATAAAACTGAATTTGCAGATGACATGATCCTATATATAGGAAACCCTAAGAACTCTATTTTTTAAAAAACTACTAGAAAAAGGAAGAAAGTTAAGCAAGGTTGCAGGAGATAAGCTCGATTACAAAAATCAACTGAATTTCTAGATACTAGCAAATAAGAATCCAAAAGTTAAATTAATGAAACAATTTGATTCACAATGGCATCAAAATGAATAAAACACATGGAAATAAATTTAACCCTGTAAGTGTAAGACTTTTATAGTGAAAGCTACAAAGCATTGCTGAGAGAAATTAAGATCTAAATGAATTGAGAGATATATCATGTGCATTGATCAAAATATGCAATGTTGTTAAGAAGGCAATTCTCCCCAAATTGATTTGTAGATTCAATGCAATCCCTATCAAAATCCCAGCAAACTTTTTTTTATAGAAATTGGCATGTTGATCCTAAAAATTTATATAGAGCCAAAGAACCCAGAATAGCCATATAATTCTGAAAAAAAAAAACAACAAAGAGCCCTGACCAGTGTGGCTCAGTTGGTTGGACATCGTGCCACAAAATGAAAGGTCACCTGTTCCATTCCTGGTTAGAGCACATGCCTGGGTTGCAGGTTTGGCCCCTGACTGTGATGTGTACAATGTTTCTCTCTCACATTGATGTTTCTCTCCCTCTCTTCCTCCCTCCCTTCCCTTCTCTCTATAAATAAATACAATCATTTTTAAAAAACAGGAACAACAAAGAGGACTTAAACCACCCAATTTCTACACATTATCAAAATGATAGCTAAGGTAATCAAGACAGTGTTATATTGAATAAGGAAAGACATATAAATAGAGATCAAGGAACAGAATGGAGTGCCCATAATCAAAGTCTCACAGTTATAGTCCATTGATTTCCAAGAAAGGTGACAAGGCCACTCAAGGAGGGAAGGATGGTCTTTTCAACAAGTGATGCTGAGATGACTGGACATCCATATGCAGGGAAAAAGAAAACTTATACAAAAATTAACTCAAAATAAAGCATATACTTAAATGTAAAATCTAAAACTACAAAACATTTAGAAGAAAACAAATAACCAAGTCTTTGTGACCTTCAATCTTCAGTTAGGCAAATATGTTAAATATACTCCAAAACCATGATCCATAAAACTAAAAAAAATGACATAGCAGACTTCATAAAAAATGTACTTGTCAGAAGACCATGTGAAGAGAATGAAAAGATAAGTACCGACTGGGAGAAATACTTGCAAATCACTTATCTAATAACTTGTATCCAGAATATACAAACAATTCTTACAACTCATAATACAACCAAATTTCAAAAGAACAAGAGACTTTAAGAGATTTCACCAAAGAAAATATATAAATGCCAAAAAGCAAATGAAAACATGCTTGTGCAGGAAAGAGTTAACACGGCAAGCCTGAAACTGCTATCCTTGGACAGTCCTGCTTGCAAGGATTGCCCTCGGCTAAGAATTTGGATTTGGGGAGAGTTCCCACCACTCCCTGAAAATAATGGCTCACTGTGCCTTAACAATTCAAGCAATGTGGTTTATATGGAACACATGCTTTCCTTTTGAGAACCTGGGAATTTGGTACATGCTAGGTAAATGGTGCCTATATGACTGGCCCCCAATATAAAGCCTGGGCCATGAGTCCCTAGTAAGATGTCCTTGGAGACATTCTACTTGTGTTGTCACAACTCATCGCTAGAAGAATAAAACATGTCCTTTGTGACTTCACTGAGAAAGGACTTCTGGAAATCCATGCCTGGTTTCCTCCAGACTTCACCCCATTTGTGTCTTCCCTCGCTGCTTTTGCTAAGGGTCCTCTCACTGTAATAAATCAAAGCCATGAGTATGATGACTACATGCTGAGTTCTCTGAGTCCCCCTAACAAATCATTGAGCCTGGGGGTGGTCTTCAGGAGCCCCAACACAATGCACGACATCAATAATCATTAAGGATATGTAAATTATAACCATCATGAGACTCTACTTCATTATAGCCATTAGAATGGCTATAATCCAACATTGTTGCCAAAGATGTGAAAAAAGTGGAACTCTCATACATTGCTGATAAGAGTGTAACATGGTACAGCCACTTTAGAAAACAGTTGGCAGTTTCTTAAAAAGTTAAACATACTCTTACCAGGTAACCCAGGAATTCAACTCATAGGCATTCACCCGAAAGATATGAAAACATCTGTCTACATAAAAACTTTCATATGAACATTCATAGAAGCATTATTCTTAATAGCTTAAAAACTGGAAACAATTCCAATTTCCATCAACTGGTGAATGAACAAACAAAATATAGTAGTGTATATTCAAACAATGGAACACTATTCAGCAAAAAACAAAATAATTTGAGTATTAATACATGTTATAATATGGATGAATCTCAGAAACCATAGGGTAAGAGAAAGAAATAAAATACAAAAAACTACATACTGTATGATTCCACTTGCATTAAGTTCCTAAAGAAGGCAAACTGATAGAAAGTGGAGCAGTGCCTGGGTCTCACAGTGGGAGCAGAGCTTGATGGCAAACAAAGGCGAGGGAACTTTTGGGGGTAGCAGAAATGCTCTAAAACTGAGCTGTGGTGATGGTATATGCACTTACACACAATGGATGGATTTTATAGTATGTAAGTTATACCTCAATAAAGCTTTTTTTAAGTAAAAAAAAAAATCCCCTGGAAAAAGCCCCTCTTGGTATCATTATCAAAATATTATTAGTTTTGAATAATTTCAGTCAACATTTCTTTCATTTCCAAATAAGATGGTAAATTGAACACATGGATTTATCTTTCTGTCTCCAAAATTCCACTAAAATGAGAGTAATGGGCTGAGAGTGTAAGGACAAAGTTAGGATATGAGATAATAACATCAAATTTGAAGAAGCACAAAAGCACAAGGAAGAATGGTACTGACTTACCTGACACAAGAAAGCTGAATCCTGAGCCAGCAGTAGGGAAAACCAGAAAGAGCATCACATTTACCACAGAGCCTCCAAAATATTTATGTTACTCAGCTTAACAATAACCCACAACCTTCAGACCAACTTAAGCCTCCAAAATATTTATGAATTGGCAGCATCAGTGGAAATAAAGGTTTCCTGAAGGACTGTTTCAAACTTATTTTATGAGGCCAGTATCATCTTAATACCAAAGCCAGATAGCACAAAAAAAGAGAAAAAAGGAAAGAAAGAGAGGGGCGAGAGAGGAAGGAAGGAAGGAAAAACTACATGCCAATATCTCTAATGTTGTTAAATTTCGTTTGCTAGTATTTTATTATGCCAAGTTTAACAACATATCAAAAAGATTATACACCATAACCAACTATAATTTACCCCTGAAATGCAAGATTGTTTTAATACATGCAAATCAATCAATGCGATACAGCACAATAACAGAAATAAAAGATAAAAACCACAGGGTCACCTCAATAGATACAGGAAAGGCATTTGACAAAGTTCAACATCCATTCATGATAAAACTCTCAACAAAACAGGTATCAAAGGAAATTTCCTCAACACAAAATAGGGCATTTATGAAAAGCCACAGCTAACATAAATGAAGAAAAACTGAAAGTTGTTTCTCTAAGATCCAGTCAAAGGCAAGGATGCCCATTCTTGCCACTTCCATTCTACATAGTGCTGGAAGTACTAGCAAAAGCAATCAGACCAAAAGAATAAAAGGCATCCAAATTAGAATTAAAGAAGTAAAATTATCACTGTTTGCAGATTACATGCTCCTGTATGTATAAAACCCTAACACCCTCCCCCCCCAAAAAAAACTGTTAGAACTAATAAATTCAGTAATATTTCAGGATACAAAAATCAACATACAAAAATCAGTTGTGTTTCTATATACCAACAACAATCTATCTGAAAAGACTCAAGAACACAATCCCATTTACAATAGCATCAAAAAGAATAAAAACAATTAGGAATACATTTAAACAAGATTATGCTAGTATCTTTTTTAAAAAATTAAATGTATAGTAGCTGAGAGTAGAATGATTAACCAGGGTCAGGGTGGTGGGGGAAATGGGTAGATACTGGTCAAAGGGTACAGAGTTGAGGTTATGTAGGATGGATAAGTCTAGAGATGTAACCTACAGCATGATGACTATAGTTAAGACTGTATTGAATACTGGAAATTTTCTAAGAGTGGATTTCAGATGCTCTCACAGCACAGAAAGAAATAGGTAACTGTATGAGATATATTCATTAGCTTGACTGTAGTAATCATTTCACTGTGTATTATCAAATCATCATGTTGTACACCTTAAAGATATACTATTTATATTTTAAAGTAAAATTGCATTTCATCATTTAACAAATGTGTAACTTGGCAATGTTACTTAAACCCTTATAAGATTCGATTTACTCACTTTAAAGTCGGGTTATTTATTCATAGGGTCATTGTGAGGATTGAGCTAATGCACGGGTTCCATATTAGTTTCCTCGAGGTTTGGAATGCTGATTATAAATTCTAAAGTCTGAGATTACCAAGAAAGCAGGTGTGAGAATGGAACTTCCAAACAGAAAAAAAGCACTAACTGGGACACAGCATATTGCTCCGTAGGAACTTACTCCCATGAAACATGACAGCCCTACCTATGCCCGTCATTTAATCTCTTGAAGTCTCACTTTCCTCATCTGTACAGTTGTCATTTGCCCTGCCCTCGTACTCAGTAAACCAGGGAATCTGGAGAGGCCTGCCTAGGCTGAAGAAGTAGTCCTTCCTCTGCTTCACCTGTCTCCCACCCTGGCCTAAAACACCCAAGCCCACCGCGCTCTTAAAGCCAGGTGTCGGGGTTTTTTTTGGTTTTTTTGTTTTTTTGTATGGGGATTTTCTTTTCTTGCCGCAAGGTGGCAGCATTCTCCCAAGAGACCACACACGTGCAACTTTGCAACCCTAAACCCGGCTTTGAAAGAGAACAGAACACCAGAATCCGGAAGACCCCTTCCACTTTTCTCGTTCGGGCGGCCCCTGCTCGGTTTCCTTAAAAGAGCATTTATCAATGCTCGTTAGGCAGTAACCGCCGAGCCCGGGCGTTCTCGCGAGATCGCCGCCGGAAGTGGGTGGCAGCGAGGCCGCAGCGACTCACTTCACCGGAAAGCGAGCCGTGCTTCAGAGCAGTTGCTACCGTTTGCCCCAGGGCGCTCTCCTGTGAAGCAGAGCTCAGCCCACCGCGGCCTTGACCCCCTGAGCTCGCTCTTTCGGCTTCCCGGCGGCACAGCTGCGCGGCCCAGCCTGCGGAGGTCCCGCAACGCCCGGCCACTCCCTCCCTCCGCGCTGCAGTTAGGCCGCGCGCCTTGAGGCCCAGTCCGCGGCGGCTCCGGCGGGTGATGCCAAATACAGCCATGAAGAAAAAGGTGCTGTTGATGGGAAAGAGCGGGTCGGGAAAGACCAGCATGAGGTCGATTATCTTTGCAAATTATATTGCTCGCGACACCCGGCGCCTGGGTGCTACCATTGATGTGGAGCACTCCCACGTCCGATTTCTGGGCAACCTGGTGCTGAACCTGTGGGACTGTGGCGGTCAGGACACCTTCATGGAAAATTACTTCACCAGCCAGCGAGACAACATCTTCCGTAATGTCGAGGTGCTGATTTACGTGTTTGACGTGGAGAGCCGCGAACTGGAAAAGGACATGCATTATTACCAGTCGTGTCTGGAGGCCATCCTCCAGAACTCTCCTGATGCCAAAATCTTCTGCCTGGTGCACAAAATGGATCTGGTTCAGGAGGATCAGCGTGACCTGATTTTTAAAGAGCGAGAGGAAGACCTGAGGCGTTTGTCTCGTCCACTGGAGTGCGCTTGTTTTCGAACGTCCATCTGGGATGAAACCCTCTACAAAGCCTGGTCCAGTATTGTCTATCAGCTGATTCCCAATGTCCAGCAGCTGGAGATGAACCTAAGGAATTTTGCCCAAATTATTGAGGCCGATGAAGTTCTGCTGTTCGAGAGAGCTACGTTCCTGGTCATTTCCCATTACCAATGCAAAGAGCAGCGCGACGTCCACCGATTTGAGAAGATCAGCAACATCATTAAGCAATTCAAGCTGAGCTGCAGTAAATTGGCCGCCTCTTTCCAGAGCATGGAAGTTAGGAATTCTAACTTCGCTGCTTTCATCGACATCTTCACATCAAACACGTACGTGATGGTGGTTATGTCGGATCCGTCGATCCCGTCTGCAGCTACTCTGATCAACATACGCAATGCCAGGAAACACTTTGAGAAGCTGGAGAGAGTGGATGGTCCCAAGCACAGCCTCCTTATGCGTTAAATATTGCCAAATGCTTTCTGAAAGTGCTTAATTGCCTTTTCCACCACCCCGCACCCCACCCCCCGCATCCTTTTAGTATTCGTTATTGTCGTGAGCTTAAAAGTGGGCTTTGAAATGTGTGCTGCTTACTACTTCATCCCTTTCTTCCCAATTTCCCTTTCTTTGGACGCTATTTACTCATCTATCTAGTAGAGCTTCAAGATGGCCTTTCTGAAAAGTTGATATGGTTTAACACTAAAGTAGGTGGTGTGTGTGTGTGTATGTGTTCTTATTACCTGGTTATAATAGATAATACACATCAAAGCCTTTGCAATATCTTCCTGTATTATTTACAAGATTGCAAAGATGGAATGTTACTATTTTATCAGCAAGGTATTAAAATGCATTTATAAATTCTTCTTGGCTTCAATCATGAATAAACATTTGCTGTTAGCAATTTAAAATATGGTCTTATTTTAAGTAATTTTAAAGGTGGTTAGTAAGTAAATTAAAGATTCTGACTGCCCACAAGAGTTTCTTAATTGGTAAATTTGATTATGTGATTGTAACCCCCAGCAGCTTAGGGATGTTCATAGCAGTCTTAACAGAGTGGTTATGAGTATTGGCTTTGGAGCTACACTGACCACCAGAGCTGAGTTTTTATTCTAGTCCCTTAACTAGCTCTGTGAACTGAGCAAGGTAATTTGTTTTTTTTTTCCCCTCATTTATAAAAGGTGGGTAAGAATAGCACTACAACATAGGATTGTTACAAGGATTCAATTAAAACATGGGAAACATTTAGAATGGTGCCTGGCACATACTTCGTCCTGTATCAGCTGTCAATACCACCTGAAACATTCTCTTCCCCCACATCCCAGAATTACTGAACATGCAGACTAAATATTTGAGCCCTTATTAAATGCCAGGTATTCTTAAATACTTGATGTGCATTTTCTTATTAAGCCTCACAACGTATGAGGTAAATTACTTTTATCTCTTAATAGATGAGGAAACTGGTATGACGTAATATAGCTGAACCTAGGCAATATGGTTACAGATCCTCCCCCTTTCCTGTTACATCCCAGTACTTTGCTGACAGAAAAGTTAATCATAAAAATCCTAGCTTTTTAGGTATACATTAATTATGTAATTCCCCTAATTTTACAGATGGAGGAAACTGAAGACCAGGAAGTTAAAGGACTTAATAGTGTTTCATTCACTTTGGGCAAGATCACTTTCCCATTTTTATTTGTCTGGATACTGGATAATATTGAATCAGATTCTTAGATTAACTACTTTGGGAGAAGGATTCTATGATTCCTAATGTGGATTGGCAATGTGGTATAGGGAAATCAGAGAAAAACACCTAAAATGCCCCTTTCCAACTGCCTTAAAGATTGTTTTTAAGTGTAATCTATATATTTTAGATCCAAGAAACCTCTGATCAACTCCCCACCTTTTACAAATGAGACATGAGCTCTCTACACAGATTAAATGTAAGCAATAGGACTTTAGAATTTTCAAGGCTTTATAAAGTTAACATTTTTAAAACCCTTTATAGCAACAGCTACGAATGACAAGGTCCCTAACCTTGAAGAGCAAGAAGCTAACCAAATGTAAATCATTAAATTCATCTAATTTGAGCCTTTGGCAATAAGTATAAAGACTCCAAATGAAAAAACTGAAGGTACAGATGTCCTTTTTAAAATACCACATTTTGTGACTTTAGTAATTAAAATGGCAGTAACAAGATGCTCTGTCTGGATCACTGAATCTCACAAATTCCTATTGATGAAGTTACTGATATAACTATATATATAATCATTTCATGATTTGCAGGGTATGGTTTTTTGATAAATAGGAAATTCCAGAGCTAGGTGGTATAATGTTGAATGTTTATTCAAGACTTGAGTATGTAGAACATATTTACAAATAGTCCCATAGAAAACATGTTAAATTTAGGTGTGTAGACGACATTCACGGTGAATAAGGAAAAAGAGCAACTATGTATCTGCAACTTAATGTGAAAGTGTTTTACTTACTTAATACTCTCCTTACATTGAGGAAAATGTCCCTAAACATTTAATTTTTGTATACTCAGAATAGGAAAAACAGGATTTCCTTTTATACAGGCCTCAAGAATTCCTATTTTTTCTTTAGATAAAATTGACGTAATAGATCATGGTTAAGAAACACATTAAGAATGGTCTCAAAATATTTGTTCTGTTTTTGGTTAAATTAACCCCAAATGTTTTTTCTTTAATCTCAAATATTCTTGTTTCATTTAACATTACATGCTTGTCCTTTTTGTTTAAATTTTTTAAAACTGATTTTTAGGGAGGAAAATTGAGAAACAATGAATTGTGTTCCATTTATCTATGCACTCATTGGCTGATACGTGTATGACTGGGGATCACACCCACAACCTTAGCTAACAGACATCACTGACCAACTGAGCTACCTGGCCAGGGCCTGGCTCGTCCTCTTCAAACATGTTTAAAAAATTAAGACATTTTGGCATTATCTGAAGTTTCAAGTTGACGTAGTAGCCAGTTTACACTTTATTTTATGAATAGTGAGTAAAACAAGGTACATTCTGTGTAATCTATGAGTGTAATGAGAAAAAGTACATTCTATAACAATAAAGTAGCCCTCTTTACCATTAATTCCATCCCAGAAGAGGGAAAGAAAACAGTATTTGCCTTGGAGGAGTGGTCCCCAACCTTCTTGGCACCACAGACCAGTTTTCTGGGAAGGAGGGTGAGGGGGACAGGAGGCAGAGCTCAGGCAAGCTTTGCTTGCTGCCAGGTTCCTAACAGGCCACAGACCACAGTCTGTGGCTGGGGGCATTGGGGACCCCTGCCTTGGAGTGTATGTGTAGACACACATACACACATACAGCCATGAAAAAGTATACAATAAATGAAAAGTACTAAATGAATAAAATTAAACCATAGATTGCAGAGAAGGGCCCCAGGATGTGGAAAGGGGAGATTAAGACTTCAAGGTGGAAGTGAGATTTGTTCTGAGTTCTCAAGAACAGCTAAAATTGTGATAAGCTAATATATTACTGCAAAGTATCCCCACTTCAGAATTACGAATTAAGATTCTAAAGACCCACACTCAGCCAAAGCATTTCAGTAAAAAAATGGAGATCATGGTGGAGAGGGAATAAAGGAATCTACGCAGGGGACCTAATATGCTTTTATACTTCAACTCTATTCTGGAATTTGCAATAGAATTAATGGAAAGAAGTAACATAGAGCAGACACTTAAAAAGAAGCTATGCAGGCAATATTGGATAGGGAAGACTAAACAGTAAGCATAATCAAAATGGTTTAGGAGAAAGTGATAAACTTGAGATACTTTTGTTTAGACTACCAACATGCAAAGGCCGGGGAACTGGCAAAAACTCCTGCCTACGGCAGGTATGACTCACCTAACAAGGATGTGGTTTTTGTAAATTCGTAATGTCTAAACACATTTTGATCTTTTGAGCCTCCCATACTTTCTGGTTAACTTGAGCTTCCTTATCAGTTAACAATCTTAAGTAATATATATGCACTTAATGTATCTGCTTTTTAAGGTACCCCAGAGCTAAATGTGTAAATATTCCCTAGCAATGGTTCTTAGGCTTTTCATTGAGTCTGATAATTACCAAGGAAGCATATTTAAAATGCAGATTCCTAATACCCATTTTAGACCTATAGAATCTATATTTTTAAAGATGTATCTCAGGTGATTCCTTGAGTCCACCTTAGACAAGTCACTTAAGCTCCCTAGCTTCAGATCATCTGGAAAATAGGTATAATAATCACTATCTTAAGTTATAATTAAATGAAACTATACATATTGACTAGAAATGGCTCCAGCACTTTGTAGATGCTAATTATGGCCCTACCTACTACCTAATATGTTTATTCTGGATTTACAGATATTGAGTTTTCTTAAGACAGACTAGAGTTTCACAGTATTATCTGCAGAGTCCCTTATTTGCTGTATTAACTAGTGAAGGAATAGAGCACCTTGGGAGCTTTTCCCTTCCCTTCTTTTCCACTGCAAATGTGCTTTTTTTCCTGCTGGCTTTTCTCACAAGACTGGCCTTCAAATTCAGATTGTAACAACAACCTAGATAGCCCAAAATGAGCGAAGATTGGTAACTATTAACCTCATCCCCTTCCAGAACTCTCCCCTTCCTTTTTCTCCTCTCCTTGCCAGTTTCTTGACAAGTGGACAAGGTTTTTGCTGGTTAAGAGTTGGGGCAAGATAAAGGGGCACTGTTGATGCTACCACCTCCCAGTGTGTGCTTACACCTCCTGGTTCATAGAAGAGGGCCATGGCGTGTCCTCACTTGGATGCTAGAGACAAGCCCTTTCCTTGGCCAGAGGCAATGACTGAGTGAAGAAGGATAATATACAAGAGGCCTCACCTCTGACTCCCTGTCCTGCAGCTAAGTCCTATTTTCCTGGCCTTTTAGTTATTTCTAGGGAGGTTTGTGGTTTATTAAGGAAGGAAAATAAGGTCAAATCCTAGCTTCACCACTGACTTAGCTGTGTGACACTGAACGAGTTATTTAAGCCCAAATGCAACTTTTCTCAAGTTATTTTGACACTATTCTGCAGGTTGTGGTGAACTGGTGGTTTTTTGAAGAAGAAAGTAATATAATCAAAATAAGCTCCTTTCCCACCAAACAGTGCCCTCCCCTCAAAAAAAACAACACACACATGTTTTTCATTTACATTCTTTTCTGTTAAAATATAAAACTGGGGTTAAATTAAATTCTCAAAGTCTAAATTAGACTAAATATAAATCTGCTATACAACCCACTCAATGGATTTAGTCTGGCAATGTTCCTTACGTGTCTAGTCATCTTCTTCCATCTTTTTCCTTTTCACTAAATTCAATCTGCCCAGGTCTTCACTTATCCCATGCACTTTATTCTATCAAACATCATTTTTCAGAATCAACCTACTTGAATAATCCATCATTAAGCCTGCTTAGATCTTTCCAAACTAAAACTTTGTCCCTTTGACTACACATTTCAAGGCACTACTATTCTCACTTTTTGGGGGGGTCAATACCAGAATGTTCCATTAAGAAACAATAGAAGTTGTATATTTCCCTAAAATGAAAGATCAGTGTATTCAATGGCTATTATGTTAACCACTTACTAAAAATATATCAAAAACTACTTATCCTTATATTAATTAACAGAAATTATAGCATAATAAGTTAAACTACTACTTTGCCATTTTCTTAATGTTTACAAGATTATTCAAGAAATCAAAATGGCTTTATATAACTTGATGTTTACTTTACAAAATTCTTCACATTTCAACTCCATATCCATACAAAGGGAAAATACACACACACTCTCCTTACCTAAAAACATTAGAAGAGGCTAAAAGGAATTATATAAGACTTTTTAGACTTGAAAAAGAGTTACACTTCCAGTGTGTATTTACACTTCCAGTGTGTATTTAAACTATAAGTCAGTTTTTCAATCAACTTTCTTCTATTGAAATGTGCATCACAGTTAAATTAACTGGGCTACTGCTTCATCTCTTCAAGTCAGATGGAGATTCTTTTGCATTCAGGCTCTCATTCAAGATTTCTTCTTCTGCAAAATTGATTTTAAAAAAAAGAATAAGCAAACATTACAAAAAAAATCAAAGAGGACAGATTCCAAATAGTAGCAAATTCAGTCTTCTTAAGTAAAAAGTTCACATACAGATATTTAACTGTGATAAAATTACCATTATTCTCACTGAGGTATCTCCAGAGGAGAGACCAAAAAACCTGAAATTATCTTCTGGAGGGCAGGCCCATTGTAGTACAGGCTTCCCCCACTAGGGGAATGTTCTAGGAACTCATCTGTATCAGTGTACCGGCTGGCAGTGCTGTGAGAGACTGCATTGGGCTTCACTGAATTTTTCTTGAAGACTCTTTCAACGCATTTGCCCATGATGGGTGATTTACAAGCACAGCTGCCCATGTCACAGTGAGTGTTCAGCAGTTTTCGACCAAAAACAGCATGACCCCCATGCCCCACCATAATTATTCACCGTTCACCAGATAAGAAAAGTCCTCAAAAGGAAACATCTGGTAGAAGTGAAACAAAAAACAGCAGCACTACAAGGCATCAAAATCGACAAGTACAAAAACTGTTTTGAGCAGTGAAAAAAATGTCTCAATAGGTGTATTGCAGGGGTGTCAAACTCATTTTTACCAGGGGCCACATCAGCCTTGCGGTTGCTTTCAAAGGGCCGAATGTAATTTCAACTCCTTAACAGTTATGGGGTAGTTACATTTATACAGTCCTAAAATTATTTCAGCCCTTTGAAGGCAACCGTGAGGCTGATGTGGCCCCCAGAGAAAATGAGTTTGACACCCTTGGTGTATTGCATCAAATGGAGAGTACTTTGATGGTGACTGAAGTTTAAACATGTTAAGAATAAGTAACTTTTTATAAATACATTCCAAGTTTCCTGGGTCCCCAAAGAATATCAATGTATTCCTTTTTACTTTTCAATATAAGCGTTTAATTATCATGGGAAAATCAGAGTGACATATAATGAATATCACCAGATCTACAACTGTTCTAACATGCTTTAAGAGCATTTTTTTCATCTATGATAAAAAATTTGAAACATATGTAAAAGTGAAAAGAATTATGATAAACCCAATGTATCCATCATCCAACTTTAATAATTCAACAATCATTTAATACTAACTACCAATGAGTTAAACTTTGTCCCTCAAACAGATATGTTGAAGTTTTAACCTCAGGACCTCAGAATGTGGACTTATGGAAATAGGGTCATTGTGGATATGATCAATTAAAGTGAGAGCATTCTAGATTAAGGGTGGGCCCTTAATCCACATGGCTGGTGTCCCCATAAGAAAGTGCACAGACACACAGGGGATAACGCATATGAAGACTGAGGCAAAGAGAGTATACAGTTATGCTGCCACAAGCCAGACAACTTGGGGCTACCAGAGGCAAGAAGGATCTTCTTCTGGTGGCTCAGATGAAACATGTGTCTTGCCAATACCTTAATGCTGTTTTCTAGCCTCCAGAATTTATTGTCTGCAGAGACAATAAATCTCTGTTTTAAGCTGCCCAGTTTGTTATACTTTGTTATGGCAGCCCTAGGAAACTAACACACTAACCTGTTTTTATCACCTTACTCCCACCAAATTTACTTCAAAGCAGATCACAAATATTATATTATTACAAAAATGGCATTTAACGTAGGGTTTCTCAACTTTTTTAGAACCATCTTCTGCTAGCCAAGATTTTTTTGTTTTTGTTTGTTTCTTTTTGAGTCAGATGGAAGATTTTGATAAAATTTATTTTCACTAGTTTGTATTACAAAAGCAATAGGTTCCAGGTTTTTGGCTTTATTTTCCAGCCCTGTCCCACAGCAATTGTAAACTACATACATATCACTGGAGATTCTGAAAGTACCCACAATGGTGATTGGTACACTATTCCTGTACTAACCGAAAGAATAAGCAGCATATTTTGTCATGTTAATAAATATCATGTAGCATTCATTGTGTACTATTTCAATGAAAAGTTGAGAGAAAACTTCACCAAGTTAACATGCACAGGTCTATTTAATCTTACCTTTTAAATTAGGTAGAAGTTCTCCTAATGGTATCGTGGTCGTCGATCTTTCTTCCACTGGAGAAAACTTAATTAGTGGTGAAAGAGACCGTTTTCTTTCACCAAGGGACATGCGTAAAGATGGTTTTGTATAATCAGTGTGCAAATCCTGAGTGTCCAAAGAGTTAAGCATATCATCTGTTTGCATGTTTTGAGGAATAGGGCTCAATTCTGGTTTGTGCCTTTCAGGCGTTTCAGAATTAGAGACATAAGTTTCTTCCCTTTTCTTGATAAGAGATTTTTTCAGAGCCTCATATCTACTATAAATAGCTTGTAAACTGGAGTCTGATTTTGGAGGCGTCTGTCTTTCTCCCACATCTTCTGGGAAAATACCACTGTGCACTGGGCTAACTGATTCCTGTTTAAAATTGGCCTCTGTACTACTGGAGCTATTAAGACTTAAGTGACCAACTTCTTCTGGAAGCGTTTCATGTAATATACTAAAGTCAATATCCTTAAAACTGCTGGAACTAATTCCACTTGATACTTGAAAAGAGTTCCATAACATACTTTTATGTCTAGAAGGTTCTTTGTAAGAACCTTGAGAGTAGTCTGATATTTTAATATACTCACCACCTTCATTCCTACCTATCACGCCTCTCCTATTGCTTACAGCAGGGGAGAATGTCTCCGTTTGGCGAGTTTCTAGAAGCCTGTTCTGTAAAGTCGCACACTCCAAATCTTGGTTGCAAAAGATTTTCTTATTTAACATATCTGACTGATATTGTGTTGTTGGTTCACCTACGTGACTGGTCACCAAATGTTTCTGAGGCACACACTTGATGGAATCTGAAACAACTTTTTCTTCAGGCAAATAAGAATGGCTATAATCAGATACAGAGGTTGTTGAGAAACAACTGGCCATGCTAAATTCTCCTTGGTTATGCGCAGGTAAGGATTCTGGCAAACCTTCTTTATGTTCAGTATCCATTTGAATTGGTTCTGTACTTTGGTTATCTTCCATTTCAACAGCTTTTCTCCATGAGCTCCTAATATCACTGACTAATTAAATAAAGGGGGAAAACACAATTTACTAATATTCCCAAACATAGCATGCAATTAAGAATGTCATTTTTAGTGGTCAAGATAAAACTACTAAGTATATGTCCCATAGATATGATGGATAGATGACAAGGTTCCACAACATAGCAAAGCCCAAAAAATCAAAGGACTTCATCTCCAAATGATTACCCACAAATATTGGGTTGGCCAAAAAATTCATTTATTTTTCCATATGAATGCTCTAGTAGTGCTTAGTTGTCTTTAACTTCATTCAAAACAATTTTGTGAGACTGTATTGTGACAACTGTCATATCAGCATACATTTAAAAAAACTTATCAAAATTAGTGAATATCTGTAGCCATTTTAATATTAAAGATGGAAGAAAATATGCAACATTTTTGACTTATTATGCTTTATTATTTCAAGAAAGGTAAAAATATGCCCTAGCTGGTGTGGCTCAGTGGATTGAGTGCCAGCCTGTGAATCAAAGGGTCGCCACTTCGATTCCCAGTCTAGGGCTCACACCTGGGTTGCAGGCCCAGTCCCTGGTGGGAGGCACATGACAGGCAACCACACATTGATGTTTCTCTCCCTCTTTTTCTCCCTCCCCTCCCTTTTCTAAAATAAATAAATAATTTTTTTTTTTTTTTAAAAAGAAAGGTAAAAATACAACTGAAATGCAAAAAAAGATTTGTGCAGTGTATGGAGAAGGTGCTGTGACTGATCGGACGTGTCAAAAATGGTTTGCAGTTTCTTGGTACTATTGACATTTTGGCCACATAATTCTTTGCTGGAGGTCTGTCTTATGCACTGCAAGATGTTTAGCAGCACCCGTGGCCTCTACCCACTAGAAGCCAATAGAAGGGGATAGCCAACATACTCAAAATATCCAAATCAATAATGTTATTGGTGAAAATGAAAAATGTATCATTTATTTTATGGGAAAAACACATTTTGGCCAACCCAATAACAAAGCTGTTCCTGCAATGTGCATATACTTTCACACAGCACATACAAATGTAAGTATCAAAAAGACATTTGGTCCTAACTGGTATTGCTCAGGGGGTTGGGCATTGTCCCACAAACCAAAAGGTCCCTGGTTTGATTCCTGGTCAGGACACAAGCTTGGGTTGAAGGCCAGGTGTCCAGGTAGGGGCATTCAACAGGCAAGGCAACCCGATCAGTGTTTCTCTCATGCATGGATGTTTCACTCTCTTTCTACCTCTCTCCCTCCCTTCTCCTCTCTCTAAAAAAATTAATGAATGATCGCTTCTCGGCCTTTTGGCTAAGATCAAGTGTAAAAAAATTAATGATCTCTCCCTCCCTTCTCCTCTCTCTAAAAAAATTAATGAAGAAAATCTTTTTTTAAAAAAAGGTATTGCCATGGCTGGTGTGGCTCAGTGGAATGAGCGCCAGCCTACAAACCAAAGGATCGTAGGTTCGATTCCCAGTCTAGGATACATGCCTGGGTTACTGGACAGGTCCCCAGTAGGGAGCACAAGAGGCAACCACACATTGATGTTTCTCCCCCTCTCTTTCTTCCTTCCCCTCTTTAAAAATAAATAAATAAATTCTAAAAAAAAATGGAAAAAAAAGTCCTGGCTGGTGTGGCTCAGTGGATTGAGTGCCAGCCCGTGAACTGAAGGTTGCTGGTTCGATTCCCAGTCAGTGTATATGCCTGGGTTGCAGGCCAGGTCCCCAGTTGGGGGCATGCGAGAGGCAGCCTATTGATGTATCTCTCGCACATCAATGTTTCTCTCCCTCTTGCTCTCCCTCCCTTCCCCTCTCTCTAAAAATAAATAAATAAGATCTTAAGGAAAAAAAAAAAGATATTTTGGCCGGGGTTCAGCAAACTTTTTCTGTAAAGGACCAGATAGTAACATTTTACGTTTTGCAGGCCATTAGGTCTGTGGCAAGTATTCAACTCTGCCATTGTAGCATGAAGGTATGAAAGTATCCATAAGCAATATGTCAATAAATGAGCAAGGTTATGTTTACTACAACTTTATTTACAAAAACACACAGGGCAGGCCACATTTGGTTCATAGGCTATCTTTTGCCAACCACCATCAGGCTGTGGCTAGGTTCCACCTGAATTAAATCAATTTAAACTTGATTATATCATTTCTAGCAGCAAAACGGAAATTATATTTAATCACTCAGCCAGGATTATATGCCTACCTAAGGACAGTATCAGAAGTTTACCTACACAAATTATAGGTTATAAAAAAAAAGTACTGAGCATGCTGGCTAGCTTAGGAGGGGTAGAAAAGATCTCTGAACACATAGTTTTTGGCTGCTGCTGCTGACTGTTAACTAAGAGATCACAGTCTCTATAAATGTTGATCACACATCAGATGTAGAGGCAGAGAATTTTTTTAAAGTGATCAACTAAAATAGTTTCCAGGAAAAAGCCTAGTAAGACAAAAAACACAATTGTACACTATCAGGGCAAAGTAATCCTGCTGAAGAGGACTGCCATGTAAGTGAGAGTGCGCCCATATAATATTTCAGTAAAAGTCCCTTATATCAAAACAAATAAAGAGCCTTTGCCACTAAACTTGAAGATATAAAGAGTTTTAAAGCAAGCTTCCAGATTTGTCACACCATGGTTCTAATAATAATAGTAATGTCTAAAAAAGAAAACAACTGATAGGAAGCATTACTAACTTACTCAGGTTTTCTGGAGTTCGGGGAATTTGATTCCTTGTTAAGAATGGGTTAGAAACTAAAGAGTCAATTAGTTCCTCTAATTTCACTTCTTTTCCCGTAGAGGGCTGTGGTGAATCAGATAAAACTGTCCTTGCAACCTAAAACAGGAAAGAAAAAGTAAAGCAAAAATTACTCAGAAATTAAGCCCACTGGTAGAATACAACAAAAGCCCTGATAATAACAGAAAGCACTTCCTGGTCAGCAGCCTTTCTCTTTGCAGAACACACAAAAGTAAGGTCAACAGTGTATCTCCCAGATACTCACAGACTAGGCACAATCCTTTAAGGTGAAATCAGACACAAAACTATTTCCTTCCTTATCTTAAATGGATATCCCATTACAATGTAGAGAAAAGATAAGAACCATTTTACTCAGGAAGATTTGGAGTTCTGACTACATAGTGACCAAAAACTAAACTATGTGACACACCACTGAGCCCGACAACTCTGTATCTACTAAAATGGCTAGTTGCAAAGCAAGCAGATTCTTAATTATACACCATTTGGACAGTAACACTTCTATTAATAAAAAGAATATATTCTGACAACGTATTTCTTTGCCAGAGACCTCATTATCAAATACAAATTAGTGAATAAGGCATACATACACTCTAAAATAGAGAAAACAAAGTATACAATATGAAAATAGCACTCCATATTAATTAAAAGTGAATAAAACCAGAAAAAAACCAAAAATATGCAAATTAAAATATCTGCCCCTAGAAATCCCTAAAAAGTCAATTTACAACAGCCATAATCAAATTGACCTGCATTTACCCTCCCCCATGAAAAGAGATGGCTTTTTGGAACTCAAACACTAAATATTCCTTGTCACAAACACTATTAAATAAGATTCATTTCACTTTATTTTCAGAGCTTTATGAGATTTTAGGACTCTCCTCTTTCATCCCATCCCTTTCTACTACTACCATAAATTCTTTTAACCAGAAAATGTGCCTTTTCTTCCATATCAAGAAAGAAAAAAAAGACTGACCATCCTTTCTTTAGTGTAATCAAATAACAAAGAAAACAATCTAACTTCAGGGATTTAAAAATATTTAGAGCCCTGTCTGGTGTGGCTCAGTGGATTGAGCATCAGGCCATGAACCAAAAGGTTGCTGGTTCAATTTCAATGCACATGCCTAGGTAGCAGGCCAGGTTCCCAGTTGTGGACATGCAAAAGGCAAATGATCGATGTTTCTCTCCCACACTGATGTTTCTCTCCCTCTCTTTCTCTCTCCCTCCCCTTCTCTCTAAAAGTAAATAAATAAAATCTTCTAAAACATTTAGCAACCATAAAACTGCTCCAATCTCCTCATGTTACAAACAAGAAAAATGTCTGACATCCAGCTCTCTTATTTGAACAATATTCATTTACTTTGATCAGAATTGAGATAAAGGAGGGAACTCTAATACCCAAAGTAATATGTACTAAACCAAATTTTTCTTTCAGTCTCTCAGGAATAGAGTAGCTAAGTGACATTGTGGGATACTAATAAAAATAACATTAGAGAAGGGCTTGAGTATTTAATTTGTGTAAACTGAGTTCTGTAACAGTACTGAGCAGTAGTGGTAGTATGTGGTCACTTGCCAATAAAAAGTATAACAGTATTAGGAAAACCTAGATCAAAACCAATGACACACTGAATTATTTTTTAAATACTTAGAAAGCAGGACAAAGTCCTTCACTCAGTGATAATATGATATTGCAATCTTTGTTCTAATATTCAAAAAAAAGAGGATGCTCAGCTAAAGAAGAGACAATATTCATGGAGTATTTTAATATAGTACCATTGGGTATACTTATCAAACAACTGAGATATAATGATTAACTCCAACAATATCATACATGTATTATTTTTATACTTTTGGATATTTATAGGATGGGACATGAGTTCTAAACCATGGATGTAAGCTTAACTGAATAAATTTATATTTCTAGTGAAATATTTCTACTTTTGGGGAGCACCATTTTTGCTTTAACTAGAATTTTGATTATCTGTGACCTCCTTTACCAAATTTCCCCCAGTAAATCAATAATTTACTGTACGTCTGTTTTAATCACAAAGCTATAGAGAAAATAACAGATCTTTCGATATCCTTGTTACAATCTTTTTCTAACCTCTTCTGCCAGATGATCTTGTTCTTTTTGGAATGGATCGATTTTTTTAACAGGCAGAGGCTCTTCAAATGCACTGTTCTCTGTATTCTTTGCAACATATGATGATGGAACATCTTCCCCTTCATACTCTGGTGTTTTCTTAGAAATTGGTTCATTTTTCTCACTAGATGTTCTCATCTTCAAGTCCTGAAAAAATAGACATATAATGTTAAAACCTTAATAATCATGCTTGACTTTCATTAGAGGTTCTTGTGTTATCATGAATCTATAAAAGTTTATTAACATTACTGGGAAATTATATGTTCAGTGGTACAATTAAATAATTCCAATATCCCCATTTAGAAGCAACAGGGAATGTGTGAACAGAAAGAGTACATAATGTGCAAATACTGGGAAAGGTGAAAATAAAATTTTAATTTAATTGGGGTATCAACAAAAATAAATAATATTTTATCATAAGTTAGTATGACCAGAATTAATGAAAACTTGTTTTTAAATATACCTTTTCAAATACTGTAACACTGTTTCTATCTGATGATGAAACTGGCTGCAACAGGAAAGAAGCAGGGCTAAAAGAAGAAAAGGTAACAAATCCACGTTACGAGTAGGAATGAGTTCCATTCGCTTTATGTATCTGAATATTCTAAAAAAAAAAACCTGTCTGCCCCGTATCTGTCCGTTACGATTTCACTCAATTCGTCCCGGTCATCAAAAGGCAGTTTACTATAGGGAGGTATAGTGACAATTAGAGCAATACTGCAGCCTAATTTGTGTATCAGCCTCCCAAACGATGAGTATTTGTCTTACTTGCTATACATTTTAAGTCAAAAGCATTTTTTTTACAAGGGTTAAATAACTAGGTGAACACTCAAAAACTTGAGTACAGGGCAAGAATAAATTGAAAATTCAATTAATTAGAATAGCATTATTACAATGTCCTCAGTCTTCAGGTCACAGAATTTCATTGTAGCAGTGACTTTCCTTTAAGATTCTCTTGACATTTCATGTCTAAAATCAGTATATCTTTTGCTGAATTTTGCTCTATAGCAAATACATCACACTTACAATAAGGTTATTCAATTTCAGTTTGCTGCATTCTATACATAGTATTCCTTAATCTCTTAAGATTCTCTTACCCCTTAAATAAACATAAAAAACGTATGCACCTTTTCATTATAATTATAAAATAAGTCATTAAGTTTCTGAAGCCTTTAAAGCAATGATAACTTTAACTATTTATCTTCATTTCGGAAAAACATTTCAAATTCAATCATGGACTGGGTTTGCTCGTGGTCAAAAGTTCTTCTATTCTAGGTTAAATGAAAGGCAGGATTACCAGAGATCACTTTTCAACATCAACCATGTCACTGTTTTACTTTTTGTTCATAGCCAGAAGTATAAAATTAACAGCTTTGCAAATATTTTGTGAAATAGCAAATATGCTTTTTTCAAACTTTTTCAAATATGCCCTTCTTGGAATTATCTACCTTCCAAACAATTCAAAATCAGTGATATTGTTCAAGCTTCAGCTTTGCCTCAACAGGATATAATCTAGATAGCAAAAGCAAAAAATTAACTATCTAAATGCAATTTTTTCTTAATTTTTAAAAAAAGCTCAACATTAAAATGATCAAAAGCCCTGTGAAACAGAGCCAGCAATCTATGCACCAAGGCAACTAAGATGCCATCACAAGAGGGTGAGGCTCCTTGAAGAAAAGTCTTCGTCTTTGCAAAGGCTATTCCCAGGAGCTAACACAGTACCTAGTACTTGGTAGTGCAATACATATTAGTAACTGATTGACAGACTGACTAATCATCAATGAATACATGTCACTTGAGGATGAGGTTCTACAAATGCCATCAAATTTTTCTATTTCAATCATTTGTGCAGAGCCTCATAATAGAGAAAAATGGAAATATATTCTGTATCTTCTCTCATTTCAGAATTGATAACATGCAATTAGTTAACAATGGTATCTCAATCTAACACAACTTTAAAGCAGTCCTGGCTCAGTACTTACTATCTATCTACTTGCCAGGCTAAAGCTGAGACCCATGAAATTCTAACACTGTAACAGATCAAAAGGGTATTGATCCCATTGTAGGAATTTATCCTAAGGAAAGAGCACTTCCAAAAGGGAAAAAAAAAGTTGGCATGCCTTTTACAGTAGTAAAAATTTTTGAGAACGTAAGTTTAAAACTAATAAAATGTTACAAAGCCATTATAAATGAAAATTGGTAATATAATGTTAAGTAAACATACATACGTGCTAAAAAACCCTGCATTTATGCTAAAATTTTGTGCTTTAGAATGTAAGACCATATGCATGCTTTGATTAGAACTAAATTTATGATTGTAAAGAAAGCCTAAAAAAAGAACTTGAAATAATCTGACAAGTGATTTTTTAGAAATTTTAGCTATTACTTTTTCATTTTCATTTACTCTCGTTATAATATCTCTAAAATTAACAGAAGTAATAAATAGAATTATAAAAAGAGAAAGCTATAATATTGGAATTCACAGAATTCGAGTTCCTTGGGTTCCTTGGGGTTTTTTTTATCTTCATCTGAGGACATTTTCCCACTGCTTTTAGCAAAAGAGGAAGGGAAAAGGAGAGAGAGAAAGAAACGCCCCTGTGAGAAACATCAATCAGCTACTTCCCATGCTTGCCCCGACTGAGGATCAAACCCACAACCTTTGGGTCTACGGGATGACACTCCAAACCAACTGAGCCACACTAGCCAGAGTGTGGAATTCAATTTCTAAGACTCAGGATGTTTAGTTGACAGTCATGCAATATTACACTGCCCTATCTTTGAAAAGCAGTAAAGAAGAAACTCTAGAGGTTAAAAGTCTAAAAAGAATTGCATCACCACCACTAGAAACATCATGAAACCCTCCCTTCCAAAAAACAGGGCAAAGAAAGTTAGTGTCCACAGTGTACAACAAAGGCATCATCAGTCACTGAATTCTGGCTTTAAGTATGGTGAAGCCTCCATCAAATCACTGAACAAAACCAGCATGAGATTTATGGAGAACACTGTATTTTAGTACCTGTGAATGACAACTCCATGTGGAAAGGCTAATAACACAATTATTCTAAAAACTACATTCGTTTCAGGTTTTTAATTGAGCAGTTGTATTGATCATATCCACATCTGAATTTCCCAATTAACTACATTGATACCGATATGATACCAATAAAATATTTAGTATAGTAGCTGAACTACATGCAAAAAAAGGTATTACTTTAAGGACAGTCTACCTACATTACACATTACTAATTAAATGTTTTATTACAAAATACCATTTACGGTAAAGAATTCTGAGGAACAAGTTTATTTCCACATCCCAATAACAATACTGTCTTCTGCTATCAAGCAGTAATATTCTTTTATATTCCATTAAGCATTTATCCCTCATCACCAAAAGCCTTCGCCTACCTCCTTTCAAAATCCCAACCTATAATTAAAGTATCTAAAGATAACTAGAAGATCCAGGCGATTGGAAGAGGACAAAAGTGGAAATCAAAATATATTTAATACAATTTCTTTTTCTCATATTAAGAGAATTGATTTGAATTAAATTAGGGGATGGGGAGGCTAAGTCTGGCTCCTGTAGAGTTCTAATAGTACACCTTAGTACAAAATTCTACTTTGGAAAGAATCTTGAGGTTCAATGGAGTTCATAAACAAAATCTGATTTATGAACTAATCAACTAATTCCATCAACCTTTAGTTCAGTGAGAGACTTTAATCAAAATATTTAATGTGCTCTCCCATGGTAAGATAAACCAAAAACATGATTAAAATTGGGAAGCACCAACTCCTCCCCACAAGCATGCTTTAAGAACAATTGTAATAAGGGGGTAAAATGCATAAGCCCAACAAGTTTACTGTTTCTTTAATGAAAGGTCTTCACAGAGAATTTCATTATGTTTCTTTACTCAACATCAACACCACACCCAGATCTAAGAATAAAAATATAATTCTCCCACAAGTAGTCCTGACTCCTGTGAACCAGAATATTACTGCAGAAGAAACTACCAATAGTTCAATGTCACATACAGTAGGATCCCCACCTTATCCACGGGGGATGCAAAGACCCCCAGTGGATGCCTGAAACCACAGATAGACTTAAACCCTGTATGTACTATGTTTTATATACAACATATATATATATATATGTGTGTGTGTATGTATATATCTTTTCACTTAAAGGAAGCACATGACAGCATCTGCATATACGAATTGCCAGTATCACTATTCTTGTACCTTGGGGCCATTATTAAGTAAAATAAGGGTCATATGAATACAAGAACTGTGACACCACAACATTGATCTGATATCCGAGACAGCTACTAATGGCTGAGCAGCATATACAGCATGGATACACTGGATGAAGGGCCAATTCACATCCCAGGCAAGACAGAGCAGAACAACCTTAGATTTCATCTCACTACTCAAAATGGCAAAAATTTTAAATTATGAATCATTCATTTCTGGAAATTTCCATTTAATATTTTTGAAACATGATTGCAGGTAACTGCAACTGCCAATAAGAGGGAACTAGTGTGGAAGTTTGACCCTTGTTATGGTGTTTCAATTTACTAAGAGTATATATAATAAAGAGGGCTTCAATGCATTTGAAGTTTAGAATTTCCTTTTAAAATTTTCATAAGAATTGTTGTTTCCATATCTGTGTCTCATTTATGGGGCAATCTGGACTGAAAGACACCTATTTAGGGCAAAGGGTAATCATAAAAATATAAATAAAATATATGTTTAGCATATCTGTATTTGATTGCTACTTAATAATGCTTGGTTTTAATAAAAAAACAACTCTATTCCCTAAATGGATTACACACATTTAGCTCAAAGATTTTTGCTTATATAATCCAGCATCAGTTTCAAGAGCCAAAATGGGTAACAGAGAAAACAGACAATAAAGAAAATAAGAATACTTCTGAAAGAAGTTACAACAAATTAAATAGGTTCTGTTTTTTCACATGTTAAATTCTATGATTTGATTGAATCAGGAGGCTTTCATTTTTTATAAAGAATGGAACTCTTTTTATCAAATAGCAAGCAAAAACCTCAATATATAATGCAGATAAAAGAGCAAGCTGCTCAGGTTGAAGTGGGAAAGGATGGACTCCCACCAGGCTGAATTAGGTTCAATCCATAGAACCAGAGGATGCTGCAGAACACAGGCCAAAAACTACCAAGTAGATAATCTCAAAGGTCCCTACTCTTGGATTTAGTCAACAGCTACAAGTGGTTTCAAATAAACTTACAGATGCAAAAAGACAAAAATCTCCAAACTTGTATTGGAAGATTTCCATATATTTTTTCTTCAAAAATTAGATGATTCCCATGAATCCCAACATTTTGACACAGAAAAGAAGGGAAAAAAATGCCCATGTATCAGAAATGTTGACTCTTTTGAAAATGTAGATGTGCAGTGGGAAAATACTATCTGATTCAGAGAAGAAAATTATGAACTATTCCACAGTAGAGAAGCATGGAAACTGGCTAAAGATGGGACTTAAAAACAATAAAGAGAAAAAAATCAATATGAAAATCAGTTTTGTTTTACCTGTTGTTTAAATCATATACAGTTTCCAATACATTACTGGCTCTTCTGCAATCATTTTCCTGGTTATGCTGCTTAGGTGTATCTAAAGGAATAGAAAAATTAATTACTCTAATTATTTTTTATATTCTAATATTAGGGATCTCTTGAAAGTCTACAACTTCTAAACAGTAGAAAACACAAAAATAAAAATAATATGAATGATAGTAGGAAAAGATAATTATTCAATTGTTAAGTATAAAGTGATAGGCAGGACAGTAACAAAGAATATCTATTAATAGCCTTTCTAAAAAGATTAATAGTTCATACTATTTCCAAACGGATAGTCCATATTTCTCCAGCATTATATAGCCATGCTTCATGTTTAAGTACACAGATCATGCAATTACCATATAAATCAGCAAAACCAAAAAGATAATAGTTCTTGGCATATTCCAGCCCACCATCTATGACATTAGTCAACCTACGTACTTACTCTTCAACATAGCATTGAAGAATTATGTGCCATTACTGTATTAACAATGGAAGAAAGATGGAGACCTGCCTTCAAGGAGTTAGTGTAGGAAGAACTACTGGTGACATCCTGGCTGGTGTGGCTCAGTGGATTGAGCACCAGCCTGTGAGTCAAAGGGTCACCAGTTCAATTCCCAGTCAGGGCACGTGCCTGGGTTTCAGGCCAAGTCCCTAGTAGGGGGCGTATGAGAGACAACCACACACTGATGTTTCTCTCCCTCTCTTTCTCCCTCCATTCCCCTCTCTCTAAAAATAAATAAATGAAATCTTAAAAAAAAGAAAAGACTATTGGTGAGTATGTAATTGTGGTATATTGCTATAGTATTATGACATTGGTATATACAGAATGCAATGAGGCAGAAAAGCATCTGACCCAGACTAGGGGAACATGAAGTATTAAGAGAATAAAAAACAAGTCTGGTATATGCAAGAGCATACAGTATCATCTAGTGGAAGCATGGTAAGAAATGAAACTGATGAGGAAAGCCATTGCTAGATTACACAGGATTCCAGGGGTTCCTCTTTTTTCAACATGTAAGCTTCTGAAAGATCATTTATACATGTGTCCAAAGTATTACTATATAAGAAGCCAACATAAAGTTGTACACTACGTAAAGTTTTCCTTTTAATCCATCATAATGGTATGCTGCCTTATAACATTTTCAATACCATGCTTTTGCTGCTACTAATTATGATGGAATTACTGAGATTTATAAAATATTCCAAAAATGAGCACAAATACAAATATACCACAAACTTAATAGACAACCATAAACTAAAATGACTATGCACCAACTATAAACACCATCTGATGGTGGTAGGAAGAGTTGACACACATTTGTTCTGGTATATAAGAAAGTTTATAAGGTAGAATTGCTAAGTAAAAAGGCATCTAGAGCTTTTTTCTTTCTTTTTTTCCTAAAAGGTGACAGGTGATAGGAAGTTGAATATACTGACATGTATTATACTTAGAGATGAAAAGGATCATATTTATATTACAGAAAGACCATTGAGAGCCACTGTAATATGGAATAGAACACTGGAGGAAGAGTAGTGCTAATCACAATACGATTATAGGCAACAAATGACAAAAACTAACCTACAGCCCTTAAGATGTGAGGCTAGCAAAGGAGGGGACAGACATAATAGGGCATTGAGGGGGAAAAACAAAACTGAACTCACCACTACAAAGCACACCAAGATGAAGCAGACATTGACTACTACCATGAACATACTACAATTGCTAAATAAAACGTAAAGGAAAAAAAGGATTGTCCTGAAGAAAAACAAAAATCATCACATTCGAGAACCAAAGATAGAAAGCATGATCAGCATGGTTTTCTCACACTGAGAAATGAAGGCTCAATGAGGCAGGCTCCAGGGACTGACCACCGGAGACTTAACACCTACATGGTAATAAGAAACATCATCACAGGTCACTCAGACTGGGTGGGATCTGAGAGAGTGCCATAAAGCAGCATGCTATAAAGGCTGCCCTGCCCCTAAAAAGGGAATTATAAAAATTCTGCCAACTGGAACAGGGCAATATCGGAGAAGCTTGCGTCTATCTGGAGTCCCGGAAGAGTGAAGGAGGAATAAAGGAAGGGAGAAAAGAAGAAAGGAAATGTAAAACCTAGTCTACTCAAAAGGAGGTATGACATCCAAACATGCTGGCTACTTGTTGTAGGAATCCCAAACCAAAGGGATGAACTGGTCTAGCTCAAACAAAACACCTGGGACCCTTAGCCATGCTGTAGAGACCCTTCTACAATTCAGGGCCCACGTGAATGACTCCTCCAGAGGTGGGGAGACCCACTGACATTGAGATAATAATCAATAGGAAGCAAACCACCATGAAAATTAGCAGGCAGAGAATACAGAAGCAGAAGTACCTGAAATACAGAGATTACAAAAATTGACAAAGATAAAATCAGTACTTTTTAAAATTTTTATATACTGATTTGAGAGAGAGGGAGGAGGAGAGAGAGAATGAGAGAGAAATATCGATTTGTTGTTCCACTTATTCATGCATTAATTGGTTGATTTCCTGTATGTGCCCTGACCAGACATTAAAACTTCAACCTTGTTATATCAGGACACTGCTCTAATCAACTGAACTACCTGAGCAGGGCAAAATCAGTATATTTTAAATGACCAGGGGGGAAAAAAAAAAGGAGCCATAATAAAATACGATGACACCATGAGAAACAGGCAGTTTTGACAAAAAAAAAAAAAAAAAAGCAAATGGGAAGTGCATTCATGAAAGCTCAATACTAAATGGACAGATCAAAAAGAAAATTAAACCTGATTAAAGAGATACCACAATTACTCAACCATAAGAGAGATCCAAAATACCCATAATGCAACGCAGAGTTACAAAGAAACATCATCTCAGGTCACTCAGACTGGGTGGGATCTGAGAGAGTGAAGGCTATATTAAGATATATGAATGACAGACTTCCGGCCAAGATGGAGGTGTAGGTAGACACACTGTGCTTCCTTGCACAACCTTAAGAAGAACAAGAACAAATTAAAAAAAAAAAAAACAACCAGAACTGACAAAAAATCAAACTGTATGGAAGTCCAACAACCAAGGAGCTAAAGAAACATTCACCCAAACCGGTAGGAGGGGCGGAGATGGGCAGCCAGGTGGAGAGGACTCACAGCAAGGCGGTGGCTCACAGACTGGGCAGTCCCATGTTTGCATGAGGATAAACCAGGAGGGACAACTGGGGAGTGAGACAGACCACGCAAGCCATGGGTTGCAGGATGGGGAAAGAAAGCCTGAAAGCCTCTGACTGAAAAAAACCAGTGAGGGTTGAGGCAGCAGAAGAAACTCCCAGACTCACAGGAGAGTTCACTGGAGAGACCTACAGGGTCCTAGAACATACACAAACCCACCCACCCGGGAATCAGCACCAGAAGGGCCCAACTTGCTTATGGGTAGCAGCAGGAGTGACTCAAAGCCTGAGAGCTGAACAAGCGGCACTGTTCCCTCTCAGACTCCTCCCCCACATAATGCCACAACACAGCAAGGTGGATTGTCCTGCCCTGGTAAATACCTACAGCTCTGCCCCTACATAACAGGCATACCGAGACCAAAAAATGGTCCAAATGAAAGAACAGATCAAAACTCCAGAAAAAATACAACTAAGCTATGAAGACTACAACCTACCTGATGCACAGTTCAAAACACTGGTAATCAGGCTGCTCACAGAATTGGTTGAGTATGGTTGCAAAATAGAGGAATAAATGAAGGCTACAAAAAGTGAAATGAAGGAAAACACACAGGGAACCAACAGTGACAAGAAGGAAACCAGGACTAAAATCAATGATTTGGACCAGAAGGAAGAAATAAACATTCAACCGGAACAGAATGAAGAAACAAGAATTCAAAAATAGAAGAAGAGACTTAGGAACCTCCATGACAACTTTAAACATTCCAACATCTGAATCATAGGGGTGCCAGAAGGAGAAGAGAAAGAGCACATTATAATTACATTAGCCAAGATTAAAGAGAAGGAGAGAATCTTAAAAGTAGCAAGAGAAAAGGAGATAGTTACTTACAAAGGAGTTCCCAGAAAACTATCAGCTGATTTCTCTAAAGACACTTTGCAGGAAAGAAGGGGCTGGAAAGAAGTATTCAAAGTAGTGAAAAGCAAGGACCTACAACCAAGTTTACTCTACCCAACAAAGTTATCATTTAGAATGGAAGGGCAGATAAAGTGCTTCCCAGATAAGGTCAAGTAAAGGACTTCATCATCACCAAACCCTCATTATATGAAATGTTAAAGGGACTTATCTAAGAAAAAGATCAAAAATATGGACAGTGAAATGACAACAAACTCACAACTATTAACAACCAAACCTAAAAAAATACAGAAGCAAAAACAAACTAAGCAACCAACCAGAACAGGAATAGAATCACAGAAATGGAGATCACAGGGAGGGTTATCAGCAGGGGAATGCGAGTGGGAGAGAGGGGGAAAAGGTACAGAGAATAAATAGCATAAATGGTAGAGAAAATAGACAGGGAGAGGTTTAAAATAGTATAGGAAATGGAGAAGCCAAAAAACTTATATGTATGACCCATGGACATGTACTAAAGCGGGGGGGGGGGGGGGGGGGGGAATGCGGGTGGGAGGTGGTATGCAGGGCAGAAGGGAATAAAGGGAGGGGAATAGGACAACTATAATAGCATAATCAATAAAATATATTTTAAAAAAAGATATGAAGGACAGAATTAGAAGTCCCAGCAATAGGACTTACAAAAGGAAAGGGTCAAAAGAATGATAGGAGCAATATTAGAAGGATATTAGCAAATAAGTTTTCAGAACTAAAGAAAGATATGAGCCTTCACATTAAGTAAGTACACTCAAGTCCCAAACAGGCAAAATACAAATCTACATTTAGACACATATCAATGAACCCGCATAAGACAAAAATAAATAGTCTTAAGAGCAACCATACATCAAAAATTAACTACCTATAAATCAATGGAAATTAGACCAAGACCAAATGTCTCAGAAACAATAGAAGGCAGAAAGCAATGAGATCATATCATCAAAGTCCTAAGGAAAAACAACTGTCTACCTAAAATCCTATATTCATTCCAACTCTCATTCAGGAGTAAGTGAAAATAAAAGACATCTTCCCAGAAAGACTAAGAGATTTTAATTTTAGGCCCTAGCCAGGTAGCTCAGTTGGTTAAAGTGTCACCCCAATATGCCAAGGTTGAGAGTTCAATCTCTGGTCAGGGCACATGTAAGAATCAACCTATGAACATATAAATAAGTGGAACAGCAAAACAATGTTTCTCTCTCTCTCTCCAAAATCAATAAATAAAAAATATTTTTAAAAAAGAAAAACTAAGAGATTTTACTATTTAGGGTCCAACACTAAAAGTAAAAGATATACTTCTAGATATACTTCTCAAGAAAAAAGTTGACCAAAAGAAGTAATATGGATCAAAAAAACTTAGTAAAGTGTTGGTAAATCTAAACAGGCAGTGATTGCTAAAAACAATGACTGTTAAAAATTACTACCAATGTCTTTTCTTTTTTTTTTTTTTAAAGAGTAGGGGCAGGAGAAGGAACCAAGATGGCAGCGTAGGTAGACACACTGCGCCTCCTCACACAACCAGAACTGACAGAAAATCGAACGGCAAGGGGGTCCAACACCAAGGAAATACAAAATAAACATTCATCCAGACCGGTAGGAGGGGTGGAGACGGGCACCGGGGTGGAGAGGACTCACGTTGCCGTGGTGGGACTGAGACTGGCGGAGTGTGGGACGAACAGGGCAGGCAGTCTGACCACTAGCAGACCCTGCGGCCCCACATTCACCCAGATAAACCCAGAGGGCCGGACTCAGAGTGGCGGAGAGTGGGGCAGGCAGAGCGGCGGGTAGCACCCCAGGGCCCCACATTCGCACACAGATAAACCGGGCGAACGGCGGGGAACGAAGCAGACTGCGCAACACAGGGCTCCAGCTCCGGGAAATAAAGCCTCAAACCTCTGATTGAAAGCACCCATGGGGGTTGGGGCAGCAGCAGGAGAGACTCCCAGCCTCACAGGAGAGGTCGTTGGAGAGACCCACAGGGGCCTAGAGTGTGCACAAGCCCACCCACTGGGGAACCAGCACCAGAGGGGCCCAGTTTGATTGTGGGTAGCGGAGTGAAAGACTGAAATCCGGAGGAGAGTGAGGCAGGTGCCATTGCTCCCTCTCGGCCCCTCCCCCACGTACAGCATCACAGCACCCACCAGCGTTACCCCGACCCAGTGAACACCTAAGGCTCCACCCCTTAAAGTAACAGAAGCGCCAAGACAAAAAAAAAAAAGGCCCAAATGACAGAACACTTCAAAGCTCCAGAAAAAATACAACTAAGCGAGGAAGAGATAGCCAACATATCGGATGCACAGTTCAAAGCATTGGTTATCAAGATGCTCACAGAATTGGTTGAATCTGTTCGAAAAGTAGATGAAAAAATGAAGCCTATGCTAAGAGAAACAAAGGAAAATGTACAGGGAACCAATAGTGATGCAAAGGAAACTGGGACTTAAATCAACGGTGTGGACCAGAAGGAAGAAAGAAACATCCAACCAGAAAAGAATGAAGAAACAAGAATTCGGAAAAATGAGGAGAGGCTTAGGAACCTCAAGGACATCTCGAAACGTTCCAACATCCGAATTATAGGGGTGCCAGAAGGAGAAGAGGAAGAACAAAAAATTGAAAACTTATCTGAACAAATAATGAAGGAGAACTTCCCTAATATGGCAGAGGAAATAGACTTCTGGGAAGTCCAGGAAGCTCAGAGAGTCCCAAAGAAGCTAGACCCAAGGAGGAACATGCCAAGGCACATCATAATTACATTACCCAAGATTAAACGCAAGGACCTACATCCAAGATTACTGTATCCAGCAAAGCTATCATTTAGAATGGAAGGGAAGATAAAGTGCTTCTCAGATAAGGTCAAGTTAAAGAAGTTCATCATCACCAAGCCCTTATTGTATGAAATGTTAAAGGGAGTTACCTAAGAAAAAGAAGATCAAAAATAGGAACAGTAAAAATGACAGCAAACTCACAGTTATTAACGACCACACCTAAAAACAAAAACAAGACCAAACTAGGCAAACAACTAGAACAGGAATAGAACCATAGAGATGGAGATCACATGGAGGGTTGTCAATAGGGGAGTGGGAGGGAGAGAGAGGGGGGAAAGGTACAGAGAATAAGTAGCATAGATGATAGGTGGAAAATAGACAGGGGGAGGGTAAGAATAGTGTAGGAAATGTAGAAGCCAAAGAACTTATAAGTATGACCCATGGACATGAACTATAGGGGGGAATGTGGGAGGGAGGGGGTGGGCAGGATGGAGTGGAGTGAAGGGGGGGAAATGGGACAACTGTAATAGCATAATCAATAAATATATTTTAAAAAAATGGACAGGAAAAAAAAAAAAGAGTAGGGGCATTATTCTAGAATAAAAGTTAGGTAAAAATACCCAAATGGAATGAGTGACCCTCCTTGGATCCTGGTTCAAAAATAAACATTTACAAAGGACATTTCTGCAGATAAGATAAATCTTATTCATCAACTTTAGAATGGCAGAACAATACTGTGTATCGTTAGATCCCTACATAAAGTAAAATTATTTTTATAAACATACATCAGAATAGACTAAGATTCAGAATAGTGGTTACCTCTCCAAATTCAAGAAGAACAGGGTTCAGGAAAGGCAGATACCCAACAGTTAACTACATTTGTATGTGTTTTTAAAAATCTACAGCAAACATTGGAGTGGCCAAAATGTCCATATGGTTTTTTCCGTAAAATAAAAGACACATTTTTCATTTTCACCAATAACTTTATCAATTTAGATATTTTGAGTATGTCGGCTATCACGCATGTGGTAGAACATTGATTGTTCTCAATTAATGTCTCAATTTGATCTCTATCAACTTCAATTGACCTATCCAACCATGGAGCATTGTCCAGCGAGAAATCTCCAGCAGTAAACTTCATAAACCATTTCTAACACGTTCAGTCAGTCACACCACCTTACACTGCACAAACTTTTTTGCATTTCAGTTGCCTTTTTACCTTTCTTGAAAAAATAAGCACAATATTTCAAAAACATTGCCTATTTTCTTCCATCTTCAATATTAAAGTAGCTATACAAAAGTTCACCAATTTTGGTAAGTTTTTTTTTTAATTATTTTATTGTTCAATTACAGTTGTCTGCATTTTCTCCCCACCATTCCCCCCCAACCCCAAGCCAAACCCACCTCCCTCCCTTGCTTCCACCCTCCCTCTTGGTTTTGTCCATGTGTCCTTTATAGCAGTTCCTGAAAACCCTTCTCCCCACTGTCCCCTTCCCCCTCCCCTCGGGCTATTGTTCGATTGTTCTTAATTTCAATGACTGATTATATTTTGTTTGCTTTTTTCTTTTGTTGATTATGTTCCAGTTAAAGGTGAGATCATATGGTAAGGCTTTTTTTGGTTTTTGTTTTTTGTTTTTAATATATATAGGGTGTTAAAGACTGAGTTCAAGTGGCTGAGATGGGTCTTTTTTTTTTTTTTAAGATTTTATTTATTTAGAGAGAGGAAGGGACGGAGAGAGGGAGGGAAACATGAATGTATGATTGCCTCTCACATGGCCCCCACTGGGGACCTGGTCCACAACCCAGGCATGTGCCCTGACTGGGAATCAAACTGGCAACCCTTTGGTTTGCAGCCCATGTTCAATCCACTGAGCTACATCAGCCAGGGTGGTAAGTTTTTTTTAATACACACTGATATGACACTGTCTCGATACAATCTAACAAAATTGTTTTGAATGAAGTTAAAGACAACTAAGCACTACTACAGCCATCCTATGGAAAAATAACAAACTTTTTGGCCAACGCAATATTACAAAGATTTGTCAAAAGAGTATTCAGTAAGCAGGTATTTATATTATTCCCTGTACTTTTAAAAATATGCTGAAATATAATTTTAAAGAACAATTTAAGAGAAAATTACTTCAAGTAAGAAGTAATATATAAAGTGTAAGAGGGAGAAAAAAGTTGTTTCTCTACAAAAAGTATAAAATAAACGTTAAGGTCCCCCAACTTAGTGAAATAAAAGGAATCCCAAGAGTCAAACTGTGCAATGTTGGAGGAGAGAGTTACCGCCAAAGAACTTATCCGAACACCTCTAAGAAGTCCAATTGGACTTCTTAAGCAGACACAAATATGCCCTCTGAATGGACAAGAGGACAATTTCATGGTTCACAGGGTCTAAATTAAGTTGGACAAGGGTACGAAAGGCCCTTAACAAGCTAAAGTGAGAACACAGTGCCAACCAAATATGCCAAGAGCTTTCAAAGTAAATCTATTATCAAAAGCAACCTTCTACCTAAGGTCCTTTTCCTTCATCAAACCATGCAGTCAAAATGTTCTACTTCTCTGCTAGCATTTATTCTTAGCCTTGCTCTGTGCTCTATGATCTTTCCCCACCAGAGTCCTCCCCACATATACCTGACTCCTAATCCACTCACCTATTTCAGTTGTGTTCACCCTTTTCTTCATAAGTACTGCCATGACCTCTGGCCTGCCTGAACTCAACTATGACCTACACTTATCATCTGTCCCAACTTGGCTGTATTATTCCTACATTTTTTATTCACTTATTACTATACCTATGCCTTACATGTACTAAACCTAAAAATTTCTTTTTCGCATTACTGAGCAACTGGGGAAACTGAATATAAAGTGGATATTATAGAGAAAGTAATTTCTAAGTGTGAATGGTTTGATAGCTGAGGAAACTTAAAGATATAGAATTATTAATATTTTAGGTGTGATATTAGTATGGTAGTCACATAGAGAAATGTCATTTTTATGGGAAAGCATGCTGAAATACTTAGTGAGGTATTTCAATGCCTAGAATTTAGTTGGTTTAGCAAAAATACAACTATATACCTTTAAAGCAAATAGGGCAAACACTAAATGTTGAAACAAGTTGTAAGTATTCAGGTAATTACTGTACCATTCTTTCACATTAAAAATTTCTGGGCCTCTACAAAAAGAGCTTATAAATGAATGTTTAAATATTTTATTTATTTTTAGAGGGGAAGGGAAGGAGAGAAGGAGAGAAACATCAATGTGTGGTTGCCTCCTGTGCGCCCCCTACTGGGGACCTGGTCTGCAACCCAGACATGTGCCCTGACTAGGAATCAACCAGAGACCCTTTGGTTCACAGTCCATGCTCAATCCACTGAGCTACAACAGCCAGGGCTAAATGAATGTTTACAGCAATATTACTCATAATAGCTAACTGGTGAAACAACCCAAAGTTCCATCAAAGAAAAAACTGATAAGGAAAATATGGTTTGATCATACAATAGAATGTATTCATAAAAAGATAAAAAGTAATGAAGTACTGATACATACTACAACCTGGATGAACCTTGAAAACATGCCTGACCAGGTGGCTCAGCTGGTTGGAGCATCATCCCATGCACCAAAAGGTTGTAGGTTCGATCCCCAGTCAGGGCACATACCTAGGTTGTGGGTTCAATCCTAGGTCCAGATGCATATAGGAGCCAACTGATCGATCTTTCTCTCTCAAATCAATGTCTGTGTGTACCTCTCTTTCCCTTCCTCTCTCCCTAAAATCAATAAAACACATCCTCAGGTGAGGATTAAAAAACAACAACACCACTGTGCAAAGTGAAAAACTATACAAATGAGAGAAGGCAAACACAGAAAGCCTCACACTATATAACTCCATTTATACAACATATCCAGAATAAGCAAATGCATAGAGAGACATGAAGTACATTAGTGGTCGTCAGGATTGGAAGAGGTGGAAATGGGAAGTGACTTTTAATGGATACGGGGTTTCTTTTAAGGTAATGAAAATACTCTGGAACTGGACAGTGGTGACGGTTGCACAACTTTGTGAATTTAGAGTATGCCACTGAAATGTACACTTTACAATAGTGAAATGATGTACATTTTACCACAGTAAAAATACCTGGGGGAAAAAAGAATGTAAAAGAACAGTTACCATAATGAGAAATATTGATGAGAGGGAGTTTAAAAGAGAAAAAAATAACTGACCTGGAAGTGAGGCAGGGTACTGCAAAAGAATACTTCCTGCATATACTTCTTCTGAGGCAGGATCAAACGAAAGAGGAGACATAGGTGGTAAAAGATCCACAGCCTTAAAACAGAGAATGCAAAATTTTGAAATATACACATATTACTCACTACCACATAACAATACCAAGTTAATCTATGAATGAATGATTCCAACAAAGACAGAATTATGGTGCATATAAATTATCCTATAATTATTTTTAAAACAAGGAGTACAGTATTAGGAACAAGAGAATACTTTGTCCTTCAGCTATATCTCAAATGTAATAGTACCTAACATAAAAAGGAATATCTCATTTTTTACATGTATTTAGAAGAGTTACAGAAACTAAACATTTGAACTTTAGGCTCAAATGCAAAGATGACAAACACATAGCATTTCTATGTCATTAATAACACAATAAATCAAGAGACTGCCTTATATTAAACTAATCTCCAAAAAGCAAGTCAATCCAGACAAGAAAAGGCTAAAGGAGTTCATCACCACCAACCGACCAGTATTACACAAAATGTTAAAGGGACTTCTTTAAGAAGAACAAAAAGAAGAAAAAATTTAAAATATGAGTAATAAAATGGTAATAACTACATACCTATCAAGAATTACTTTAAATGTAAATGGATTAAATGCTCCAATCAAAAGACACAGGGTAGTTGAATGGGTAAGAAAAAAAAGACCCTTACCTACGCTGCCTACAAGAGACTGACTTCAGATTGAAAGACACGCACAGACTGAAAGTCAAGGGAAGTATTTTCATACTTCATGAAAATAGAAACCAAAAAAAAGCTGGGGTAGCAATACTTACAGCAGACAAAACAGACTTTAAACAAGAGAAAACAAGGACCCAGCAATTCCACTTTCTTTGTCCAAAGAAACCCAAAACACTAATTCAAAAAGGCATATATATCCATATATTCATTGCAGCATTATTTACAATAGCTAAGATATGGAAGCAACCTAACTGTACATCAATAGATGAACAGTTAAAGAAATGGTGAATATATACAATGGAATATAACTCAGCTTTAAAAAGGAATGAAATCTTGCCATCTGCAACAACATGGATAGACCTAGAGGGTCTATCCGTTGTACTAAGTGAAAGAAGTCATACAGAGAAAGACAAATGCCATTGATTTCACTTACATGTAGAATGAACAAAATAAGCAAAACAAAAACAGAAAACATTTTGATAATTACCAGATGGGAAAGGGGTAGGGAATGGGTAAACAAGGGAAAGGAGTTAAGTACAAATTGGTAGTTACAAAGTTTGATTCATTCACACCAGATGGCTATTGTGTTGGCTGTTGTCATTTTTTATATGACAGTCTAAGGGAAAAGAGGTCAGTGCCCCTGACTAAATAGTCAGGTATTTGCATGTTTTAAAAATTCTTGTGGCACACCAGTTGAAATCAGTGGCATAGAAATATAGTTGATAATATTGTAATAACTATGTACAGTATCAGATGGGTACTAGATTTATCAGTTATCACCTCATAAGTTATATAAATATCTAAACACTATGTTGTACACCTGAAACTAATGTAATGTTATATATCAACTATAACTGAAAACTAAAAATGTTTTTTAAAAAAGAAGGCAAAAGGCAAGTCAATATTACTTACTGGAGTCCAACCTTTAATTAGACTGAAAGGAGACAGACCAAGAAATTCTTTCCACTTTTTATGCCATTCTCCTTGTTTTTCAACAATAGAATTTGTTACAGTTGTAAGATCTTCTTTTAATTTGTGCCTATAACAACATTAAAATAACTTTATTCAAAACATGAATACCCAAAAATATTGAGTAAAATTTAAGTTTATAAAAAAAGGAAATATAACTGAAAGTTCAACCAATGCAGCACATATAAATTGAATAAACTCTCACAATACTGAGAACCTAAAATACTTTTTTTCCTTTTAAGACCAGAAAGCATCCATACATCTATTGCTCCATTTATATTTAAAATATAATTTTTTCCTGGTTCTGAACTCAAATCGATATTCTATTCCCACTCCTATCCATTCCTAAAGGCAAGCCTGTTCTTCTCGGTCACTGTGTAAATAAAAAACTTGCCTGAGCCCTAGTTTTATTAGTAGACCCCACAAAAGAAAAGCTACAGAAAAGTTGTAATTATTTCATAAAGAATTATCACTCAGGGCACATAATATGTTCCAGACAAAAAGAAAACCACATTAATTTTCCTTTCTACTTCATGTGCCTCAGAGTTGATGACATAAGGATTTTGAGCACTAGTACAATTTTCACTCTGATTTGTCAAAGCAGAAGAGTTGTTAACATAACAAGTTGTACTGAGAAATTTTAAAACCATCCTAACTCCTCACCCAATAAAATAACAGAGAATCTTACTAGTACCTTATATGCTTCAGATCCAATAATCTTTGTCTCTGAAATTTGGTCTCTTTTTCAAGCAAGTGAAGGTCTATTGTCAGTCTTGCTTGGTCAGCCTGACAACATTCATGCTTCATTACTTTCAAGACTTCGTTTAATAACTGAATAACTGTTAAGAGGTTCAATTTCCCAGCCTCGTAAACATTTCCTATGTGCAACTAAGGAATTCAGAAGAAAAAAAAAATGAAGTGGTGAACTCTAAGTTCTTAAGATAATAAACTACTATATATTTATATGTTTTACTATTATATAAAAAGGTTACCTTAAAGAAGAATGAAAAAGTTAGATTTCTACCCCCCAAATAACACTATGTAAATAATTCAGGTTCAAAGAAAACTGTTGTGGAAGAATTAACAGGCCATGCTACATTTTTTGTTATGTAAAGTTGAAAACTGGTGAACAAAGAGGTCACCGGTTTGATTCCCAGTCAGGGTACATGCCTGGATTGCTAGTCCCCAGTTGGGGGTGTGTGAGGCAACCAAATCTATTCATCTCTTACACAAAGATATTTCTCTCCCTCTTTCTCCCTTCCGTCCATCTCTCTAAAGTACAGAAATAATATCTTTAAAAAAAAAGAATTTACAAAAAAAAAGTTGAAAACTAGAATAAAAGAAATGCAAATAAATGGAAGCAAGATAAAGATTGAGGAGAAAGAGCAGATTTGGAAAAAAAGAGTATGAATTCATGTTTTAACAAAGGTGCAAACTGATGGCACCTACAGGCTGAATTCAAACTTAGACATGTTTTTTAGCCTGCATAGTCCCAGTGTTTTAAAATCACTTGTATTAGTTGCCAACATTTTTAATTATTGATTTTACATAAAATTTACTATTTCTCCAAAAACCTTATCACTTCCTACTTTTTCCCAGTTGTCACAAACAATTAGCAAACTTCATTTATACATATTATCTGCCTAGTCCCTCTAGGACTCTTTCTTCTTTAATTTTATTTATTAATTTTTGAGACAGAGGAAAGGAGAGAGAAACGTTGGTTTGCTGTTCCACTTATTTATGCATTCATTGGTTGCTTCTTGTATGTACCCTGACTTGGGATCAAACCAGCAACCTTGGCATATTGGGACATCGCTCTAACCAACCAAGTTACCTGGCCAGAGCCTGGACTCTTGAGTTGACAGATCTTAATTTTTATGTGATCTGAATTTGAAATACCTTTCATGCTACCTATGAAAGTCAAAGCTCCTCAGGGACACAACAATATTTTATCTTTGTATTCCCCATACTATAATCAATACCTGGCATATGGAGATGCTTAATAAATTATGTTACCAAAAAAAAGGAAAAAAACAGAAATGTAAGCTATCCGGATGAAAATAATTTGACGTAGTTTGGGTTAAAGGAGAGAGACTGGAAATAGCAATTTGAGAATGTTAATGTATAGGAAGCTGATGAAGCCATGGAATTGGTTAAGAAATTATATATGTACTTGTAATATAGAAAAGAAAGGGGGACATTAAAGGAACTGTGGGAACATTTTCATTTAAAAGTCAGGCAGAGAAAAAGAAATCAGTGGAAAAACTGAGAACAGCAATCTGAAAAACCACAAGAGAAGAGAGACATTGATGTCACAAAAGCTAAAGAAACGACTTCAAATATTAATAGCATCAATATGAAAGAGAAACCAGAGAGAACAGAGCCTTTTTAAGAAGACATTTATGGCCCTGGCCAGGAAGCTCAGTTGGTTACAGCATCAACCTAATAACACCAAAGTTGCAGGTTCAATCCTCAGTCAGGACATATACAAGAATCAACCAATGAATACATTAAATAAGTGGAACAACAAATTGATATTTCTTTCTCTCTCCCGCTTCCTCTGTCTCTAAAATTCAATTAAAATAAAAAGAGAGATTTAGCAATCAGGAGATCATTGTTGCTGTATTTGAGAATTTATAAAGAACTAAGTACCATATCATCTTCCTAAGTAACTTCCTATGCCCTACCCTATATATGATGTAACACCATTCAAGGCACAGGCAATTAATAAGAGTTGATGGATATAAAGATACACAGCTTTCTTTACCGGTACTCCGCTTTATGAAAAATTTAGTACCTATACTCAAAAATAAATTCTAAAAACAGTAGAAAAACACTGCCAGAAACACATGTAATACATAAAATAATTACGTGAAGGGAGTTTTCTCAAGTTTCTTTAATATCAGGTGCTTACCTGACACATTTGTTTCTCAATTTTGTCAAGTAAGAGCCTTGGAACATTGATAGCAACATTAGTTCCATCTAAAGTATATTGGTTAACAAGACTAAGGACTGAACTAACAACTTCTCTCTCTTTTTCCAAAAACAGGAGTGTTTCATTCACTGAGCCCCACAAAGACCGAACCTTTGAAAACAGAAACAAAATATTAAAGTCTACACACAATCTGTACATACATTAATGAAATGTAAAACACAAATATATGCTCACTTCCAAGAACAAATGAAGTATGCCTGGAATGATTTCTGGTGAAAAGATTAACTAGCTGTATTTTAATACTCTAAAACAGGGGTGTCAAACTCATTCTCACCAGGGGGCCCCATCAGCCTCTGGTTGCCTTCAAAGGGCCAAATTTAATTTTAGGGCTGTATAAATGTAACTACTCCTTAACTATCAAGGAGCTGAAATTACATTTGGCCCTTTGAAGGCAACCAGAGGCTGATGCAGCCCCCGGTGAAAATGAGTTTGACACCCCTGGTCTAGAGGTTTCATACGATGGTATTTCCTTGGTGCACTTACTAAGATCCAGTCTAGAAATTTTATCTTGTCAATGGCTCAAAGTTGAAACTGAACAACATTAACTGAACTCAGAAGAGATTGCTATGAAAACTTTAATAGGTTTCATACCAACCTATTAAATTTACAATCAAAAATACTACATTCAATAATAACAGTATTTACATTCACTAAACTGGGAGCTTCATGAAAAAAATGACTGCCATTTTTTTCATTGCTCTACTATCTAGAAGAATGCCTGAACACAGTAGATTATCAATAAACATTCACTGAGATGAACAAACAATTATTTCCTGAAGATAGCACTCACCTTTCCCAGTGACAAAGTTGCCTGAGAAGCCAAATTAATACCTAGAGCTGCATGGTAATCACAGGATCAGAACACAGAGCTTGAGAGAGATGTCATCTAAACCAGTGGGCCCCAACTGTTTTGACGCCAAGGACCGGTTTCATGGCAGACTGGGCCTAGGGGTTGGGGACCCCTGATCTAAACACAAAGGAGGCCTAAGAAAACACTTCTACCCCACATCAAAGCCAACCTCTGAAAGCCTCGGACCATTTATGTCTGCCAGATACTCTCTACTACCAAGCCAGCCTCAATTTAACTTTTCATTTTTCTCCCACACTTACCATGTTCCTTCAGTTAATACATAACTGAAAATAATACATAATTATTTTGATAAATTAATACTACAAAGTTACAATGAAAATGAACTTTTCTTGCTGGCATGAAAAGAAAGACTTTAAACATATTTAAAGCTGCTTTTGTATACAGTTAGTCTTATAAATTATATACTAATTTTTCCCATCATACTCAAACATTTGAGAGGCACCATTTTGATACCTTTAAATATATAACAATTTGATAATGAGTAAAAAGAAAGTAAAAGTGCTAAAAAAAAAAAGAAATAACAAAGATAGTCCAATTAAGTAAACATTGCCTATCACCAAAGTAAGATTCTCAAAAAAAAAGAAGAAAAAAAAGAAAGAATGATTACATTTCTCTCTTCAAAAATTGTCTCACCTTTTGAATTTTCTCTTGTATATCATTTTGGTCATCATAAGGTCCCATTCTAGTTAAAATTAAATAATCTCATTAGTCACTTTAAAAATCATATAATTTACCATCCAAAGAGCTAATTAATCTGCAAACCCAGCCACTAACAACCAATCCAATTAAAACAAAAATAAAATTCTAGCTCAAGGCAATAATTTATTAGAACTGGATTAGGAATCAGAATTATATTCTACACCTATCATCATCTAATTATTGATATATTACCTATGTTTCCGGGACCGTCAGTTTCCTTACCTGTAAAATGCAGGAGCTAAAGGTGTAAGGCAACTTTCAGCTCTAAAAGAAACTTACTTTTCTACTTGGTCTTGCTGTCCTATACATTCTGATCTCAGACTTCGTACTTCTTTAACTGATACTCTGAAAGAAAACATACAAAATGACAAATTTACAGGTGCTCCTCAATTTACATGGGGTTACACATCCCAATAAACCCATCACAAGTTTAAAATATTATAAATCAAAAATTCATTTTTTTAACCAGGGTGCCGCAAGAATTTTTAAAACATGCAATACCTGACTACTTAGTCAGGCGGCACTAATTTCTCCCTTAGACTATCAAATTAAAAAATGACAACAGCCAACATAACAATAGCCATCTGGTGTGAATGAATTAAAATTATACCTATTTTTTGTCAGACAGGCAAAAAATTTATTTTCTGGTGCGTCACCAAATTTTAGTAATCAGTTTATGTATGTGATGAGATGAAAATCACTGACCCAACCTCTTGAACATCACAGCTTAGGCTAGCCTACCTTCAATATGCTCAGAAAACTACATTAGCACTTGGGCAACTATCCTGAGTTTTATCTCAAGAGTAAAATGCCTTACCCTTCTTACCAGATTCAAGAGATACCGATAGACATTTTGTAGACATGATAGGATGCTAAAACATAAAACACAATACCCAAAAAATGCTGGCAACAGAGAATACTGCAGGGTCTCAGCTGTTTACCCTTATGATCATGTGCCTGGCTGGGAACTGCGGCTCACTGCCACTGCCCAGCATTATAAGAGAGTACCATACCAACATATCATTAGCCCAGGAAAAGATCAAAATTCAAAATTTGAAGTACAGCTTCTAGTGAATGTGTATGGCTTTCACACTATCATAAAGTCAAAAAATGTTAGGTCTAAGCATTAAAAGTCAGGACCACCTATAATTCCATTATAATTAAAGTACAATTACTTTAATATTTTCCCCCTTTCATATATCTGCTCAGGGCCTCTGAGAACTACTCATTCAAATACACCCAGCAGCCAACTAAAGTACTCTACATTTCCTTTTAGAGTCACAAAATTTAACATACAGGCTGCTATTGAGATGGACCAAGGACTTCTTGGCTCGTATACTCTCTGACTTCAAGTAAAAATGGTAGAGGTCAGTAAGATACTCTGTTCTCTTATCCTTGTCTTCCATACCTCAGGAATAAATTTCAGTGTTATCTAAGACAGTCATGCAACATTGCAGTTTTAAAGTACCATCAAAGAATTTTGCCTTTTATAATATATAACACAGTACTTAAAAAGTTACCTTACTAGAGTTGTTAGTAATTTTAAAAAATTAGCCCTGACTGGTGTAGCTCAATGGATTGAGCATGGGCCTGTAAACCAAAGGGTCACCAGTTCAATTCCCAGTCAGGGCACATGCCTAGGTTGCAGGCCAGGTTCCCAGTAGGGGATGCATGAGAGGCAACCACACATTGATGTCTCTCCCTCTCTTTCTCCCTCTCTTCCCTTCTCTCTAAAAATAAAATCTTTAAGAAACAATTAGACACACAATTTTTGAAGTTAAGAACCTTGCTTATCTTGTTTAATACTGTAGGACTACTGTCTAAAGAGTATGGCACACAGAAGTGACTCAGCTGTGGCTGGTGCAACTCAGTGGATTGAGCACAGGCTTGCAAACCAGAGTTGCCAGTTCAATTCCCAATCAGGGCAGATGCCTCGGTTGCAGGCCAAGTCCCCAGTAGGAGGCGTGTAAGAGGCAACCACACATGGATGTTTCTCTCCCTCTCTTTTTCCCTCCCTTCCCCTCTCTAAATATAAATAAATAAAATCTTTTTTAAAAAAGATACAAAACAAATACTATATAGCCTGAAAACATACTTCCATGTTAAAAAAAAAGAAAAACTCCTAAGAAATTTAAAATTTAAATTAAAGTGATCTTTTCCTTTTCTCTAAACTTTCATTTACAGTATAACTAAAGTTTAAAACATTTTATTCCGAAGTTATCTGGCTTTAAAATGGAAAGATAACAACAAGGGAGTTTTGAACTAAGCAGGGTTTATTACCACTGAAGGTATATTGATGACATTTGCACAAAAAGAAAGGAATTTTCATTTTTCCAACTATCAAACTACTACTTACTGTGCATTTTCCTGATACTTTTGTAAAACAAAATCTTCTCTTTGTAAAATTTGTAAAAATCTGTTACGTGCTACATGAGACCTGGCGATGCACTTGTGCAAATCTTGTGGCTTTACATTAAATGTCTCTGCAAAATGTTTGGATGAACCTACATGGAACACAAGATCATAGAAAACTTAGGCTTAAAAACTAATAAGTATTTAAAATGTTGGATTTAATTATTTATTATTAATTTTAAAGAGATTAACAACCTCATTAACTAACAACTCCTTAAAAGCCGGCATGCCACATACACAAAAAGATAAAACAAATTTCAGCAAAAGCAAGGATGACCTATTTTTAAAGTAGGCAACTTGAAAAGGACATCTGAAGGTGAGTTGTTTTACATAATTAAAACCTTTTAGAGTACATCTGCCCAAAATAATTCTTATCACAGCTTGCTATGTCCATGAACACACTATCATACATGAGCAAATTCTTCTTTTTCTCCCATTTTTTACTGTTGTTCAAATACAGTTGTCTCCATTTTTGCATGAGCAAACTCTTAAGATCTTTTAACAACAAAGAAGAAAATACAGTAAAGAGATGAAGTGATATCACATCACCTCTATTGCTGCCATCAGCTTACTTTTCTTGCTAGTAAGAATAGGACAAGACAACCAAAAACCAGTCTCCATTTCTCCAGTAATTCTTGACTATGTGGAGCAGACCCTAAGAACAATCCACCCAAACATTTCAGAGTCCAGGTTTTTATCTGTAATAAATGCAATAAATCCTACTTTAAGATGGCTCAGTACAATAAAGATAAATATTCTGGAAAACAGGGACTCCACTCTGCACTTAACATTACTAATCCAGGCCCTAGAATTAAGTCCAAAGAAACCACCACAATTTCTAAATATTCAGCATGGGATGAGTTCACTGAATGTAAAAGTCATCTAGAGACTCGAAATATTGACTGGAATTGTTTTAAATCAGAAATAAGACAACATAGCCCTGGCTGGTGTGGCTCAGTGGACTGAGCACCGGTCTGCAAATGGAAAGGTCACCAGTTAGGTTCCCCATCAGGGCATATGCCTGGGTTGCAGACTGGGTCCCCAGTTAGGGATATTCGAGAGTCAACACATGATGTTTCTCTCGCTCTCTTTCTCCCTCTCCCACTCTCTCTAAAAATAAATAAAATCTTAAAAAAAAAAAAAAAAAAGAAAGAAAGAAATAGGACAACCCATGCTTAGAAGCCTTATAGACAATAAACTTTTGCTAAATTCAAGCACACATATTTCATATAAAATAGTTTGGGTTACATGCAATCGGAGTAGATCACCTACTAATAAAAAACTAGTGAAATGCTTATGTTACATTAAACTTAAAAATATGCAAATGTTTATAAAGAAAAGGTGTATGTTTTTTAAAAGTGTGCATAAAAGATAAACTAGAAAAAAGTTTACATGTCACATTACAGAGAAGGGATAACAAATAAAAGCTCCTACAAATGAAAAAGAAAGTAACTAAAGAGAAAAATGGAGAAAGCATATAAACATAGAGTATAAAAAAAAAGAGTATAAATTACTCTTAAATACTTCAACAGTTTTCAATCTAACTAAATACATAATAAGAGAAATACAAATTAAAACTACCCTGAGATTCCACTTTAACTATAAGACTGGAAAGATAAAAATGTCTGATCACACACAAGTTGGTGAGACTTTGGGAAAATAGACAGTCTCCATATACTGGCAATATAAGTATAAATTGTTCAATCTCCACAGGAAATAATTTGGTAATAAGAGCAAATTACAAATGCACAATTTCTTTGACCATGAAATCACCTTCTAGGAATTACATATACACATACACACTTGCACACAGTGTGTGTGTGTGTTTATTTGAACAAACACAAAATGATATACAGGGTGGGGCAAAAGTAGGTTTGCAGTTGTATGTGAAACAGAGTGCATGTGTTATTCTTGTATTATTATTTATTATTGCATTATTTTCCATACAAACAACTGTAAATCTACTTTTGCCCCACCATGTATGTATAGTTTCTCACTGTAGCATTGTTTTTATAGCAAAAGATTAGGGGGGAAAAGCCAAAGATCTGTCAGCAGAAGATAGATTAAATATATTATGACACATCCATTCAAATATGCAGTTCTAAAGAGAGAAAAGGAGAATAAGGAAGCTCTACGAACTGATACAGGATGATCTCCAGTATATAATGTTAAATGAAAAACACAAGATTCAAAACCAGATGTATGTTACCATTTAAGGTTTAAATATACATATATTTATATATATAATATATATATAAATATTATATATGTATATTATATATTATTATATATAATAATTATATATATTATATATATTATTATATATATAATTTATATATATATAAAAGAAAAAATACAATAAAGATTAAATCAAAACATAAAAAAAAGTCCTGGCTGGTGGGGTTCAGTGGATTGAGTGCCGCCCTGTGAACCAAAGGGTCACCAGTTCAATTCCCAGTCAGGGGATCTCGCCTGGATTGCAGGCCAGGTCCCCAGTAGGGGGCACACGAGAGGCAACCACACGTTGATGTTTCCCTCTTTTTCCCTCCCTCCCTTCTCTCTAAAAGTAAATAAAATCTTTTTAAAAAATAAAATTAAAAATTAAAAAAAAAATTTAACATTAAGAAAGAAAAATGATACATATTTGCTTGTATTACCGATTACATTGGTTGCTTCTAAGAAGGGAAACAAAGTAAAGAATAGGGGTAGAAGACAGACTTTTAACCTTTTGATTTTTGAATCATGAAAAATATTATCCTTTCAAAATAATTAAAACATATAAATACATATGTACACCAAAAAAAAGAAAACCTCTAAGAGAAAATAAACCAAAATGTCAGTAATAGTTGTCTCTAGAAATTGGAAGATGGGTGTGGTTTTACTGCCATCTACTTTTCTGTATTTTCCTGTCCATGTTTTTGAGCATAAATCAATTAAACAGCACAGCATATTTAATAAGATACAAATAGCACTCTTTTAATTCTTGGCTTAAATATCCAATGTGTACTTTGTTTCTATAAATTAATAGATCAAATTCCTTTAAAACAACAATTTTTAACCAAAAATTCCCACATTACCAGTAGCCAAAATAAATCTCAAATAAATTCAATACAACACTGCATACAATATATTAGAGGCAAACTATAATCAGCAAGTCTAATCTGGCCCATTGGCCAATTTTATGAGGTCAGCAAGCTAGAAATACTTTCTACATTTTTAAAGGGTTATATTTAAATACACATACACACACACGGAGGTATATGTGACAGAGACCCTGTGTGGTCTACAGAGTCTAAAATATTTACCTCACACAGAAAATGTTTAGAACATAATAAAATAATTTGACTTGTTACTTATGCTCATTATGACAGGGTTTCAAACTATAGTTCTAGTACAATAGAATATTAACTATTTGCCTGTTGAGATCACTTAATAATTTTATCTTCTTGCTTTATTAAAATCTCCTGATGACTTGAAAACTGTGAATAATAATAAATATTTAAGAAACAAAACCAAAAAAGATTCCTACTATAAGCTTAACTTACCTTTAGAATGGGTTTTTATATATTTTATTGCAACAAATCTTGCAAAATGGTACATCAAATGAATAAATTTAGGACCACCAGGAGAAAGAAATAGTGAACCAACAACTTGAGGAAAGCTACTTCCACATTCAGCCTATGGAAAAAGAAAGAAACAATTTTGAAAGATCTTATCAACAATAACCTTTATATTTACATCACACTGTTTCTAAATTCTTGGTGAACTCGGTCACAAAAATTTACAATACAAAGCTACAATTATTGACACTATTTGGGGACACAAGCTAAAATAATCTATAGTCAAAAAAGTTTTCTTTACATAAAAACTGTGATATAAACTTCAAGGGACTCAAAAACCTATTTCCAATGCACCTAGCCAGCAAAGCTGGTGTTCTAGAAATATACAGAATCCCGTTCCAAAAACATAAAAAGTATTATTCTAGTTACTATCTCCTTGCTTATACCGTTAGCATAAAATCATTAAAAATATTTCACCTCTAAAAAATTAATACACAATTGTACCTCAAAAAAGCTAGAAAAACAATTAATATCATTTTTAACCTCCTCAAATTTTCATTTTCCAGAAAGAGAATACTTACAGAAATTTTTTTTAACCATTCAAAGCAATGTTTCCGGAATTCGGTATCACTTTTTTGGTCAAATGGAGGCCAACAAAGTCTTAAAAACAAAAATAAAAACATTAAAATTATTAACAAAAAACAAGCTCAGCAAAAATTTAAAAACATCAAATTTATCTCCTATACTATATACAACAATGCTTTAATGAATCAAGGCTGATATTCATAGATTTCAACTAATACAAAATACCAACCCGTGAGAAATTGGGTCTTTTTCTTTATAAATATCTATAGAGTTAAGTTCAGTTTTGTGTAAATAACCACTGAATATGTATATTAAATGAAGGAGTTAATCATTATTAAAATTACTGCCCTGGCTGGTGTGACTCAGTGGACTGAGTGCCAGCCTACAAACAAAAGGGTCGCCGGCTGGATTCCCAGCCAGGGAACATTCCTGGGTTGCCAGCCGGGTCCTTGTTGGAGGTACGCAAGAGGCAGCCAATTGATGTATCTCTCACACACTCCCTCTCTTTCTCCCTCCCTTCCCATCTTTCTAAAAACAAACAAATAAAATCTTTATTAAAAAATTAAAAATAATAAATAAAATTACTAAAACTCAGGTAAAGATGAGAATATTCTCAATGGATTCACAGGACTACCACATAAAGATGGTATAAGTAAATTAGTATGTTAAGCCTGGGGAAAAAAAAGAGAAACACAAATGGTTACACATGAAGAGCCCATGAGAAGAAATGGCATGAGAGCTTTTGACTCCTAAAGATAACCTGTATCATAGTCAGTCGGTGCTACTGTTGGATGAATAAAGAAGATAGAAAATTATTACAAAAGAAAAGCTTTGCCTCAACTTCAGTTTACAATAAGACTTTAAAATTTACCTATTGCTTTCCTCTAATAATCAGTTTTATCTAAGTTTTTATCCTGAGGAATCTGCTTAGGGCCCCACGTTTTTTAAATTTCTAAAGCGTATCATACATTCTATATTAATAGAAAAAAATAATTATGCATAGAAAAAAAAGACTGAAAGGCTAGAATATCAACAGCAATATTCTCTGGCTGATGGGTTTAGGAATGATTTCTACATCCTTCTTTACATTTTTCTGTATTTTCTGAATTGTTTAAAAAGACCTGTATTTTGTTTATAATTGGGGTGGGGAGGGCAGAAAATCTACTTTTATTTGAGCAAAGGAAGCCCTATATCATAATGATAGGAATTTCCAGAAAATGTTTCAAATACAACCGGTCTCCCAATCATTCGTAACTTGAACTGAAAGCAAAATATAATATTAAGAAAAAATTATCAAAAATACAACAATGTCCTAAACAAAGTACTTATTTGTTGCTTTTATATATTAAGAGATGATGGCCCAATATAAATATTAAAACAAATCTGAATACTTTTTCTGACAGAAGAAACCCAAATCACATGCAAAATAACTTGGAACCAAGGCTAGTGGGTACCCACATTATCTCCTTAACTATTTAAGAATCAACAGTACAAAATAGTAGGTTAAACTTAATAGAAATGATTTTTGCCTACAGCACTTGACACTTTAATATACATATCATTAACAAAAAACAATAAGGATTTACAGAGACCTGGAAAGTAAAAATAAGACAAAACAAATATAATAGTGCCTACAAGAAAAGGAGTAAGTAAAGCAAAGTTGAGTGTTGAGATAAACTGGTACCAATTAATTGTTTTGCCTAATAATTAAGACTATGAAAAATGTTAGGAACTAATATTATAAAACAAAATCTAACTTACCTAAAGAGTATACAATGATTTTAAGGTGAGTACCAAAGAAAAAGCACTCAGATTTATAAAGGTTAAGCACTAAATTTGTAAGACTCAAGCCTGATGTTTCTGACACCCATTCAAAATAATACTGAAAGGCCAAAGTTGAAATTCTAGCTTATATCAAGGCATAGTCCCTTTTCAAATCTGAGAGTGACTAGTTAAAATTAAAATTAAATTAATTTTTACTCACTTGAAAACTTCTTTGGTGAGAGACTGGTCCAACGTTTGAAACAAGAAGTAAGAAACTATCTGAAAGGCATCACGATTCAGCTTGTCAAACATGTTCCTAATGGTTTAAAAAGAAATAGAATCAGGAAACAACAATAAAAAAAATGGTTAATAAAATTAAATACCATCAAAAGCTATATACGAGTTTGACACAAATTAGTATTTTTCATTCTCTTCAAGAGGTCAAAAATTAATTCTCCTCATTCATGTACACTTTTACAACCAAGAAAAACAAGTTTTATTTCTGATTCTGAAAATACAGATCAAATAGAAGAAAACTGGTAGAACTTGCTTTATTATAGTGAGAACATTCAACAACAAAAAAAGGTTTAATTAGGTGAGAGAATACCATGCATGGCCAATGATATGAAGATGATGATACCCACCAACATTTCTGATAGTGAAAATACCTAATATTTATTGAGTTTATTACTTCCAAGTATTAATTTAAGCCTTTTATAGGCAGTAACTCATCTAGTTGTTACCACGATCATATGAGGTTTTAAATACTATGCTAGCTGTTTTAACATGGATTATTTTATTTAATACTAATGATAGTAGAAAGTGCTTTCATTATCCTCATTATTCAGATGAAGGAATTTAAACTTAAGAGAGATTAGATAATTTGCCCAAAATTACATAATCAGGAATGGAAAAGCAGTGATTTGAAATATGTCATCTAATCCAAGTCTAGTGTCTTTACTATCACATTTGATTCCTAGAGCCATCCTTATAATAAGTTTTTATCGTCTGATTTTCCTAACTAATCACGACAAAATCTAAAAGGAAAAAAAAAAGTTAAAAAAAAAAAAAAACCCTAAACCTTTTAAGAAATGTCACACAGCTATAAAAAGGCAGCGTCTAGGCCAGGGTCATCAGCCACTGCTCCATGCCCCATGTTCCATCCTCACAACCCTGCAGGGACCCCAGGGATGTGAAGGTATCTAGTAGGAAATGGGAAAATGGGGACTTCAGGCTTTGGGGACTGCCAGAGCTAGAAAAAAGAGGGGTTATTTTATTTTTTTTATTTTTTTATTTTAGAGAGAGAGAGGAAAGGGGAGAGAGAGAGGGAAAAGAAGAGGAGGGGGGAGGAGAGAGACATTGATTTATTGTTCTACTTATTTACATATTCATTGCTCGATTCCTGTATGTGCCCCGACCAGGGATTGAACCCACAACCTCGGTGTACCTGGGACAATGCTCCAACTATCTAACCTATCTGGTCGGGTCTGAACTTCACCTAGGTCAGCAACCTACGGACAGAGCTAATCCACCTCAGACACTACACTCTGCTATACGGCCCACGTGCAGGATTTGCCTTGGCAATTCCAAAGGCAAAAATAAGTCAAACTTGGTGTGGAGGTATAGCCACCATTTCTCAAGGCCCTGGCAGTGAAGTGTGGGTGGTATGAAAAATGAACAAAAGCAATTTAACGTCTCTGGATAAGCAAGAAAGGGATAAAAACAGAACATATATCCCAACAAAGGTTAATGTTTACACTCAAGAAGGAAAAGAACCTGTGGAAGTTATCAGATTAAAAATTATGAGTGCTCCCCCATTATCCTAGTATAAAAAGGTCATTTGCAAAAAAAAAAAAAGTCATTTGCATGGGTACAACTGGAATATCAAAAGAAGTTACAAGCAACACAACCAAGTAATTATAAAGGAAAAGTCTCAGAAGAAACTGAAGACATTATAATAAAGAGGAAAACAAAAAACTCATTAGAACATAAAACATACCTATGGGGATTCTCTCTATGCACTATTATAAAATAGTTTTAACATTTAAAAAAAAGAGATCTATTTTCATGTTTCATACATTTTCAACAATGATCTGAAGGAATATCTCACTTGGGTAATTTCTTGTTTCCAGACTCTAAAAAGAAACTAGATTAGGAGTTCAGCAATTCAAAACTGGGGTGTGCATCACTGGAATACATGACAAGTAGATGTGAGTATTCCTTCTATGAACACATAAAGCTACTAGTTTGAGATTTAAAAAATAGAATTAACACTAAAGTTCCCATGCTGTAACTATGTACAGTGACAGGTGGTTACTAGACTTACTGTGTTAATCAATTTATAAGGTATGTAAATGTTGAATCACTAGGTTGTACACCTAAAACTCATTTAATACTATATGTCACCTATAATTATAAATTTTTAAACCTACCAAAAAAGTTTTTTAAAAAGTTTCCATACTTATCCATGCCAAAGAACTCTTTGTCTTTAGAATATTTCTATTCCTCAAGAAACATAAATCTTACTTCCTTATCATCTCACAAACTTGTTATTTTTTTCACACGGTATACTGTTTCTTCTCTTTGACACTTATTTAAATTTTTAATAAGACATCTGTTGGAGATAGCTGTTCATCCACTAGACTAAAACTCTGTATGGTAAAATTCTATGTCTATTCTGTTCATGACTGTATTCCCAGGTCAAATACAGTATTCAACTAGTATTTGTTGAATAAACGAATGAATCACACTTTCTTTCCATTTCTACTGCCACCTTGGTTTAGGCTCACCTAACTCTAATACCCTGAGTCCCCCTCTAATTCATTCTCTGTAATGTAACCAGAATGATTTTTCAAAATGCAAATCTTTTGGACAAATACATAGGAATGAAATTGCCAGATCATACGGTAAGCATATGTTTAAAAGAAAAGTTGTTACACAACTACATGCTCATAAAAACTCACAAAACTGCACACCAAAAAGAATGAATTTTACCATATGTGAATATAAATGAATAAAAAATAAAAATATTTTTCAAAATAAATTTGACACCACATTCATGCTTAAAGCATTTCAAAGGGGACATCTGTTTCCAAACAATCTGCTGAAATTAATAAGACTTAGAGGATGGAAAAAAGAATCAATGACAGCGTTGGAAAAAGAAAAAAAACTGCTATCACTGGACCAGAACTTGACAGATGTTACTAATTTCCCAAAGACAAAAAGCAGATTACAACTGAACAAACCAGAGCAGAGAAAACTACGATTGCTAGAACACCAGACAGAAGATGCAGCGGCAATTCTCAGTGGAGGCCAGGAGGTTTAAGCTGCTTTGACAGTACTGAGAAAACGAGATTGCTGGGGGGCATCAAATCATGTGAGGTAAGGGGAGTACTTTTTAATACATAATCATAACCTGATAAATGCTATCCACTATTGTCAATTTTTTGAACAGACTCCTAGATAAAAGACTTCTACATGTAAATAATAGTGACTTCTAAAAATAGTTACCAAACAAAACTTAATTACATCTCTAAACCTTCACAGTTATAATACAGCTGAAAAACGTCAAGAAGAAGGGGGGCGGGGGGGATGTAGAGAAGTGTGAGTGAGCTTAAGTGTAATTATCTTATAAATAATAGGTACCTGCCTTGTGAAATTACTTGGTGGGGAATGAAGAGACATTTTTGAGATTGATACATCAAGAAGGTCTAAACACATACTAAAACACCGCCACTGCAACTAAAATAGCATAATTAAGTAAAGAAGATTTGAGAACAGGAGGTCGCCAATGTATCCCAAATTTCTCTTGGCCTATAGTACGAAATTAAGATACTGTCTAAAGTTGGTAAGTTGAGGCACAGAAATATAAACAAAATATTTACATTTATGATCATAACCATAACATTACTGGTAAAGTAGGGAAGGGGCTTTTATTTTTCATCTGAATAACCTTCTTAATACCTTCTTTTCTGCTAAGTGTGGGACCCCTCAGGTTGCTAATTCAAAAAGCTAAAATTATAAATTAAAGAGCAGCCAAGCTTGAAAGGATCCCTTGAACGTAAAGGCATGTGAATATACTGACTGTTCTCACTTCCCTCCAGTACCTACTTCGATTTCACAGACCATCAGCTTTACCAACAAAGCAGGACTAAGCTGCCCCTCCAGTGTCTCCCCAAATGCAGACTCTACCCCCGTGCACGGTTCCATTAATGGACAGTCTCTGCTACCACAGCCTGGCAGTCACTGGGAGGAGAGGCTTAACAGCCAGTGCCTTTATTCCTAAACCTCCAAGGTCCGCGAAAGGGCGGGTCCTCCCGGCACGTCCAGGCTCAGGCTCCCCCGCCCCGCAATTCCCGGCCTCCTTACACTCCAAGGTGCGTGTGTGACACGATCTTTCCGCAGGCAGTGGTGGCTGGGCCTGGCTCGAAGCCGAGGGTCTGCAGATACATCCAAAGATGCTCCTTCTCGAAAGCGGTGACCCAGGACAAGCTCATCTTTGCAGTTAGGCAGTGTCCCCGCACAGGAAGAAAGCAAAGGCCCAAACGACTCCGAGGGCCCTCAAGCTCCTTCCCTAAAGGCAGCCTGAAGTCTGGGTCGCAGCGGCGCCAGCATTGCCACCGCCTGCACCTCTCTAGCCCGGAGCCATTTCGCCTCTATTGGCCGTAAAGTCTCAGGGAAATAGAGCTTCTAACGGTAGTACGACACAGCTGCCGGAGCCACCACAAACCGAGACTCCCGCGCTTCCAGCAGAGCGCTTTGTGCGCGCCGCCCGACTTCCGGAGGAGGGAATTGCCCGGCGGACTATAACTCCCGCCGTGCAACGCGCTCTCCCCCGTCCCTTCCCGTCGTGCCCAGCCGAAAACTACAAACCCCACAGCGCCTTTCTAGCCGGCGAACTTTATTGCGCTTGCGTATTGGCAAGCCGTAGCTTAAGCGGTTCTTTGTTTCGCGCTTTTAGATCTGAAAGTTGTGGAGTGCCTTTAGTTCCCATAGACCAATTACGTCAGATAAAAGCTGTAGAGGGGGCACTGTGGCTCCGTGTAGTAGAAAAAGCACTGGGATCCATGCAGAGCTATTCACATTAGTTGTGTGACCCTGAACAAGTCACCTAACCTCTTGGTCTCAGGTCTATTATTAATAATGTCATGTGTATCAAATGCTAAATACTTCTTTCACTTTCTTGCTCTAAGAAATCTGGCTCTCCCCTACGCGTACAGTTACCCCTGTAGCCTTCTCAGTTAATGACTGTTTTCTCTCCCACACTCCACATACAACAGAGCTTGAAAATGAGGGAGGTATCTTATTACTTATTGCTACCTCTGGCGCTTAATTGCCTCAGTAAATTAAGTTCCTTTGAAGTTTAGGCTCTCATCCACAATTCTTCCTTGTGGAAATCATGTGTAAGATCTCCGGGTTGCTGGACTTCATTCTGAGAAGATTTAGCACTTAATTCTGCCCCTCCAACATTACCCCGGGATAATTTTTGGTAAACACAATATCCATGCAGGTCCTCTGACTGGCATAGCTCAGTTGGCTGAGAGTCACCCCGCAAAGGAAAATGTCTCCAGTTACATACCGGTCAGGGCAGGTCCCTGGGTTGCCTGGGTTGCTCTCCAGGTCCTCAGTTGAGGTGCGTGCTGAGGCAACCCATCGATATTTCTCTCCCTCTCTTTCTTCCTCCCTTCCCCTCTCTCTAAAAATAAATGAATAAAATATTTTTTAAAAAATATCCATGTAGGTGACCTTTCCAGTATCTTGGCCTCCTAGTTTCTTGACCTTCTTAGCTCACTGGCCCCTTTCTCTCTTTACTAAATTTATCTCACGGAACCCAAGTTCCTATTACAGCCAGTTCTCAGCCTATTCTACACCTGCAGCTTAGGAGCTAAACACAATTATGATGCCTGGTGTTACTCAAAATTCATGACAACTCAAGTGGGCTCTTAGGCCCTCTGCACCTTACTAGTATTGTTCCCAAAACTCCTCTCAATGAGAGTATGCATATCTTCTTCCCTCTCCTAAACTTCCAATACTTACTTTTCCCTCCTCACTCTCAAAAATGTCCTTTGTTCTTAGTTAATAGATGTTTCTAAAAAATAACTTCTATCAACAGTTTACCAATCTGCCTAAATCTTTTTTCCTTATAGTGTTCCCTCTCTCTTGTTAATCTGGGTGAATAAGGGCATGCCTACATAAGTTCAGTCCTTTCACTTATTTCATAGATAATATGCCTTTTCTGTTACTCAAGGAGTTTGCTCCAGCATTGGTCCTCTACTCTGTCCTGCATCAATTCTTCTCATCAGTATACAAACATGATATAATATCATCCATCACAAAAAAAGAAGTTATCTATACCTATCTCAAGGCTAATGGTAACGTGCCAAGGCCACTTGTATCGATTAACATTCTTTGGAGACAAATAGCAAAACTGACTTTGATAGAGTTTTATTAGGTGGATATTGAGTGGCATAAAGAATGGAAAGACCAAAGAATGTTCTCAGGGAATGGTAGGCCCATGTGCCACTCCACTCAAGATTCATATACCAGAAAGTCCAATTTGCTCCTTTTAAATAGATTAATATATCACTACAGGTGAATGTCCTTGGAACTAACACCCAGGACAAAAAATTGTGGATGAAAAGGGGGCTCTGTAATAAATCTAACCAAATGTACCCTCATGGGGTGATTTGGTCATAAATTCCTAACTGGGCACATCATGGTGGGTAGTCACACCCCACTGAAGCCTGTAACTTCCCTAGTAAAAGATTATCTCTACCTTAAGCAGACCCTGTCCATTGTCTTTGTGCATCTGGGTTAACACACCTTTGAAATGCCACTTTGGCAGACCCATCATCAATTTTAACTACCCTCAAGACAGCACATAATCTTGTTAACTATCCCATAATCCAATCATAGAGACTTTCCTGCCTTGCTTTCTCCCGCTTTAGTGTAAAGTTCCTTATGTTCCAGATATATAAAAGAAACTGCGAAACTGTCATTCTCCTGAACTTTTTAGATCTTGCTTTCTGGCAATGTCATCCATTTGTCTCAAATAAACTTTAAAAAATTCTCGCCAGGATTAGACATTTCTTATGTTGACAAAATTAAACTCCAGCCACTCTCCCTTTGCCAAAAAGTAACCCTAATGTCAGTTTTACAGTAATCACTTAATTTTGTTTCCCTGTAGTTTTACCATCCAAATATGCTTCCCTATGCACTAAATTTAGTCTTTTTATATATTCATCTTGGCTTTTTTTTTGTCTTTCCCAGGATTTTTGAAATAATATAATTTAATATACAGGATTTCCTCCATCCCTCCTCCCTTTTTTTCTTAAAATTTGTCTGTTGAACACCTGGGGCTATTTTACCAGAATAATTTCCCATAGCCTAGGTTTTACTGTGAGCATCCTCACAGTAAAGTTCAACATTTTCCACTCTCTGTGTCCTCCAAATTTTTCAAATTGGCAGCTCCATCTAGAGGATTGATCTGACTCAGGGATGAGTAGGTGATGGTGCAATCCCCACCAAAATCCCAATGACATTTTTTAAAGAAATAGAACAAAAAAACCATCAGATTTGTATGAAACCACAAAAGACCCTGAATAGCCAAAGCAATCCTGAGAAAAAAGAATGAAGCTGGAGGTACCACACTCCCTGATTTTACATTATACTACAAAGTGATGATAATCAAAACAGCATGGTATAGGCAGAAAAACAGACACATGGTCCAATGGAACAGAATTGAGAGCCCAGAAATAAACCCACATGTATGTGGGCAAAAAGTTTTTAACAAAGAAGCCAAAAACATACAATGCAGAAAAGAAATCATCTTCAATAAACGGTGCTGGGAAAATTGGAAAGTCACATGTAAAATAATGAAACAAGACTACAGACTGGCCCTATATACAAAAATTAACTCAAAATGAATCAAAGACCTAAATATAAGATCTGAAACTAAATTACATAGAAGAAGGCATAGGTACTAAGCTTAAGGACCTTGGTCTTAAGGAAGATTTTATGAATTTCACCCCAGAGGCAAAAGAAGTAAAGGCAAGAATAAACATATGGTATTATATCAAACAAAAAGTTTCTGTGCAGCAAATGAAACTACCAAGAAAACAAAAGGGCAACCAACAAAATGGGAGAAAATCTTTGCAAACAACACCTCCAACAAGGAGTTAATATCCAAAATATATAAAAAGAACTCATGCAACTCAACACCAAACAAATAAATAATCCTATTTAAAAATTGGTCAGCGGACCTAAACAGATACTTCACTCAAGAAGACACACAAATGGCCAACAGATATATGAAAAGATATGTTCAACTTCACTAGCTATTAGGGAAATGCAATTCAAAACTACAATGAGATACCATCTCACACCTGTTACAATGGCTATTATCAACAAGACAAATAATAACAAGTGCTGGAGAGGTTGTGGAGAAAAAGGAACCCTCATTCACTGCTGGTGGGAATATAAACTGGTACAGCCATTATGGAAAACAGTATGGAGGTGTCTCAAAAAATTAAGAATAGAGTTACCATATGACCCAGCATCCCCTCTTCTGGGTATAAACTGAAAATTTGAAAACATTTATTTACAAAGACATATGCACCCCTATGTTCGTTATTCACAATGGCCAAAACATGGAAAGAAATGAATTGTTCTTTGAGAGATAATTGGATAAAGAAGATGTGGTACACATATACTATGGAATACCACTCAGCCATAAGAAAAGATGAAATATTGCCATTTGCAACAGCATGGATGGACTTTGAGAATATCATGCTAAGCAAAATAAGTCAGTCATAAAAAGTTAAGAATCATATTATTCACTCATCTGAAATATATAAGTGAAAATAACAAATGAATGAACAAGAAAAAGAAACAAAAACTCATAGACAACAGTATGGTGATTGCCAGAGGGAAGGGAGGTGAGGGGGTAATAAAGGGTAAAGAGAGTGTCAAACATATGGTGATAGAAGATCATTTGACTTTGGGTAGTAGGTACACGTTGCAATAAACAGATCATGTATCATAGAATTATACACTTGAAACCTGCATAAATCTTATTAACCAATGTAATCCCAGTAAATCTATTTAAAAAATTTTAAAAGATTAGATGATGGTTGGTGTATGCTCTTCTTCAGGCAGAACACAATATCTCTGTTCATGCCATTGACAGACATTAAATGCCAAATACCTAGATCCATTAATTTACTGGGAATTGCAAAATGCTGAAATTCTAATGTGTCGTTTGTTATGGACTGCATGCTTGTGTCCACTCCCAAAATGTATGTGTTAAACCCTACTTCTCAATGTGATGGTATTAAAAGGTGGAGTCTGTGGGAGATAATTAGGATTAGATGAGGTCTTAAGGGTGGAACCCTCATTAATGGGATTAGTACCCTCATAGGGGTCACAAGGGAGTATCCTTCACTTCTCTGCTCTTCCGCCAAGTGAGGGTACAAAGAGAAGTTGATTTTCTGCAACCTGGAAGGGGACCCTCACCAAAACTCCACCAAGGTGGCACCCTGAATTCAGACTTCCAGCCTCCAGGACTATGAGAAATAAATGCTTGTTTAAACCACTCTGTCTGAGGCAATTTGTTATAGCAGCTCAAACTGAGTAAGGCATCATTTATTTTTAATTTGTTAGTGGAAATACTTTTATGATTGAAGTTTTCCCTCATTTACTATTTGTTTACCTAGTGGTAAGATATAAGGAAGGCTAAATTCTTTCCCTTTATTTACCAGTTTTCAAGATAAAGAATTAGTTTACTATCATCTTCTGAAGGTGACCAATTAGATTTCTTATGTATGTAATGATGTATTTGAATATTTGATAGGGCTCACATTTGATGGAGTTTAATCTATTGAGACTATTATCCTTATTGAAGTTCAAAATTGCCCATCTTTGGTCAATGGGGACCTCTTCAAATTAGCTTCCTTTTATCAGCAATAGCAAAAAGTTCAAAGCTCATTTTGTACATTTCCTCAGACCTAGAATCAGGGATTTCTCCATGAAGACCTAATTTCTTTTAGTGGAGAAAAGTATTTCAAAATTACAATCTGGACACGAGGGATGTTTATCACTACTGGGTTGACCATTAATTTACTTAACTGATACTTCAATAATACTGCTCTGTGTCAGGTATTGCTCTAAGGTATTTACAAATGTTAATTCATTGATTCTTCATGATAAGCCTACTATTATCTCCATTTTATAGATGAAGAAATTGAGGTACACAGAAATTAAGTAACTTGTTTATGGTCACACAGCTAGTAAGCGGCAGAGCCAAGATTAGACCCGAGTCGAAGCCTTTACCCATCATGATATGCTTCCTCCCAGTTGATCTCTTTTTAGTCATACATCCACCCCTAGGCTAAGGGAAGGCAAAAGAACCTTGACCAGCATACCCGCTGAGACATCCTTCCCCCCAAAAGACACAGAGGTTCTGTTACTAGAAGAAGCAGAAATGAATCCTGGGAGGCAAAACAACACACACACATTCACTATATTAATACAAACACATGCACAATGATTCAAGATTATATAGACCAATTTTTATTATAGGCATTTCAATGATTAAAATTTGAAAGATTATATTAAAAATAGACTAATCCCCAAAGCCACAGGAATAATATGTGAACAAATATGGAGTTTAAGTGACTCAAATTTTGTATTCAGCCAAAGAAGTGTTTTCTTGTTAGTTTTTCAACATTTCACCCTGAGTGGACTCAGGGTTATTAGCATGTGAATGACCTGATTCATCCTCTTCTTCCAAAGGTATAATATCTGGAATTTCATCAGTCTCAGATGTCAAGTCTATGGCAGTGAAGTCAAATACCTGTAAAAGAGGAATCTTGGATATTAAAACAAACACTAATAAAGCAAGCTGGCAGTTTCAGGTGAGCTCATGGAGACATTACTTGCTGTATGTGGGTGAACCTTACTTTGTCTATAGCTGTGCCTTCTGACGAGCTATTTTATACCCTTATTCCCCAAATTCACTCATACCCTAAAAGCACCAAGGAAACTTCTCTTTAAAGGGATCCTGACTAGTGGTGGACTTATTAAATGAAAGCTTTTTTGAAAATACAAGATATAAGGCATTTCTGATTATTTTTCTATCTATTAATCTATTATTCTCTTAAAAAGAACAATGCATATTAGCTATTAGGTTGAATGAATAACAGAACTTCTGATTAGAATGAATTCAATCTTTTCCTTACTTTTTTCCTTCCCTGCCTCCTTCCTCTCTTTCCTAGAATAGTTACTAAAAGAAACAAAACAATGCTCCACTTTTTCATAAGCCTGACTTCCAATAATGTAAACCCTTTGGGAAGTGTCCAGGAAGTGTCTAGAAACCAAAGGGTCTTTTACTAGTTGAAATAGCCATCAAAGTCATAGCTCTTCTCTTCATTGGAAAGGCTTTTAGGGATAAGAAGTTCTATTAATTCTTACTTTACATACAATTTTGAGAAGCTAAGTGATGTTTCTTAGCCAAAAGCAGATTAGAAGCAGAAAATTACTAAGGTATAATAAATTACTAAAGGGTGGAACCTTGATCGCTAAGGAAAAAAAAATTACCTGATTACTTAATAGAGACAAAAGAAACTAAAAAAAAAAAAAAAAATCTATCAAAAAACAGAGGGGGAGGGGAAATGAGAAGTTATTGTTTAATGGGTATAGGGTGTATTGGTTGGGATGAGGATAAAGTTCTGGGAATGGACAGTGGTGATGGTTGTGCAACATTGTGAATGTATTTAATGCCACTGAATTGTATGCTTAAAACTGGCTTGAATGGTAAATTTGATACTACGCATATTTCACCACAATTTCTTAAAATAACAAACAAGAATAATCTTGCTCTGGTCGTTGGGCCCCCTCACCCGACTGTGGCCTTCACTGCACTTTTCCCTAAGAACCCAGGTGCTCAGAGAACTTCCTGGTTTGAGGCACAAACTTCCACCATTTGTTCCTGAGGCTTTGAGTCTGGGGAGATCAAACTGCATCCTAAAGCTACTCATAAATGTTCACTCTGCAAAGATAATATACAATCTGACATCCACAAAAATCAGCAATATTTATCCAAATGGACTCAGAGCATTAGCCAGACAAGTCAACAATTGAAATTTTATACTTTTTAGGTTAAAAGCATACTGTGCTTAGCTTTCTATCCTGAACTATTCCTAGTTAGTGTATACTTTAACATCCAATATCACTTTATTTGTTTTTAATAAATGTAAAAATGGAACAGGAAGCTACAGCACAAGAAGATATAGGCAGAAGGATTTTCTAGGCCCCAAACAAGAAAACAAGCTACAGCTTTCTTCTAGCACAGGCCTAGAATGCTAGAACAGAAAAAACACACACACTTTGACGGCAATAAGACACTGTGCTAAATCCCCACCTTGCCATGAATCTCTTCTACTTCTTTCCTCACCTGTCAAGTGAGGAAAATACCAAACTGATTGGGTTGCAGGTGAAGAAAAAAGGTAGTATGAACCTAGTTTATAAAAGGTGCTCAACAAAGAGTAGCTTTTCTCATTAGTCCTTTAAATAGCACGAAAACCTTCAAAGTCACCTATAGGCCTAAAATAGAGTTCTTTGCAAATGTTGGAAATTTCACACTCCGAGTTTTAAGAGAAAAGTTTCCATCACCACTACCCCCCCAAAAAAAGTACCTCTAGTCCCTAAGCTGATTTAGGAGGGCCACATGAATCGGGGCTGTGAAGGAAATGGGAGAGGACCAGACAGCTGGGAGGTAGCCACAGTCTATCGCGAGTTTCCAATGGTGAGTTTAAAATGTAGTGGTTGTACCTGACAACCTCCACGGGGCTTTTAGAAATGTGGCAGAATTCATTTCACAGATTTATAAAATAAATCTCTTTTTCATTGTCCTGAATAGTATCAAAGGAGTATAGAAGTCTCTAAGAGCTGTGAATGCCTGTCAGTGGTGGAGGTCAAACTCAGGATCTGATGCTTTACTTTGAAACTCATGAGATAACCATAGTCCCTCCCTGAAAAGGACAAGAAAGCAACAGTACAATCTTTTCAAGAAAACCAAGTGACCGTGCTAGGATTCCCTGGTCCCTGTGTACATTTGCAGGTTGTTCACCAAACACCCACAGTATGCACCTTTCCTGTCACAGACTTCATTGATTGGCGTATTTATCACGACTTTCCAGAAGGTGGCACTAACATGTTGAGGATAAGGCACCATTTTCTAATTTGCATAAAGGAAGGCTAGTGGTGGCCTGGGATCCTGGCTAGGAGAGGCTACTACAGAAATAAAAACACCATCTGTGGGAATTTAATTCACTAGTTAAGGTAAGTGTGCATGCAATGCTGGTAAACATGACACAGAATCAGGACAATTGATTTATTCTGAAGTACAGAATAATTATTGAGGAAATATTGAAGTGAAAAGAAAATCTAAAATTTTAGTTTGTTTGTAAAGAAGTAATTCCTATGTAGAGGGCCATAAAAGGATAATGCAAGAGGTAATGATTAGCTCTAACACCAAATATGTAAGACCAACCCTACTGAGAGTTTAACAGAAATCTCTTCCCATCCAAAATAGGCTGCGTATTCAACTTGATTATGTGCTTGCAAGTTACAGGGCCTGTAGCATCTTGGTTCTGCTTTACTACTCTCTCTTTACCCTTTACCTGAACAATTTGATACAGCTTGAGTGGGGCGCACCCCATGCCCTATAGTAGGAAGACCCTCTTGTACCAATGTTTTATCCTCAGCTAAGAAGCAGCAGTGGAAGTCATTAGAACTCTGAGCCTATGGAACAAGTTGGCACTGATCACAACAAAATTGAAGTGATTCTTGGTACCCATTGTACAACTTTTAACTAGTCAATGCTAATTCCTTTGTATTTGATTCCTTTAAGCAGATACATCACTAGTAGGTCTCTTTAAAATAAGACCTTTATGGAGCCCACACTGAGGGTCTTGTTTGGAGAGAAGGGACTACAGGTAACCTATCCTTATTGTTGTTTCAAGTTAATATAATTTGTTTCCTATTTCCTTTGCTCCTCAAAGTGTGGGTAGTGGATCACCTGCAGTACAATCACTAGGATGAGTTTTTTTGGGGGGCAGGAGGTGTTGCTTTTTAAAAGTACGGATCACTGGTACTACCTCCAGACCTACTAACTGGATTCTCAGGTGGTGGAACCCAGGAATCTGCATTTTATCAGTCTTCCCAGTTAATTCCTGGCATAGACAGAAAAGGCAGGGGAAGATGATATGGTTTTGTCCATGCTGAGAGCTTACTTGGGCCTCTTTATATAAGGGAGTCAAATTGATAGATACATTAGCTACCTCCTTAGCTGGGTTTTTCTTCAACCTATATAGACAATGAAAAAGAAAAAGCTCTTGATTTACACTATTCAACATCAATGCTTATTCATTTATAATTTAAATGGTTAGCTAGAATCACAAAGTTAAATAACACGTATTGGTGAAGACACAGAGAAATCAGAACCTTCATACCCTGGTGGTTGGAATGTAAATGCTGCAGCCACTTTGGAAAACAGTCTGGCCATTCCTCAGATAAACATAGAGTGACCGTATAACCCATGAGCAATTCCACTCCTAAGTAAATACCCAAGCCAAATCAAAACAATTTAAATGGTAACCATTTTTCATCACTGATACTCACACAGAAGTACAATTTAATCTGTTCATTACTTTTGTAAAATGTCAATAACACTCTTTACTACTTTCTTAAGAAGAGATATAACTTCAGTTAGTGTTCTCCTTCACTTTGGTCAATAAAACTTAAAATTCAAATTGTTACTCTGTACAGACTTATGTTGAAATGTCATATTTTGCAGGTTAATTTTGTAATAAAGGTAGGAAACTTAAAAATTAGCAACCTGGGGCCATTAAAGGTGATGGACAAATAATACCAGTATATTACCTGAATATTCATCACCAAGCTTCCACCTAAGACTTTCATGTCTCTTGAGAACAGTTTCTGGTGTTTACATTCTCAGCAGGGCAGAGTTCATGCCTTATACTATTAGCAACTAGGTATCGAATCGAATCATTTTTCATGCAGTACATATATATAATAATGTAACTACCTACATATTCACATTGTCTCTAACCAATAAGTGCACCAATTATTAATAGATTTTGTCAGTGTTAGCTCAAAATGTACATATTCTGATGTGGCTTTAATATCTTTTATATGACTCTCTCAAATAGCACTTTCATAAAAACAGTACCAAGACAGATAACTTAAAAGGTCCATTCTACATCAAGACTAGTCTCCCCTGTGAGATTCAAAGACTTTCATTACATTAAAATCCATTTCCCTCTAATCTGGAAGCCCCATTTAAGCAAAGTAAGCATGAAAGAATCCCAAGCAACTGTCCCACCTCCTCCAACATCTGCCTTTCACACTGCCTTCCTATCATTTCACTTACTCATCTTACTGACAATCTTAAGTAAAGATGTATTATTCAGCTACCTCACAAACAGTAAGCTGCCTGCTTCTCACCACCTCAGCACCAATTGAGGGTGTGATTTTCCTTTTCAGCCTTTACCACCTGAGTACCCTGCCCCTGCCTCTCAGCTGAGCTCAGCCCCAGCTGGATGGTGATCGAGAAGGCCTCATCCCTCACCAGCCCCAGAAATATGACCTGGGCCTATCCCAGTGAGGGTCCAGTTGACACCATTTCTTCCAGGAATCAGTAACTTCTAACACATGGGACAGCGGCCTCAGAATCTCAAAAGGTAAGCAAGGAGAACAGGGAAGACACCATAAAACATGTCTTTGGCTTACGCTGACCTTGAGCCTAAAGAGACTTATTCTTCTCTTTGAATGGTTTGATGCTATTACCTTTCCAGGATCTCCATCATTCAGATGAAGTGGGCTGCTACAGGTCAGACTTGAAACTTAAGATACTCAACAGTGGGATGATTCAATATCTTTTTCTTACTACATGGTGACTGTGAAAATATAGAATAACAGTTGGGAATGTGGACACCTATATCATGAAGGTGTTGTTCTTTCAGATACAAGCTGTAGCTCTAGCTGTGTGCTCAGTGGATTGAGTGCCGGCCTGTGAACCAAAAGGTCACTGGTTTGATTCCCAGTCAGGGCACATGCCTGGGTTTACAGGCCAGGTCCCCAGTTGGGGGCGTGTGAGAGACAACCAATCAATACATCTCTCACACATCGATGTCTCTCCCTCTCTTTCCCGCTTCCTTCCCTTTCTAAATAAATAAATTAAATCTTAAAAAAAAAAAAAGATACTAAAGCTATAAATACTTTGACTTATACAGCAGGGACATCTCACAAGACCGACACCCATGCAGGCCTCAGTGCTGGGTCACTCCTGAAACTGGCTCAGGACAAAGCCCAGCTGACCTAGTCCAAGTCCATGAGGCCCCAGGAAGGTCCATGAGGCTGGCAAGAGGCCCTCCTTTCCATCCCTCCACACCTGATAGATATACACACAAATATCTACCCTGTTTCTTGTTCCTCCTTCCCTCACTGCCACCTCCATGAGCTAAATGATACTCTAAAATAGGTATCTCAGGCAAACCAAATTTTAGATTTTTCCCTTTTAATGTTTTTAGTTTTCCAATATCTATGCCTTAACAAAGTGAAAATATTTTACTAATCATGATCTTAGAGTATATGCTCACACCTGAACTAGCAAATTAATTACATGCCACTGTCCCATAGATGGGGTCCCCTTGTCACTCATGCACAAACAGAAAAAGACAGCCCATCCTCAGACACTTCACTTCCATCTGTTGAGGCATCACTAATTTTATGACAGATGGAAAACCAAGGCTAAGATATAAACGTTCCTTTGATTTTTTTTTTTTCATCCAGAATAAACCATTAAGTCCATATTATTATTACACACAAAGGAAAACACATCCTTGAACATTCAGGCACGCCATGACAGGCTTCATGCTGCTAAATGTTTAAAAATCTGCCACAGTTACTGTGCTAGGCCTACCTTTTTTCCCCTCAAAAGAATTGCCCTCCTTGGGGAAAAGTCTGTTAAACTAAAACTGCCAATTTATACAATAAAGTTTAAGATGCAAGAACACCAGAAATTTTGAGACATGTCGACAATAGAATGAAATATGCTGAGGCACAGACTTCAGACACAAAGCCAAAACCACAAGTGTGCATAGCTCATGGCAAAAAGCAAGGGCTAGTGGTATTCTTCTAGAAGCCAAGAGGTCTCCTTCATATTGTCTTGCTCATAAAGAATAGCTTTGAAATGTCTCCTTTTCACAAGCAATTCAGTTGGCACTATAACTCATATAACGGGAAAATGCAAAAGATTATGTTCTGATAAGAAAGCTATAGCATATGAATTTTTCAACCAATTCGAGTAAACCACAAAATGCTAGCCTTGGAGTTTTGAGGTAAAGAGGGGCAAGGTCATGTTCAATTTAAACTAAAATAAAAATTTAGAGGCTCTAGAAACTGCCAGTCACTGGGGGCAGGCAGGCAAGTGAATGGATAGGCTCTATTCCTGAAGCCCATAAAGCATGACAGTCCCATCTTCCCAGAAACCACAAGCTCCTTAGCTTCAAGAATCTGAGACCCTACCCTTCAATTCAACTCATCTGTTTACTGATTCCTGGCGTTAACTCAAGGGGAAAAAAAAATTAGCTTTATAACTGTTTTGAGAGACTCATTTACACCAGTGCATGTAAAGTTTTGTGCTGCTTCCTTGTTTTCATGGGAAGAGGTAAACCAGGATAGAAAGAGACAAATTTGATTTTGACTTCGGTTCTATTCAAGGGCAGCCTTGCTAACCTTATAGTAATGTTATAGTAAGGACAGGTAGGGGCATGTAGTTCTAGCTTACAAATTCTATGACTTTTTTTTGAAAGTTTGGCATCCTGCAGCTTTTTTATAAGATTTGTATTTCCTAAGTAGCTGATCAACATTGAAGGGACTAGAAGTCTGAACACCCTAGGCAGGCGGTTAAGATGAGCCCTTTTCTACAGAGGTCCAAAGTCTTTTTATTCCTGATTAGTCTCACGTGATCTTCTAAGGGGTCTCCAACCTATAGCCTGTGGGCCACATGCGGCCCAGGATGGCTATGAATGAAACCCAACACCAAATTGTAAATTTACTTAACATGAGATTTTTTTTGTGATTACATGTCACCATGTATTTAAGGTGTGGCCCAAGACAACTTCTTCCAATGTGGCCCAGAGACACCAAAAAGTTGGACACACTGAGCCTTTCTTACCAACAACTGTTAGTGACTTTCTTGGAAAGTTAGTGGCAACAGTTAGTCCAGCTGAAACTGGACATTAAACAATCTCACTTCAGGGGTCACAGTTTAAATGGCCCACTGGCGAGAAATGCCTGCTGCCTGTATGTGAGATTGATGCAAACAGTCATTTACTTGACTAGTTTCAGGCTTGGTTCCTTTTCAGCAAGGCAGTCAGTCATGAGGAGGTCCTTCTGCTGGCTTAGAAACCTTCTCAAGGGATCCATTAAATGGGCCAATGAAGGCAACTGTCACCAGTAAAATTCTTATATGCACATTAGCTTTTCACTTGTTTAAAATCTGTCATCACACACTCCATTTTTGACATTAGCCTTCCAATGTTATTATACTGCCAAATTCCCTCTAATAGGCCATTGGAATTCATGTATGTGTATTAACAACCCTGTCATGCAGGCCAAGCAGCTCAAAGAAAGCAACACACAAAGCACATGGAACACATAGCATAAAACTGATCTATTCCGTAGTGAATTTTATTGAACTCACAAGGGTCCAAACAAAATGAAAATAAAATGAAACAAAACCAAAAGCCCTAAAGTTGTATAAGAATGCGGCATGTGATAAACCAGGGATGAGGCCTGCTCAGAGCAAACTGGAGCAGACCCACTTCATACAACAGCCCACATGAATGTGTTTTTATTCAATGCAAACAGACAGCGACAGTGGCAACAGAATGAGACAGTAAATGCAATGGAACTTTTTGTAATCTCTGACTAGGCTCTGACCAGTCTATCATTCTTTTCACACCAGCCAGGTAAGCAAAAGAGCTCATCTGCCAATGCCAGAAACTTTAAAGATCTTAATCCAGTTGGAAATGACTATAATGAAGGGACCTTTTTCTAGCTAGCTGTTTCCTCAATTCAGAGTTGTCTACTGGGTTAATTTTAACGTAACAGAAGGTGTCATCTGGCTGGTTGCACCATGCACTGGTGACAGGGTCAGGATTACTGTGTTTTGCGCTCAGTCTGCTGGGCCTTCTGGCTGGTTGTGCCCTTCTCTGCACCTCGGTCCTTAGTTTTCTGAGACTCAGTTATCTGAGGATAAAAGGGACCTACCAGCCAGTTGAGGGGTGTGTTGTTAACAAGATAATCCATCACATCATCTAAAGACTCTTTCATTTTCTGCAGCTGTCCCTTGCTAGAAGTGAGGAAGCCATCAGACACTTCTTTGAAGGACGCAGCATTGCGGAACACTGAGTAGATGTCTCCAGCCATCACCCCCAAGTGACTGGCCTGATCTTGGATGTTTTGCGGTAACCCTTGGATGTTGGACAGGAGAGTGGAGCACGTGGTCTGCAGCTGCTGAGTCAGGTTTCGGGCAATAGCAAGAGTACGTGACTCAATGTGCTAAAAATAACACAAATTTAAAATTAGCAGTCAACCCAACAACGCTACGCATGAATTAGTTCAATTACAGTATGCTAGTTATATGTTCACCATATATGTGGATTCTTCAACTTTTTACAATCCTCATCACAATCCTGAGTGTAGCAGCAGTATTTTTATTCACATTTCACAGATATGTATACTAGCTTCTGGACCTAAAGAACTGCTTTTGAGGACTATAACACGCTATTTCTTCTATCTGGAACATTAGTCCCCTTACTGCCCTTTCACCTAGTTTATTCTCCCACTCAGTCCCAGCTGAACACACCTCTTCCAGGAAGTCACCTGACTCACCCACCCTCACTCCAGAGTAAGTTAGGTACTTTTCCTACACAGTCTCAGAGCCCCGGTTTTATGCTGTCAAAAAACACCATGACAGTAAAAATGCCTGTATCCCCTGTTAGTCTGCACTGAGGGCAAGGCCCATATTTCTCATTTGGCTGTATACCTTAGGGGCAATATGCATATTTGTAGGTTATTAAAGTTACTGCACTGTTTGGTTTTTCTCTCATCAACTTTGTTTTTCTGTTCAAACTTTTGCTGGAGAATAGTATTCTAAGAGGAATAACGGGAACATTGAAATAAAAGTCTGGTAGAACCTCTTCTGGAACTGTCGTGCGTGACTATGTCCCATCCGTCTTACCTCAGCACAGTGGGATTCATCAGTATCATCGTAGCCAACGCTTCTCTTCCACTCCACCCAGGACAGATAGAGCTTGTCCTGAGCATCCTGAATTCTCTGGTTGGCACTATGAACATTCTCCCTGGCAAATTCAATCTAGAGCATATTGAAATAACACAAAGGAACTGGTCAGACATTCATGTCAGCCTGTTCTCAGATCTGTGATGAAAATCACACAACATAAAAACCCAAGAATATCCATAAGAGTTGAAGGACAACAATCCCTGCCATCATTGTTATTTATTATCAAGTAATCATAGTTCTTTGCTGCCTCTATTTAACTATAAACCACTGTCTCCAAATTTACCTCCAGTTTACCTCTAGTGTAAAATATAAGAAAAATTACAAAAGAGAAAGGAATTCAATCTTCCTCTTCCCTGTGGTCAGCCTCCCATTTTTCCCTTCCAAGAATGGCAGTACAGTACATACTGTCCCGTAACTTGGCAATCTTTAACAGCCACACAATAGTCTTTTGTGATGTAACAATTTAATTAGTTGCCCATTAGTTGGCATGCATTGTTTATAGTCTTATAGTCTTATGCAACTCTAAACAAACATACATACCTGTGGGACAAATTTCGGAAAGTAAGCACCGAGGCATAGGTGTGTTTATAATTTCCCTACAACCATCCCTCAAATCATCCAGAAGTCCACAAGGACACCTCTTTCTCTACACCATTGCCCACAGCATCATACTTTGCCAGTGTGTTAGGAAGAGAGGGTCACTGTAATTTGACCCTTCAGAGTAAGATTAACAACACTTCATATATTTCAGCTATTTAAACTCCCTTTTCTGGGAGTTGTCTGTATACTCTTCACCCATTTTCCTATTGGGTCGTTCATAAGTTAAAATTAAAAATTCTTGAATCAAGTGATTGCATGTACTTTCATCCCTTGAGATAAATGAACTCACTTCAGATATCTTTAAATGAAGTTCTACTCACCAGTTTAACAGTGGAATGGAGCTGAGAAATGGTCTCTTGGCTTTTTTGCTTAGCTTCTTTCACCCTGCTGAGAGCCTGCTGATAGGCACGTGAGCGGAGCTTGGTAGACAAAGATCCCAGCCTAATATAATAACTTGGCTTCTGAATTGTATCAAATCCTTCAACTTTTTTTGCTTCTTTTTCTGAAGTTAGAAAGAAGGAACAAAAACCATAAGGGATCAAAGCTGTAAGTGACAAGGCCAGGACTCTAACCTGGATCTTGATTTTGTTGATTCTATTAACCCACCTAGCAATTTTACACTCATTTTCCCAAGACAGCTCATGTCTACTGCTGGGCTTGACGACCCAGAATTTATCAATGCATCTGATATGTGTGTAGATAAACCTGTCATCCCACCAGAGCAAGCTTCCTGGGCAACAACACAGTACCTGGCATATAGTAGCCACTAAATGTTCAATGATTCTGCAAAGCACTCCATTAAGACTATCTATTTGTAGAGAATATTTCTCTAGGCTAATTTCTCCTAAAATTTCAATATTTATTATGTATGATTCAATGTGAAACTTAAGATTACTTTAAGAAAGGAAATCAATGAAGATAGAAAGGTTAGTGGTTGTCTGAGGGAGATAATGGATATTCAGGCATGAAGGATCTTTTAGGATGATGGAAATGTTCCAAAACTCGACTGAGATGATGGCTGAGGAACTGCATATTTAGTATGAAAAAGGTGAATTTTTTTGTTTATAATTTAAAAGATTAACTTAAGATATACATTATTTCAAGACAAAAATCCACTTACCTAGTTCTTCCTCAGTGAGAGGGAGGTACTGGTCTACCAGCAGCTCTGATGTGGTGAGTGCATTTTCTACTCCACTGCTCACCAGCTGCATCATCCGACTCCCCATGACTGTGTTAATGCTGTCATTGACCACAGACTTGGTCTTCTCCACACTGCCAGTCACCGCTCCTTTGGTCTTGCCCATCACTCCAGTGATCGTGCTGGCCACAGAATCCTTGGCCCCAGTCACAGTCGTCGTCACAGCATCTTTCGCCCCAGTCACAGCACCTTTGGCATTGGCAACAACCTACAAGTAGAAAAACAGATCACTTGGCTGGAGAGAAACAAGGGCATAAATACATATTGAAAATCTTACCTAAGTCAGCATAGTTGAAGAGTTAAAGAAGGAATCGGTCCCTTTCACTCTCTAGCTTTAGGTCTTGGGCAAGTCACTAAGAACTGATGAGCCTCATCAGGTATATTTGCCCTACCTGCCACTATTCAAGGGTTGTTGGAGTAACAAATGAGGTAAACATATAAAATCTATCAAGATGTTACAGGCAGACATGTCTGTTCCTTCATCTTACTGGGTGTGCTCTCAGACATCAAGTGAGAAAAGGTTCTATATACCATCTCTGCATTTACCAAACACCACATGAGAACCAGTTAGACTAAACAGACAGAACAGGAAAACACATGAGGGGGGAAGCCTCAGCCTTCTTGTGCCAAGCTCACCTGATTTGTTGGCTGATTCAGAATAGGCAGTTTCTCCTCAATCCTGTCCAGTCCCATACAGGCATAGGTATTGGCAATAGCAACTAGAAGAATCACAAATGGGGAAAATGTTACCAGTGTAGGTGTAGGATGAATACATATTATCATACCTTAAATATTTAGTTATAAAAAACAGCAAGAATGCTGACCTTCACTTATCACATCATGCACTGCCTAGTTTCTCTAGCTCAGACAGGAAGAGGCTCAGCGGGTTGCTGGCAACTTTCTTCTGACAAGGAAATAAGGGGATGGGGGAACAGCAGGCAGGAGGAGTGACAAGCCAAGTAGGAAGCTGGCTAAGAAACTTCTTCCTCATCCACTGGCTCCTAAACTTAATGGGAAGAGAAGTCAGGCTTCACCTGAACCCTCACTCAGGGAATAAGGTATCTGAGAACTCTCAAAATTAGCATTTCCATGCTAGTCCAACCCCTACCAAAACTTAATTCAATATGTGGCAATAGGAAATGGCTATGCTAACAGCACCCTGGGTCTCCCTAACAAGGCCTAGATTTTAGTCCAAGCTTCCCCCTAATAATGACCAAGCCAAGCACTAGTCCTAAATTCATCGGGGAAGTCGCAGAGCTAGAAAACTGGTCTCTAAAGGTTCTTTTTACTCCAGAAAGTCCACGACTTAACCATTTGGGGGATTGATTTAAACCTTCATTCCAAAGGGCTCAGACAGAAAACCTTGATACACTGCTAGTGGGAATGTAAAATGATAAGCCACTTTGGAAAACAGTCTAGTTCCTCAAAAGCTGAAACAGGAATTATATGACCCAGCAATTCCACTCCTGGCAGATACCCGAGAACTTAGAACATGTGTCCACACAAAAACTATACACAGATGTTCACAGAATCATTCATTATTCTTACCACCATAAAGCAGCCAAATGTCAACCGACTGATGAGTAAATAAATAAAATATGATCTAACCACACAATGGATATTATTCCACAGTAAAAAGGAATGAAGTACTCATATGTTGTGCAACTATCAGCCATCTCATTCCCGGACCTTTTTCATCATCTGAACAGAAACTGGTATGATGTTCCTTTTTGGGGTGATAATAATGTTCTAAAATTGATTGTGGCGATGCCTGCACAGTCCTGAATATACTAAAAAAAAAAAAAAATGAACTGTATGTAGTTCACACATACAGTGTGTGAACTGGATGTTATGTTAATTGTATCTCAATAAGATGTTATCGTTTGTTTTTAAAGCAGTTCATGTACACTGTCTGGTCCCAAAGTCATCAATTTCAGTTTATACACTGCCTCTGCTTGTGACTTCAGCTGCCAACATAGACGCATCTGTGGAGGATTTTTAAGAAGTTATCATGAATATCTACCATTGATATGAAGTGGGCCTTCTATAACAACAAAGGTCATCCAGCAGTTTCTAGACAAAGGCTGTATGTGCCTCAGGAAAGGCTGAAGATTCCCGATACTGCCACTGTGTGCTCAGGGCACTAGGCTGGCATTCACCATATTCAAACCAGTACCAGGCTCACTCCTAACAGGTCCTTTGAACTAAGTCTTGAGGGGGAATCAGAACTCACTTTGTGGCTCTAGCTTCTGGATGATGGGCAGGGCGCTCATCACAGCCACCGATGTGATGGTCTTCACACCCTTTTCTGCGATCTCACACACAGACTTCAAGTAAGGATACTGATCCTTTGTGGTGACATAAGCCGAGGAGACGAGGTCATATGTGGAGCTTACCAAGGGTAGGTTGGCGACCCTAGTCACCACGCTCTGCAACCACGAAGGAAAAAATTAACTTCTCAAAACACTCGGGGAGGGAAAGGAATCAAGAAACAGCTATTTAAAATTCATACCGGCTGTGGATCAACTGCAGCAGATACCATTTTTCTTCGTGGAGAAAGAAAGCTGTGGAAGAGAAATTTATTTCAGAACACTAGCATAAGACCTCCAGATTCATTCCCCAGCCTAAGCAAATGCTCATTTCAAGTAGATTCAAACACAAGATGAAATTATTCTTCTGCACTTCTTCCCACCCTCCAGCTCTGAGACCTCTCCCCCGGGGGAACACCTCAGGCAAAGTTTCAGAGCTCCTGTGTAAAATTTTCAGAGAAAACACTGCAGGGAAAAGCAAAGTTGCTGATACTTTTGTTTCTTCACCAGGATAATAGAAATGCCTTTTGAAGGGGGACATCTGTTCACAAAAATGCTAACCAAGTTAAAATCCATGTTAAAACTAAAGAGAGATTTCAAGCAGAAGACATTTTGGACAGTCAGGTTTACCGAATTGGAGCAGGGGGGTGGGAGTGAGGCGGTCGCCGGGAGGGGCTTATTTCCTCCTTGTCAAAGAAACTAGTTTGATGGTGATTAAGCATAGGAGGAAAGAGGTGCTCCCAGGAATAGAGAAACATTTCAGAACGGCTTTAAATGTAAATTTCGTGTTTCCAACGACCCACACCAACACAAAATTGCCTCACTGCTCAGCAACAGAGCTGGGAAGTTAGCAAGAGGCAGCACAGGCCGAGGGCCAGTACTTCTGGGCCAATCAGTTCACTCTCTGGCCACCAAGGGTCCCACTTCTACAAGAAATGAGTAAGAAGGCGCTGAAGGGGAAGTCGGGCGCTGGCACCGATTGCTCCGCTGCCACTGCGTACCCCATAAAATTCTGCGTTAAGACGATATTGTAACGCATTTCCTTTTAAATAGTGTTCTTTCGCGACAAATGAAAACTGTTACCCCGCAACCAAGCCAAGAAACTACAACGGCGCCAGAGCAGCTTGCAGAAAAGAAGACTCAACTACCAAAAGCAAGGGTTGAAGGCGCAGGCCCAGGGCCGCCCTTCCCAGCAGGGCACGGAGAGGGGCACACCCCACCGGTCTCCACCCCACGCCGTCCAGCCCGGAGCCCCGTGGGGGGGCCCGGGCCAGCTCGCTGGGCACAGAGAGGGCGCGTACTCACCGACCGACCGCAGCCCAGAGGCGAAGATCCGGCGACACCCGCACCCCGGCTCCAGCAACCCCTACCGCGTTCCAAGAGCCGGGCGGGCGGACCTGGCTATATCCTCCGGCCCGCCCCGCCCCTCGCGACACGTGACAGCGGCCGGGGACGCGGAACGCCCAGCGCACAAGGCCCAAAGTTGCCCTGGACACTTTCCCTCTCTCGTGCCCGCTTGTCTGGGGGAGGCTTGTTCTGCCTGACTTGGGGGCTCTGCCTGAGTTTGGGACCCTGGGAAGCCTGTGGCCAAGATGAGGCCGGCGCCCTGGCGGGCTCCGGGGTTTCTGCCAACGGCGGTGTGGAATCGCTCTAAACCATTAGCCCTCAAAATAGAACTGTTTTAAAAAGTGGAAACAATGATTCTAGACTTATTTTTGTCAAACAATTTGTAAAGTTTTGTAAAATTCAAACCCGATGTCGGACCTATAGAGATTCGTTTCACTGCTCTTTTGACTTTGAAGTCTATTCTTCATACACATTCCTATTTTAAAGCTGAATCGGAATGTCCAAGAGGGACGCTGAATACCTTGGGTCCGTCCCCCCCTTTTTTTTTTCTCAGCGATACACTCCGGGCTGACAGCTGCCTATGCTTATTATGACTATTTTTTTTTAAGTCGTGGGCTATGCATTAGTTTATTTTAAAAGAAACAAATCAACACCTGAGTCTCAGTTTTTTGTTTTTGTTTTTCTTATGTAGAATTCCCAACTTCGACCTGGTTATTTGAGCAAACAGGCTGAGCAACCGCCCGGAGCTGAGTAGGTGTTCTGTGAACTTCTCCCCTAATGAGTGGCGGGGGAAGCTCCAGGTGACAGTGCCGCGGGCCTCGGCCTCCTGGGCGTCTTCTTGGCGCTGGAGGTGGTAGCCAGGTCCTCCGCCTCCAGAACGCGGAGCTAGGGGAGGCGGCCCAGGAGCTAAAGCCGGGGCACCTGTTTTGCGTGCCATTGTGAAAAGCCCTCAAAGGCATTCTCCTCAGTTACTTAACTAATGTTGCATGCACCTGGACACTGTTAGAGCTCCAAATTGAATCATTAAAAATGTGTCCCTTATACACGACTGAATACATCTACAATCTACAGGCCCTCAGCAAGGAAAAACAGTTTCGGCATTTCTCTCCCCACTCCCCATGTAATTCAAGATAAAATACAATGCTAAACTATAAATGTTAGGAAGCCCAGAAATGTTCCCCCCACCACATTGACAGCCTCAATACTTTAAGCATCAAATTATTCCTTTTTTTCTTTTGTTTTTGGTGTTCTAGCTTTGTTGGTGTTCTGAGCAGGTATTTGGTGTGTCTATCATTAATTAACTTCTGCTCTATGGCACAGGAATGTGCGGAATTTTGAGTAATGATGGGTTTTTTGTTGTTTTTTTTTTTACTTTTCACTAATCTGACCTCTTATTTTGCAAGACTTGCCCTTTCACCTACAAATGCCTCCATCTTTCCCTTAAAAAAAACAAACCTGTGAGTCATTTGTCCTCTTTAAGGATAAGCAACTTCCTTTTGTTTTTCTATTACTTACATTTGTTAAGAAGGGGGCTCCAGGAACTAATATTGAGGAAAAATTCTGTAATCTCACAGAGGATGAAGCACCAAATTCTGCACATAAACTCATCTTCCTGAGTCTGTGAGAAGGTAGAGCTAGTGGCAAGAATAATACCTAAATCCTCCAGGTTATTTTGATACTCTTTAGAGAACCATCGTTTTACAGCAGTGTTTTTTCAGTTTGGTAGGGGAACTAGTCCATCAGAATCACCTAGCGTGTTTTTTGTTGTTATTTTGTTTTTTTATTGTTCAAGTACAGTTGTCTCTATTTCCCCCCACCACTCGCACCCGCCCCACCCACCTCCACCTCCTACCCTCAATCCCACCCCCCTTTCACTTTGTCCGTGGGTCCTTTATACATTTGTTAAACATTCTGCTTTCTATCCCAGATGTACTGAATCAGGGTCTACAGGGCTGAAGCCCAGGTGAACCTGCATTTTTAACCAGTACCTCTTTTGGGTACCATCACTTTTTACTCTTCACAAAGCATTTGCGCATGTTCCTCAGATATGAACCTCACAACAGCCTGGAAACTCAATGGAATGGGGGTTATCACTCCATCTTAACAATGAAGAAACAGCCTCAGAAAAGTCACAGGACTTATCTACAGTTTTATGTTTGACTTAGCAGCATCTAGGCTGACTAGATTCCAGAGGCATGACCAGGGCTGGTTACCTAATTCTATCTGTCTTAGTTCCCTCATCTATAAAATTGAAATACGTACTGTATTTTACTGTGTACAATGAGCACCCACAGTTTTGGCCCAAACGTTCAGGAAAAAAATCTTACATTTTAATTTCTAATTCAATTATTTATATATTTATATTTAGAAACAAAACCAAGTATCATATTCCAGGGTATTATTTTGCATTCAGACATCAATATTACTTTCTAGAGTTACACTTTTAATGCATAAGCGAATAAATAAAAGAATTAAAAACACATAGATACAGAATCACTACCCATGTATAATGAACATCCTTATTTTTCCCTAAAATATTTGGGCAAACGGTGCACATTATACATGGCAAAATACGGTAATAATATTTCTTCATGTTCTTGGTGAAGGTTATTTGGGTGTTCATTGTACTAGTTTTTCAACTTTTCTGGGGCTTAAAATATTTCAAAATAAAAGACTGAGGATATTTCATAGCAATAAGAGAATAAACAGACCTATAACTACATGCAGTGAAATGCAAGTGAAAGCAGCTGTATCCAAATAATATTGTATGAGACAAGCAAACTAAGCTCTGCTCTCAGAAGTAAAGATAGTAGTTGCTTTGGGGCAGCAGTCTCCAACCTTTTTGGCACCAGGTGCGGTTTTCGTGGAACATAATTTTTCCATGGGCCCACGTGGGGCGGATGGTCTCAGGATAATTCAAGGACATTACATTCAAGCTCACCTCCTGCTGTGCAGCTAAGTTCCTAACAGGCCCAGATCAGTACAAGCCCAAGGCCAGGAGGTTAGGGGACCCCTGCTTTGGGGAATGGGGAGGACTCGTGACTGTATAGGGCCTCAAGAGGCCTTTTAGGTGCTGGTAATTTTCTTTCTCTTGTTCTGGGTGCTAGTTATATGTGTGAAAATTTATTAAACTGTACATTTACATATAGTTTTTTATATGTATGCTATACTTCCCTTAAAAAAAAAACTTTTGAAAAGCTGAGAAAAGAAAAATATGGTGGTGCTTACGTCATAAGGTTTTTGTGGGGATTAAATAAATTAGTACATTCAACAGTTAGAATAATGCCAGGTACATAGAAATGGTAGCTATTATTAATATTTTCTAACCATACCCAGAGCTTTTTTGCCCAAGACAGCCTTGCTGGACATTGGGCTGCAGAGAACACAGGTCACAGGGGAAGTAGAAGGGACTCCATGTGACCAGCAAAACCCCAGGCCCCGCCTGGTCTTGTTTGTTAGACTGCAAAGTATGGGAGACCTTGCTGACAAAGACACATTCCCTAGAGTTTGTAGCAACTCAACCTTCTTTGGGTGTATCTATTTAAAGATTTTATTTACTTATTTTTAAAAATAGGGCAAGGAAGGGAGAAACGGAGGGAGAGAAAAATTAATATTCGAGAGAAACACTGCTTGGTTGCATCTCACATGCCAACAGCTGGGGATCTGGCCCACAGCCCAGGCATGAGACCTAACTGGGAATCAAACCCACAAACTTCTGGTTTGCAAAATGACACCCAATCCATTGAGCTACATCAGTCCCACCTCTTTGGGTATATTATTGATACCAAGTAATAGTAAAATAGCAAGAAAAAAAATCTGGCAATGAAGTTGTCTCTCCCAGAGGCAAAGTAACTCCTCCTTCCTCCAGCACCCCTATCTTTACTTCCCTCCCCCATAAGCACTGTGTGCTCTGGCTACATGCACCTGCATCCGCTCCTCCATGAAGGGCTCTGTCCCTCTCATAGCTCTCTCTTTGGATATACCCTCATTTCCTCTGTCGGGAATGCCTGCTCACTGTGGTGGGGTGGAAGAAACTTACCTCTCTACCCTCATGGTTCTTTCAGCTGGTCTACTAATTAAATAGACATGAGACACATTAACAAGAGAAAATGACCAAATTTAATTAATACATATGAATTAATTAATTTATACATATGAAAAAATTAATATTCGAGAGAAACACTGCTTGGTTGCATCTCACATGCCAACAGCTGGGGATCTGGCCCACAGCCCAGGCATGAGACCTAACTGGGAATCAAACCCACAAACTTCTGGTTTGCAAAATGACACCCAATTCATATGCATTAAATTATTTAATTTAATACATATGAATGGGAACCCTACATACATGAGCAAGTAAGAGACCCCACACACATGAGGGATTCAGGGAGAGAAAGTTAAAATGAGGTATAGATGGCATTCTGAGCTAAGAATGGGCTAAGGTGCCTTGGGGGCTTCAAAGGGTCATTGCAGGGTGATAAGAGGAGCAGATGTTAAGAAATTAGAAGCTTGCCCTGCCCTGTAAATAGGTCATAAAAAGTTATTTCCAGTGACAACTCTTATGGGCAAGGCCCCTAATTTAAATTCTTTAAGGGAGAGGTAAAAGTTACTCATGAGTGTGCTGTCTGGTCAAAATAATTCACATGTGAAAGTGGTGCATTTTGGGAAGGCCCGTTCTGAACCCCTACACCATCCAGCAAACTCTACTCACTCTGTATGACTCAGCTCTTCATCTCTGCAAGGTCTTCCTTCCTCAGCCCTATGGTCACAAAATGGCAACTGGTAGAACTGAGCCTCAAACCAGGCATGTCCACGTCTACATTCTATGCTCCACATCTCTATTTGGTGTATGCTCTTAAGTAATAAATACACTTGACTCTCATAGGCCTCAGTGCCTATAAGATAAAGGAGACAGGTGATATCTAGGGATCCTTCCCACTATATTATCTTCTTTCACAAAATACCAATGCCTTACCTTGTTTATAGGTATACAATATCCTTCCTATAAACCCTGGAGCTTATAAATTACCATAAGCTCTTTTGTAGTTTCTCGCTGTAACAGGGCACAGTGAATCACTTTGAAATCAGAGTCCCAACATTTTTGTTTCCAGCATTACTGAGATACAATAGACGTACGACGTTGTATAAGTTTAAGGTGTACAACGTAGAGATCTTACACATGCCTATACTGAAAAAGGAGTATCACAACAAGGTTAGCTAAGGCATCCATCGCCTCACATGTTACACTTTGTGTGTGTGTTTGTGATGAGGACTTTTAAAATCTACTCTTAGCAACTTTCAAATATACACTACAATATTGTTACCTATGGTCACCATGTTATACATTATATCCCTAACTTATTCATTCTATAATTAGAAGCTTGTACAGAGTACCAACTTTGAATCTATGCATACTGTGGTGGTGATGATAGTATCTGCCTCAAAGGTTTATTATGCAGAAAAATAAGACAATCTGTAAAAGGCCCAAAACACAACACCACACAAATAGTAGGTTATTAGCAAATGTCATTTTCTTCCTCTGGTTAATTTTGCTTTGTTCATGGAAAAATAAAGCTAACTAAAATTTAGATCATCAGAATTAATATAACTTTACAGTAGGAAGAGATCCTGTTGATGGTCCCATCCAATAGGTCTCTGTGTGCATGGTAATGGCCTGGGACCTTTATTAAAATATAGATTCTGGGGCCTCATCCCCAGAGTTGATTCACCTGATTTAGGAAATAGGTAGGAATGTTTAAAGAGTACCCCTGGACATTCTGATGCAAGTAAACCAAGAATTACACTTTCAGAAAGGACCACATTCACCAGACTCTTCTAAGGGACAAAGCAGCTGAGTGATTTGCCTAAGGCAGCAATTTTCAACTGATGTTCCATGGTAGGCACAGCTGTGTGCCCGCAAGAATTTTCAAGACATGCAAATACCTGACTGTTTAGTCAGGGGCCCTGACCTCTTTTCCCTTAGATTGTCAAATAAAAAAATGACAACAGCTTATACAACAATAGCCATGTGGTGTGAATGAATCAAAATTATAACTCTTTTTTTGTCAGATTGGCAAAAAATATATTTTTTGATGTGCTCCAGAATTCCATAATTAGTATATGTATGCGGTGAGATGAAAAGGGGTGAAAATCGCTGTCCTAAGGCACTACAGCTGGCAGAGTTGAAACCAGAACCTGAGGTGCCTGACTCCATGGCCTTTCCAGAATGCACACAAAAATACAACTCAATGATAAATCAGTTTCATCAAATCATTTTGCCATAAAGAATTGCCCTTTATAACATATATTTATCAATTTAACTCAAACTGGCGAGCCCCAGAGAACCGATTCCCAACCTCGAGGCCTAAGAACCCCAAGAACGAATGACTTTGGAGTTGCTACAGCATGGCAGTTTGCTTGGCCGGATGCATGGCCTTTGTCCTGGGTAACCTAAGCAGCTCTGCCTGGAGGCCACAGTCCACTGTGTATCCAGGTCACTGACAATCAGGGCCTGACCACAGAAAAAACAAAGCTGGCAAAGTATTATCTGAGGCCCCTTCACCTACTCTTTCAGCCGCTTTGCTCCTCCTTAGAGAATTTTCCTTCACCCAGGTGCATTGATGTTTTTTGTCTACTTCGAGTTTCCCTGCTGGAATATCCTCTCTAACACACTCAAATCCTAACAAGACTATACTCTAAACTAAAAATTCATATGCATCTTATAAACAAATTCAAACCAGAAGGCTAAAGACTAGTTTATTAACTCCCCTCTTCTAGGGGCATTTAGAGATTAATTTAAACATTTTTAAAAGTAATTTACAAAATATATTCTCATGTAAAGTAGAAAGAATGTGTTATTCTTATTCTGTGCTCAGACTCAAAATCTCTTGTCCAAGGTTACCCAGTTAGTACATGATAGAACCTTTGAAAACCACCTTTCAGCTATATCATGCCACCTCTAATGGATAAATGTCTAAAGATTCCTAACAAATGTTTGTTGAATTGATGTTAAAATAAAGAGCAAGGAGCAGTGAAGCAGTAAGAAAGAAACAAAAAATAAAGGTGAGGGGCATTTCCTTAGGGGAACAGGAAGAAATTAGGCTTGGTAGGTGGGGAAGAGGCCATGTGAAGTTAAGAAAGTCTGCCCAAACTGCCCCCCCGCCACACACACCCCTCTCATATGCTACCTATGTGTCAGTCCCCAGGTTTGATCAGTTCCCAAAGGCCTGTGGATAACATGTTTATTTCTTTTCTGTGCTCTTTCTCAACAATTAAGAATCAGAGTCAGGTCATTTTATTTGGGGCCAGAAAGCCCAGATGACAATGCTAGTGATTATATAGCCCTGTGAGTTGCTGTGTGCTTCAGCGTGCATGAAAATGGCCTGGGACACAGATCCTCAGCCAAGCATCTTCTCTTCAGATGGCAGTTTTGTCAGAGGCAAGAGCTGTGGGCAGCCACCCTTAGAACCCGTCCATTTGGCCTGGTTTCATTTTGTGAAGATGACTGATTCTTCTATTTCTCTGAGTCCTCTTATTGGTCAAGAGCAAGGTGGGAGAGATTTGTTCTTATTTTTGTTTAAGTATATTAATTTTGAAAAGAATGACTGAGCCAAAAGTTTTAAGAATGACTTAACTGTCACATTCACTGTCAACATCCCTGTTTCAGCTCTGGAAATGGGTTTGGCAAAGATTCTTTTCCTAGGCTGGCTTCTGACAAGGCCACACTAGCAGTCCTTAATGACTCAACAAACAACTGAGGGAGCTGGGGAAACATGGCCTTCCCAACCAGTCCCAGGGCCATTTCCAGAATCATCCTACTCTCTGAGCTGTAGAATGAAACCCTCAACATCAGGATAATTTTTGTCATCCCACTATGACTCATTTCTTTTCTCTGAACCACTTAATCAAAGTCCCACATTTGTTTTGATATTTTTTCAAATTATTTTAGTGTTGTTCAATTACAGTTCTTGGCAATTACCCCCCACCACTGCCCCCCACCCCAGCCAAACCTACCTCCCTTGCTTCCACCCCTCTCTTTGTTTTGTCCATGTGTCCTTTGTAGTTGTTCCTGAAAACCCTTCCCCACATTGTCCCCTCCTACCTCCCCTCTGGTTACTGTCAGATTGTTCTTAATTTCAATGTCTCTGGTTTTATTTTGCTTACTTTTTTCTTTTGTTGATTAGGTTCCAGTTAAAGGTGAGATCATATGGTATTTGTCCCTCACTGCCTGGCTTCTTTCACTTAGCATAATGCTCTCCAGTTCCATCCATGCTGTCACAAAGGACAGGAGCTCCTCCTTTCTCTCTGCTGCGTAGAATTCCATTACGTAAATGTACCATAGTTTTTTGATCCACTCATTTCCTGATGGGCACTTAGGTTGCTTCCAGCACTTGGCTATTGTAAATTGTGCTGCTATGAACATTGGGGTGCATAGGTTCTCTTGGATTGGTGTTTCAGTGTTCTTAGGATGTAATCCCAGCAGTGGAATTGCCAGGTCAAAAGGCAGTTCCATTTTTAATTTTCTCAGGAAATTCCATACTGTTTTCCACTGTGGCTGCACCAGTCTGAATACCCACCAACAGTGCACTAGGGTTCCCTTTTCTCCACATCCTCTCCAACATTTGTTTGTTGATTTGGTTATGATGGCCATTCTGACTGGTGTGAGATGGTATCTCACTGTGGTTTTAATTTGCATCTCTCTGATGACTAGTGATGCTGAGCATCTTTTCATATGTCTCTGGACCCTGTGTATGTCCTCCATGGAGAAGTGTCTGTTCAAGTCTCTTGCCCATTTTTTAATTGGGTTGACTGTCTTCCTGGAGTGGAGTCGTGTGAGTTCTTTATATATTTGGGAGAACAAACCCTTGTCCGAGGTATCATTGGCAAATATGTTTTCCCATATAGTTGGTTCCCTTTTCATTTTAATGCTGTTTTCTTTATCCTTGATATTTTATTTTTTAAAAATCCTAAAAGCTTCACTAAGAGAGGAATATATCACTATCCAAAATTCAGCAGACAAGAAGACCCACCCTACTATAAATATTAAGAAATTTATCAAGAATTCAGAGTTGATCTAAAATGATACTGGTATTGAGTAATCCTAATATCTTTTTAACATACCTGTAAAAAAGAATAAACAAATCAATCTGTCTTTGATGATCTTCAAATGTTAGAACACTGAAATGGAAAAAATAAAAAATATGTGACGCAGAGTCATGCCTGTAAGAATGGCATCTATGAAAACAACCTCACTTTTCCAAGGCTGCAGAAATTTTCATGTTTGGATTTAGCAAACTTAAGCCACTCTAAAATGCAGGAGCAGCAGGAGCTGGACTAGGCTCGCTGTGCTCCTTGCCAACAAGCGCTGGTCCCCTGAGGCAGCATCCTTGGTTCCTTGCCTGGAGATGGCCAGGGCACCCAGTTTACAACACCAGGGAAGTGACAGCAGAAAGATGAGTGAAATTGCTGAGTTGTCTTCTTTTTCACAAGGCTAATTCAAAAACATGATTAAGTTCAAAAAAGAAGCAATTGAGAGGTTTGCTGAGAAATTAATGCTAATACTTCAAGAAAAATCTAAAAATCACTGGTATCCTGGAAAACCATCAAAAGGACAGGCCTACAGATACATTTGTGGCAGTAAGTTTCAGAGTTGATGTGGACATCACGAAAGCATTGTGAGAACAGGTGCGTCTTACACAGTGACCTGGACTTGCCAAAGAAGCTCACTCTGTGGGTGAACCCATGTGAGGTGTGCTGTTGGTATGGAGAGAAAAACAAGGTGAAGGGATTAAGCAAAAAACAAAACAAAACAAACCTCATGGACACAGACAACAGTGTGGTGATTACCATGATTACTATAGAGAAAGGGAGGTGGTGAGGGTAGAAAAGGGGAAAGAGGAGATAAATGGTGATAGAAGGAGACTTGACTTGGGGTGGTGAACACAAAATATAATATACAGATGATGTACTATAGAATTGTACACTTGAAACCTATATAATTTTATTAACCAATGTCACCCCAATAAATTCAATAAAAATTTTTAAAAATACAATGCATTCATTGTTGCTAGCTTTGAAAATGAGAACAAGGACAAGATCTCTAAGAAAGTTACCCTTGAAAGTTACCCAAAGAAAGGGTCCTTGACAAGTTACCTCTGATTATCTCTCGGGATTCTCTTCTTCAGATGAAGAAACAAGTAAGGAAGCAAAAGTGACTGCAACCCCCAGACCTGTATGTCAGATTTCAGAACTGACATCCCCAGCTCTTCCAGTGTGGGAAGTGACCTTTTTCCCAGACAAGGCCAGGAATGTACAGAGGGAATGGCCATCAGAGTCACTCACCTCATTCTGTTCCATTTGGTCATCCAAGTCAGGGAAGGTAAGAATAAACCATATGGCCCAATTCCAGTAGCGTGGGTACCTCCTCCTGGAATGCATTGTGACCAGAATCATTGGACTAATCCTCGCATGTTAACACCTCACGAGCTGCTTTGGATTTTGTTGGTGCTGAGAGAAGGTAGAATAAGACTGACTACATGTTAAAAGTTGCAAGTTCATACCCATGATAGTCAAGTTGGATGGGTCAAACCATCAAACATTTTTTAATAAAGAAGTTATTGAGAATAATCTTTCTTAAAACATATATGCACTTTATTTTTTATTGATTTTATTTATTTATTTTCAGAGAGAGGGAAAGAGAGGGAGAGAAACATCAGTGTGTGGGAGAAACAACAATCGGTTGCCTCTCACATGCCCCCAGTCAGGGACCTGGCCTGCAACTCAGACATGTGACCTGACCAGGAATCAAATCGGCCACCTTTCAGTTCACAGGACAGTGTTTGGTCCACTGAGCCACACCAGCCAGGGTCACATGTTCACTTTAGATGCATTGATATAGTTTGAGAAACTGGATTAAAATTAGTCAAGTGCCTGAATTTTAAATATTGGACTTGAGTATTTACATGTTGTGTATCAACTCTGTTGTATATGAGAACACTGTAGGAGCGGACAGTCTACTCCAGCACCTTTGAGCATTTACTTTATAAAGAAAATGTAAGTAATTTATACACAAGGAAATATATGCAGATCAGCTAGCTACTGCCCCCCATTTACATTGATCACTTAGATTCTGATCTGATATAACTAATAGGGAGGTAATGGAAAATGGACTCAAAAACACTGCCCACTCCCAGCACTAAGAAGCTTCAGGCTGGCCTTATAGGTCACAAGATATAATCTTGGAAATACAGACATAAGTAAATCCATATGTACCTAGGTAATATAGAACTGAATTAAATTGAATGTCATACATACAATACATGCTGGTTTTTCATCCCTCCTGACACTATACTCCTCTTACATAATTTTTGCTTCCAAAAATCATCCTCTCAAAGTTGAGAGGAAACCATGTAGCACTTAGTTTAATGAAAGTTTTAGATAAATAGGTCTTGGCTGGTGTAGGACAGTGGATTGAGCACAGGCTATGAACCAAAAGGTCACCACTTCAATTCCCAGTCAGGGAACATGCCTGGGTTGTGAGCCAGGTCCCCAGCAGGGAGTGTGTGAGAAGCAATCACACATTGATGTTTCTCTCCCTCTTTTTCCCTCCCTTCCCCTCTCTCTAAACATAAATAAATAAAATCTTTAAAAAAAAAAAGAAAAAAAGAAACATCAGAGTTATCCCTAAGTTGAAATGAAAGAAAAAGCTTTCTCATATAACTGAAAAATATCTATTTATTAAAGCTTATGAAGTATGGGGATTTTAAAGAAAATACACAAAAATGATAATCACAGTTATGTAGAAGAATTATACAAGAGCTCATTTTTTCTTATTGGTTATTCTTTAAAATGAGCATATACTACTTGACAGAATAAAATTGTTTTTTATGAAGATTTTTATTAGATTGTAATTAATGTTAAAAAATTAAACAGCTAGCCAGAGAAGTCACTAATGATTGCTAAATTCTATGCCATAGCTTGATTACAAAAAAAAGCCAGTAACTGGGTGCAGTTCACTTGTTCTAGAAAAATCCAACTGTGAACTTTCACACATATACCTGAGTCAGGAAACCCCAAAGCTGCTTGGAGATGGCCAGTTAGGGTGTCTCAAAATTGCAATTCTAACTGATGAACCAAGACATAGTCTCTCAAATATTCTGGAAAAGTGTGGGTGGGGGTGTGGCAACATAAACTGAGCAGAGTCAGCTACAGTATCACAGGACCCATTCCTAGTCACTGGCTGGGCCTCTACAATTGCGTTCTCCAAGCAACATGCATCTCCTACTAGGCAGCACCAATCACTGACCAATTGCTTGGTGGGTGGTACATCCCCAAAGGCAGACAGTTAACTTCTGTGAGGGGGTCTAAGTTTAAATTTCAGGTTTCCAAAAATTCGTTTACAAATGGAATTCTCAAGCTACCTACCATCCTAGGATATCCTTCCTGCACCACTAAGACATGGCTCCTTTTCTTCATGTACTCATAAGACCTACAGAGGTCCTTGGGCAGACACCATACCTAAGCCACCGTGCTCTTGACAGCTCTCCAACAGATGAGCACATATGGAACTCATAACTCATAACCAGTCCTTTATTTTTATTTATTATTTCTTGGATAATTCTGATAAGAATATTCTGGGATTGAATTAAATTTTAACATATTCATGTTAAAAGAAATTATGTGACTACCTCATTCATAACACAATTTCCTATGAAAGATAAAAATCAAGAATGGAAGAACATTTCCCAGAAGCAGAGATGATTTCATATTCATTCTGTCTCTTTCTCTCTCTCCTTTATACACAATATACACACAACTTGGTACATCTACTCTAAACTGCCAAGGAATCCCAGTTTTTGGTATAATTTTTCAGGGAGTCAGAGACATTGTGTGTTAAGACACAATCTGCACCTTCGATGATGTGGCCCAGTGGGTTGAGTGCTGGCCTGCGAACTGAAAGGTCACCAGTTTGACTCCTGGTCAGGGCACATGCCTGGGTTGTGGGCCAGTTCTCTGGTTGCGGGCGTGCGAGAGGCAATTGATTGATGTTCCTCTCACACACCAGTGTTTCTCTCCCTCTCTTTCTCCCTCCCTTTCCCTCTCTCTAAAAAATAAATAAAGTCTTTAAAAGAAAACAAAAATAAAAGACACAATCTGCTTCAAAATCACAAAGTATACCATCTTTAGAGACATATCAAATATCTAGTTATGACAATTTGGGGTATGCAGGCACACATTGTAAAAAACTTTCACTTTTCTTTTATGTATTTCTTAAAGCATTTGCAAATGTTTGATGAGCCAATATTTCTACTTTTAGAAGCAGAAAGCATAACAGAAAATTTAAAAACAAAAAGCATCATAATGTGAGAAACTTGAAGCTTTCCTACTAAGATCAGATACATGGTAAGGATATCCCCTCTCACCAGTCTCTTTTGACTTTGTACTGGGAGTTTTAGATAATGCAATGAGACAAGAAAAGGAAATAAAAAGTATACAGTTTAGGAAGAAATAAATAAAATTGTCTTTGTTCACTGATGACATGATAGTCTTTACAGAAGATCCAAAAGAATCGACAAAACAAGGAACTAATAAGCTATTATCCCAAAGATTATTACAGCTGTGGGGAACCAGATCTAGTCACCCCAACCTGTGCTTCTGTACTATGCAGATTGTTTTGAGTTAAGGCCAATTTGAGCTGCAGGTTCAAGAGAAACTTTGGTCCTTCCTCTAACTACCTAGAAGAACTTGAATTAGGGGCCTTGTCCATAATAAAAGATTATCAGTGACAATCTCTTTTTGACCCATCTATAAGACAGGGCAAACTTCTATCTACCAAACATCTGCTCTTCTTATCATTCTGCAATGACTGATGGCACTTTATTCCGATGGTCGGTGATCTGAGAAAATGCAGGTTTGCACCCTGACAGACCATCTTGTATTCCATTTCAAGTGGACACTTATTATAAAGAGAAGAAAATTGTAGGTAAGGGGTTTGGAATTCAGGGGGGAAATTAATAAGATAAAGAGCTGCAGCATTCTTTCATCTATGTACTGGGTGGCAAACATCTCACCTTGGAGGACAATGGCTCAGATACCATCCTGATTGCTTGCAGTCCTCCTGAGGCACAAAGTTAAAACTGCTTAGGGTCTCCTGGAGTCAAGGTGGGTCATACCCTCAGTCCCTGAAACAATAGCTTTTTACATACATTAATTACTAAGCTTATTAGCTATTACCTAAAACTAAAATTTTTCCAACATTTGCGTCGCCCATCAATAGGGGTTTAATCTAGTATTGACTGTTGGTAACAACAAACCTCATGCTTAGTCAAAGATATCTGGTAGAACTAACTATTAGATAGAGCTCTTCAAATATGTAGAGGACAGCCCTGGCTGGATAGCTCAGTTGGTTAGAGCATCATCCCCATAAGCCAAGGTTGTAAGTTTGATCTCCAATCAGGGCACATACAAGAATCAACCAGTGAATCCATGGACAGGTGGAATAGGAAGTCAATGTTTCTCTCTCTCTCTCTCCAAACTCCCTTCCCTCTCTCTAAAATCAAATTAAAAAATACATTTTTTAAATGTGTGAAGGAAGAATGTTACAGGTGTGGTGGGGAACTTTTGAGCTCCTGGGGATGCAAGTCATTTAGCACAGTGCATATTGCCAGGAAGCCAAGAACCCATTTTCTTTGACAACCCAAGGACAAGACTCTGTATTCAAGGGGGCCCTGCCATGGCAGCAGCTCTGTGCTGGGAAACACTGGGACACAAGCAAGAGAAAAATTCATGACTCCTGCTGTCAAAGAGCTCAAAATATACTTCATATCTGAGGATTTGATTGTTGTAAAGGGGCAAGATAATATAGTTCCTTCTTTCCCTCCCCCATCCCCCATCCCCATGTGTGTGCACACATGTTCCTGCTAATCATCATTCTGCTTATATGCATAGTTCTTTAAAGACATTCTTCACCAAATCAAGTACTGTTGTTTAATTTAAGCTTTTTCATTCCTTTGGCTTTGGCTCTGGCTTTGGTTCTCTCCTACTCTCCAGCCACACTTCCTGTCACCATAGGGACAGAAGAGCAGAATATAATCATTGTTACGAGATAAAACAACTATGGGATGTTTATTCAATGGAATACTACTCAGCCATAAAAAAGAAGAAAATTTTACTCTTTGCGACAGCATGGGTGGACCTGGAGAATATTATGGTAAGTGAAATAAGCCAGTCAGAAGAAAACAAATACCATATGATTTCACTTATATGTGGAATCTAATGAACAAATTGAACTAACAAGCAAAATAGAGACAGACTCACAGATAGAGAGCAGGATGACAGCTATGGGGATGGGGTTAGAGGGTGGAGAGATCCAGCAAAAAGGAAAAAGGACTAATGGACATGGACAACAGTGTGGTGATTCGGGGGCGGGGGGAAGGGAGAAGTATAAAGGTGATAAATGGTAATAGAAAAACTAAATTTAAAAAATGAATAAATGTTAAAAGAAAAAAAGACATCATTATGATCCAGTCTGCTGTTGAGGAGGGTTGCTTCCACAAGACTCAGCTTATTCTAGTTGCTTCCTGTCCGCTGTCCTTATTCTTAGCCCTTCTCCCACTTATCACTTCAGACTCACTCACTCCTAGAATGCTGACCCTGTGGAGGTTCCTGCTTTCTTTTCCAGCCAAGCACACTTTAGGAACTAAGACCTAATTGTTCTGATGAAATACTCTGTTTATGCAGAATGAACTCCTGATGGAGTCCTGGGAACTCAGCAAATAGCCAGCCATATTGCCACCAGCCAATTCCAGGAAGGACCTAGATGAGCCTGCTGATTCCTCTGTCTTCTCACCTTCATGGTAAATGGTATCCTGCTCACAGCTAACAATGTCCCCATTCTCCTGGTGATACCCATTCAACACACTTAAACAGCTTCCTCCTTAGACTAGCATTTGTGGCTTCTGATATTCCCTGCCAGACCAGAAGGGCTACCTGCAAATGTTAGCTCTCTGGCCTGTGTAAATTCCTGGAATCTCTAGGTTGGCCAGCAAAATTATAAACCCCAATTAATGAGAACAATGAAAAGTGGAACTGGAGAATGGTAGAGGACAAATTATTAAACAAAGAACAACAATAACAACAGAGGCCTCAGAGTCTGCATATAAACTCAACAAGCTTTGTGAACTCTTATAAATTTGCATAATTTAATAAAACACAATTACCTTTTCTACAAGATAATTTTCATTTATATGCCTATGTAATATGCCAGACATAATCACATATACATAACTATTTCTAAATAATAAAGTATTAAAAATTATAACAAGCTGGTAGGAAAAAGGATGTGCCCATCTGATGACTCAAGCTGAAGTTCATGAAAAGAAATACAATAAAGAGCATTAATTAGAAGCACAGCCTGGAATCACCCAGATCTACATTTTATGCCAAAACAGTATCAAACTTGCAGGAAATGCCTCTAAGGGGAAATGGGACAGAGCCAGGGGAGGCTGGGAGAGCCATCAGACTGTGATGCAGGCCTTGTCAGGAGTGAAGAAGAGAGGGAAGGAAGGAAGGTTGGGCGGAAGCTTCTTAGGTTGTAGTGTACTCTCAAGCCATCAGAGGAGTCCCATGTCTCCAAAAATGGGCCTGCCTTAACATCCCTGCTATACTCCACCACTGGCTAGCATGGCCTCAGCTGGAACACACTGATGGACTTCAGGGCTTACAGAACTCAGTCAACTGCTTCATGCAGTTGGAAGGATACCTGAAAGGTGCATCTCATGGCAGCCACACTTAGCTTCCTCATCAGTAAAACAGGACAAAATCCGTGCCCACTTACTTTCTAGGGCAGATGTGTGGCTAAAAAGAGGCAATGTTTATGAATACTTTGTAAATTATAAAGCATGGCATATGTAATCTATTATTTACACAGGACTATGCCCAAGTCATGAGGTATAGTCCTTCACTCCCTATTTCTTCTGTCTGCCTTTGTTAATGCAAGCCTGCAGCAGTGGACCAGACCTCCAGTCTGTCTCTGAACACCTCATTCTTCTGCGCTTCCCAACCGAGTTACTTCCTGAGTCCAGCCCTATCTGAACAGCAGAAATGGAATCTACAGAGCCTTTGGCTCATATCTAAAACATCCACAAGTAGACAGAGCCAGCTGGTTGCTGCTGGGTTGGTCAGCCCCATGATGCACTGCTTTATGAAACTGGACATTGACTTCTTTGCTAACCATGAGCCATATACAAATTCCCCAAGAAATAGTTAAATCCAGTTTCTTGTGTTCAAATATGGTCTGTAGTTAAGCCCCAGAGAACTCAACTGCTCTCTTTTACTTATAAATTCCCTGCCCTTTGGCCCTATTATTCCCCGTGGCGCTGCTCTCCCTGACAGACTTTATTTAGCTTCCCTTAGTTGACTTCATTATCCTCGAAAGCTCGGGGGGTTTTAGGCATGTGGGAGAAGCACACCACACAGCCCAGCAAATCCATCAGTCTTCTTTACCTCAGCCTACATGGACAAACACCTTGCTACTCTCAGTGTGGTCCATGGACCAGCAGCACCAGCCTCACAGATCAGCAACGTGATGTCACAAATGTCCATCCTCAGGTCCACCCAGACCCACTGAATGAGAATCTGCATTTTAATAGGTCCCCAGGTGAGTCCTGTGCACATGCCAGACCACTACACTCTCATTTCAGCAGTGAATTAAAAAGAGGCCAATGAGATTAGCTGGATAAATCCCATGTGGTAAAGAAAAAAAAAAAAACAATTAATGACATTTATCTTAAGGATTACCTTTTCATCATTTTATTCTTAGATCTCCTTTGCTTCTTCACTCCCCCATCTTTACAACTTATAATACCACTTGTTGAGCCCCTCCTCTGCACCAGAGGCATTTCTAACCCTTAGAAAATTTCAAAAGATATATTTATTCTTAATGTGCAGATGAGGCTCAGAGGGGTACATATACACTCAAATTTGAAGAACTATAAATTTTAAGCATAGGTATGTCCCTCTCCAAGGCCTGCTGTTCTCTTCCCACAGCATGACATTGTCTCTCAAAACCCTGGCAAATGCCCCAGCCTGGACCTTGCCCACCTAGGTCAGAGGCCTGTGTCTGCCTGGCACATGAGGCTTCTGGATTTGTCTTTCCCTCTCAATCCCTTTCTCTTGTTCCTTTTGCAGCAAGTTTACCTGGATCTTAATCTCTCAGCTCCCTAGCATCAACCAGGTACTCTTATCTTCTCAGAACAATGGGAAACACCTGTGCATTCTAACTGTCACCTTCAGCAGGACTGGGGAAGGGAGAAGTGTGAAAATGGCAGGCAGGTGAAGACACATTTAGGCAAGTAGAATGCACTCTGCCAAGATATGCCCTCTCCCTATACAAATAGAGAGCACAAATGACTGTTACGGATATGGTACTGAGCTGTGCCTGTGGTGGGTAGAAAGACCTGGAAAGTGTGATTTCATGCCCATGAAGAACATTAATCTAGCTGGGGAGCTGGGGTGCTGGGGTCTGGGCACATAAAAGCACCATGAAAAAAGAACACAGGAAAAGAGGTCACTGCTCCTGCGTATTGAAATCACAGATGATTCCACACAGCAAGTAGCATTTGAGGATATCTCCATGTGGAAGGGTGAGGTGGGAGGGGGAGGGCATCCTGGTTGAGGGGAGAACATACAGAAAGACAGAAGTAAAAGCATCTTTGAGGAATGTCATACATAAAGTCCTATGTGGCTCAAAGATGGTGTGTTGGACGCCAGAAGGGTGAGGTTAAGGAGGTAGGTAGACTAAGGAGTGGCTCATGGGAATCACTGAAGTTTGTGGAAGTGGTATGATCAGAAATGGGCAATTGTCTTCCTTCTTTGGCAGAGAGATGGATCAAAGCAGACAGTGACCAGATTGAGGAAGATGACAGATTCATACCTAGAATAAAATTCAGAAAACATGTAGATGAGATGTTTTCAAACTTTGTGCCCATTTGCGCAAATAAAATCTCACTCAACTATATGAACAAAACATATTAAAGTTAAATTGCTCTGATTGGCATGAGAGAAAGGGAAAGTACTCAGTTTTTCTCTCCCTCTCATTCCCTTCTTTCTCACCAACCAGATTCTGAAGGGACTTCTTGCTCGAAAATCAGTGATCAACAGGTATCAGCAAACTATAACTAAATCCTGCCTGATGCCTATTTTTGCAGATAAAATTCTACTTGAACACAGCCATGCCCATTCAATGACGCATTGGCTGTGACTGCTCTCAGGCCACATTGATGGAGCTGAGTAACTGGGAAAGAGACTGAATGGCCCACAAAATTGAAAATATTTATTGTCTGTCCCTTTATAGATAAGGTTTGTCAACATCTCACCTAGAGCCTGGCTACTCAAAGACAGTCCTCAGGCCAGTTGTGCTGGCCTGCACACATCATCCCTATATTCACAGACAGTTCGGCATGGGGAAAGTTGACTTAGTAGTCATTACCTTGAAGGGGGTCATTGGAATTAGGAGTTGTGTGATATGGCTAGGGACCAAGGAGGGAGTCCAGAAGAAAAGAAAAGAGGGTCTGAGAAACCACGAGGAGTACCTAGATTTGGAGAGCCGGCTGAATGAGTGAGGAGAAATCACTGGGAAAAGTAGTGATTATTGAAGTAGTGATATATTGAAAGAACTTCTATTTTTAATCAAATATTCTAAGATATTTCTCTCTCCTCCAAAAGACTTGGAAAGTTTGCATCTTATGAATCCAGGTTAAATGATAGATATATATCCTCTTGCTTTTCACTGCATATAATGTCCCTATATACAACACTCTACCTTTCTCAAAGCAGTGTTTTTGAGGCCATTAACATATTCTTAAAATGTAAACTCTTCTCTAAGAAGAAATGTGCATAATGACGTGTTTGTCAAATGTCTGAAAACATGGTAAATTTCTTATTTTAAGGCATATCCTACTTTTTAAGTTAACATACAAGTCAGGAAGATTACAATACAAACTCACAAATGAAAGAACACCCTTTTTAAATTTATTTTTATGTCTTTTTTGTTGTTGTTATTCAATTACAGTTGTGTGCAAAAGAACACCCTTTTACAACCCCAGCCTACTTTTTACTCTTACAAACAGCATACATAGATCTGCTTTTCACAATTGTTAAGTTACTTTTAAGATTTTGATTGCTGAAATTTTCCTCAAAGCAATTTCTAACATGTTTTTTTTTCTTTTCTTTTTCCCCTTCCTTCTGCACTGTAAACCTGGGTCATTGACCAGGTGTTGAATATTCCAAATGTAAAGCATTCGCAGACACTCTTCAAGATGATATTATTGTCAGTATTATCTTCATGTGCTCACAAAAAATGGTTTCTTTTCTAATTTTATTGTTCAAGTACAGTTCTCTGCCTTTCCCCCCCACCCCAGCCTAATCCCCAGCCCTCCCCACCTCCCTCCCATTTCCATACCTGCCCCCCCGTTATTGTCCCTGTATCCTTTATAATTGTTCCTACAAACCCTTCACCCTTTCCCCCTGAAATTCTCTCCCCTCTGGCCACTGTTGGCCTATTCTCAATTTCAGTGCCTTTGGTTATGTTTTGCTTGTTTGTTTATTTGTTGATTAGGTTCCTCTTAAAGGTGAGATCATATGGTATTTGTCTTTCACCACTTGGCTTATTTCACTTAACATAATGCTTTCCAGTTCCATCCATGCTGTCGCAAAGGGTAGGAACTCCTTCTTTCTGCTGCATAGAATTCCATTGTGTAAATGTACCGTAGTTTTTTGACCCACTCATTTACTGATGGGCACCTAGTTTGCTTCCAGCACTTGGCTATTGTAAATTGTGCTGCTATGAACATTGGAGTGCATAGTGTCCTTTGGATTGGTGTTTCAGGGTTCTTAGGATATAATCCTAGCATTGGAATTGCCGGGTAAAAAGGCAGATCCATTTTTAGTTACAAAAATGGTTTCTTAATGGTATACGAGGTCTGTCTGGAAGGTATCTAGCCATGTAATATGAAAAATAGAGACATTTACTGAAGAAGATACAAGGTACAAGAAGCACTGTACATAGGACAATGATGCCTCAGTACCCTTCAAAGTAGGCACCTGGGAACTTCACATAGTTCTCCCAATTGCTATCAGCTGTTGCATTGTATTTTCCTTACTCTCATTGATGGTCTGAAATCTCTTCCCTTTCAAAGGTGATTTTAGTTTTGGGAAAAGCCAGAAGTTGCTGGGCACCAAATATAAGTTGTGGAAGAGCTGAGACACCTGGGTGATTTGAGGTTTCCTTAAAAAGCTTTGTACGAGATGTGATGCATGAGCAGGCACATTGTCGTGATGAAGCTGCTGATTTCCAGTTGCCAAAGCTGTGGATTTCTGAATCATTCAAACAGTTTCCACAAGGAATGTTCAAGTTTAACACAAAACTTGATGCAGATTAGTTACACTACTCACTCAGTCATTTTGAATGTGATGGGCACACAGAACACGTGCTCACTCAATGGCATCTACCGCCCCCACTGACTAGTACAGTGAAGTCGTCATTTTTCATGCATGTGCATTCCAGTCCACTCTCCTTGGCTACCAAGTTATAACAGTGTGGCACAGACTGTTATTGTTGTATTAACAATGGCTGGACTTTTTCCAGACAGACCTCGTATAAACTTTAACTCCACTAATCTGTACCAATAATCTTTCTAGATCAATGCTGTCCTGTTGGGAACTGTCCTGCCTGGTTTCAGAAACTGTAACCCCTCATGACTAAGGCTGAGTAAAAAGACCTTGGGACCAGAAGCCTCTTAGGAGACAAAGCTTATCTTTCTTGTAGGGGCACCGCCTCTGCCAGCTTTCACCTCGCCCTGCTTGGCCCTGGGCAGATCACTGGTTAGCCAATGACTGGTAAGACTCCTCAAAGGAGGGATGACCTAAGACAGCCATGGCTGCAAAGGGGCCCTCAGGGAAGGACTTGGGGGGCTATAGAAAAAGGGGGTGATGGACTTGCCCCTTGGCTTTGATATAGCCTGAGTCCTCATTCTGTCAGCAAGGAGTCTCCTAATCTCTTGGCTGCCTTACTTCCCCTCCCCTGACTTAAGCCTGAAACAATGATGGAGGTGGGTGTGGCCCTGTGCTGGTAAAGGCAGATTCCCTAGGGCAATCAGGCCTAAGAAAGAATGCATAAAATCCTATGAAACCTACTTTGCTAATACCCTCAATTTAAGTGATAAGGGTCCAAGCATGAAATGAGTTTGTTCCCCAAAGTTTTATGGTCCTTTAGCTATCTGACCCTGACTCTAAATAAGCCCTCATAGTTCTTTGCTTGTTATCTATTGTTTGATCATTTCTGCCTGACAATGATTGATGAGCCTTACTTAAAAGCCCTGTATTCCTATGCAAATTAACCCAATAAAAGCCTGTCTAGGCAAGGGACTGGGCCGGCCCTCTCTTTTACTGAGAGAGTGGCCATGTCATCCCTTTTCCTCCACAGGATTTCTGTAGTCCGTGTGAATTTGTCTCGTCTCCTCCATAACGCCACAGACACTGTGGGCTGCTGTCCGCATCACTGTCCAATAGAATTTTCTGCAATGACAGAAATGTTGTATATCTGTGCTGCCTGTTCATTAGCCTCTAGCCACCTGGGGCTATTGCAAGTATGGATAATGTGACTAGAAAATGAAATTTTAAATAATTTTTAATTATATATATTTACTTGTATTTATTAGTTGATTTGTGAGAGAGGGAGAGAAACACCTATTTGTTGTTCTGCTTATTTATGTATTCATTGGTTGATTCTTGTATGTGCCCTGAGTCCGGATCAAACCCTCGACCTTGGTGTATGGGACAACACTATGCAACTGAGCTACCAGGCCAGGGTAATTTTTTAAGTTAATATAAATTTAAATATCCACAGGTGCTGTGGTTACCATATTGGATGGTGCCATTTTAGATTCTTTCAACCACATCTGAAAGATATAACTTCATTTATTAAATTGAAAAGCATAATATCACCTCTTGCTTTGACTTAACCTCATCTACAAATGACTTAGCAACTGTTGCCTGGCATTTCTTTTTTCATGAGAAATAGGTTATTCAGGCATTTCCAATGAACACTATGTATGTGCCAGGTACTTTAGTAGAATCTGCAAAAGGATTTAGAAATGAAATAGATACAGTTTTAGTAACCAATCTCAAGGAAAAAAAAAGATTGTAAACAACTAAATGTACTACATTGAAGATGCAGTGTTATCTAAGCAGAATCATGCCCTAAAAACATAGCTGAAGGTGCAGCTCATTCAAATGGGGGGGGGGGGCAGTGGTTGGAGGCAGTGCTACAAGGAAGCTCTCTTAAAGGAGGTAGCTTTGGAGCAGGGTTTTCAAGTGAAAACTAGGAAAGTGACCCATATCAACAAAGTGCATAATGTACTTGCAGAAAGCTTAGTCTAGGGAGGCTGGGACAGAGGGTACATTGAAAATTGGCAGGGGATGAGGATAGAAAGGTAGGTCTGAGAGGTCCTTGGAAAGCATGCTAAAGGGGTGAGCTAGGACCAAGGTGAGCCACTGCACTTGGGAAGGGAGTGAAATGAAAGGTATATGTGAAGGAGTGGCAGACAAGCAGGCAGAGACCAAATCGTGAAGGCTTGGTGTGATGAGCTCAGGAGTTTAAATTAAACTTTATTGCGAAAGTGATGTTGGGGAATCCTTAGATGAGTTTACACTGGGATTATGTATTATGTGGCAGCAGTGCGGAGGATGAACTGGAGAGATATCAAAGAGGAATTCAAGAAATTCTCAGGATGGGACAGCGATTTTGAAAAGAAGAAAAACTAATTTTGTCTGGCTTCCAGGGAAACCCTGAAGAAGTTTGAAATCTCTAGGAAGCCAGGTGTGGAAAAACAAGTGTTCTATAGCTGCTCTACCCCTACCTCACATCAAGGGTCTTGGGTGATTCTTGGACCCTCCGTAGATCACAAACCAATTCTAGGATGTGGATTGACTTCCTTTAACAACATTTTGGCCTATACACAAGACCTAGGGCACTTACTGAAATGTTCTTAACTATTACGGAGCCACTGGTAATATTACCATTTCCCAATCAGAAAATTATGACATTCCGGTACATTGTAGATTGGATTACTGTGTTCTGACATTTGGTTCTCCTGTTTGGCTTTGCCAGTGTTTGCCTAACACAGTAGAGGGCAGAGTTTGTTACAGGCAGGACAATAAGACAAGAAGGGAAGGAAGGCAGGAGAAGGCAGTAGCAGTAAAATAGATGGAGGGCTTTGTGTTCTAAAAAGTTTGTGGCATAGTAGTTAACAGTTTGGGCTTCACCGCCAGCCTGCACAGAGTCCAGATGACAGTTTCCCTATCAGAGTAGTTACCTTAAGCAAATTATTTAACCTCTTTGTGCTTTAGTTTCTCTGCTTATAAAATGGGGATAATAATAATAATAGAACCCACTTCTTATGAATATTACCTAAAAGACTTACAACAATACCTAGCTTGTAGTAGGAACTCAGTAAGTATTAATTATTACTATTACCAGAGGATGGACAAGGGACACAAGGGCCGTTTTCTATAGTTGAGATGGAAGAGTGGTTTTAACTTTAAATGTACATGCTAATAATGTTTACATATTAGATATCTCAAATAGCAATAGATTAAAAAAAGGATTATTAAATCCACTCAGAGTGCTATTAATAATTTTCAGGAATCAGATATCTAGGTGAAAGTTCACAGAGGAATACGTATCATTGCAACACAAAATAGACCAAAGTTCAGAGCTAGATAGAGTTGCTGTATTACTCATTTGCCTTATCACAGGACGAGCACCACAACACGGAGGTAAAATTTAACAGGCAATGGCTCAAATCTAGTCCCACACACAATGCAAAGTTGTGCAAGACAAAAGTGGTGAGTGTTGTGTCATGCATGGTGTGGTGATATATTGCTTAAGATGCAAGTGTGCAATCAGTCTTGGCAGCAGTCAGGACATCATCTCACTTTAGAAAAGGTTTTCCATTTGCCCTATCCACGTTCACCCTCTGGGTTATTTCCTTTTCATTTTCTTTCTTTCTTTTTTACTCCTTTTCTCTTTCTTTCTTTTTTTAAAATATATTTTATTGATTATGCTATTACATTTGTCCCATTTCCCCCCTTCACTCAACTCCATCCTGCCCACCCCCTCCCTCCCATATTCCCCCCCTATAGTTCATGTCCATGAGTCATACATATAAGTTCTTTGGCTTCTACATTGCCTATACTATTCTTACCCTCCCCCTGTCTATTTTCCACCTATCATCTATGCTACTTATTCTCTGTACCTTTCCCCCCTCTCTCCCCCTCCCACTCCCCTGTTGATAACCCTCCATGTGATCTCCATTTCTATGGTTCTGTTCCTGTTCTAGTTGTTTGCCTAGTTTGCTCTTGTTTTTGTTTTAGGTGTGGTCGTTAATAACTGTGAGTTTGCTGTCATTTTTACTGTTCCTATTTTTTATCTTCTTTTTCTTAGGTAAGTCCCTTTAACATTTCATATAATAAGGGCTTGGTGATGATGAACTTCTTTAACTTGACCTTATCTGAGAAGCACTTTATCTTCCCTTCCATTCTAAATGATAGCTTTGCTGGATACAGTAATCTTGGATGTAGGCCCTTGCCTTTCATGACTTGGAGTACTTCTTGCCAGCCCCTTCTTGCCTGTAAGGTCTCTTTTGAGAAATCAGCTGACAGTCTTATGGGAAGTCCTTTGTAGGTAACTGTGTTCTTTTCTCTTGCTGCTTCTAAGATTCTCTCCTTCTGTTTCATCTTGGCTAATGTAATGATGATGTGCCTTGGTGTGTTCCTCCTTGGGTCCAGCTTCTTTGGGACTCTCTGAGCTTCCTGGACTTCCTGGAAGTCTATTTCCTTTGCCAGATGAGGGAAGTTCTCCTTCATTATTTGTTCAAGTAAGTTTTCAATTTTTTGTTCTTCCTCTTCTCCCTCTGGTACCCCTATAATTCGGATGTTGGAACGTTTCAAGATGTCCGGGAGGTTCCTAAGCCTGTCCTCATTTTTCCGAATTCTTGTTTCTTCATTCTTTTCTGGTTGGATGTTTCTTTCTTCCTTCTGGTCCACACCATTGATTTGAGTTCCAGTTTCCATCCCATCACTATTGGTTCCCTGTACATTTTCCTTTGTTTCTCTTAGCATAGCCTTCATTTTTCCATCTGATTTTTTCATCAAATTCAAACAATTCTGTGAGCTTCCTAATTACCAGTGTTTTGAACTGTGCATCTGATAGGCTGGCTATCTTTTCATTGCTCAGTTCTATTTTTTCTGGAGCTTTGATCTGTTCTTTCATTTGGATATATATATATTTTTTGTCTTGGCACGTCTGTTACTTAAAGGGCGGAGCCTTAGGTGTTCACCAGGGCAGGATAATGCTCATTGCTGCACTGTGATGCTGTATGTGGGGGAGGGGCCTGAGAGGGGGCAATGGTGCTTGCTCCACTCTCTGCGGGTTTTCAGTCACTCCCTCCACTACCCACAATCAAAGTGGGCCTTTATGGTGCTGCTTCCCAAGTGGGTGGATTTGTGTATGTTCTGGGACCCTGTGGGTCTCTCCAATGAACTCTCCTGTGAGGCTGGGAGTTTCTCCCGCTGCAGCCTCAACCCCCACAAGTGTTTTCAATCAGTGGTTTGAGGCTTTATTTCCCCACACTGGAACTCTGGGTTGCAGGGTCTGTCACCCTGTCCACCAGCTGCTGCCTTGCTGGCCAGCTGCAGCTTTGCCCACCCTGCTCCACAATCTGCCACCTCGCTGGGTCCACCAGCCACCGCCTTGCTGTGAGTCCTTTCTGCCGGGCTACCTGTCTCCTCCCCTCCTACCGGTCTGGATGAATGTTTCTTCTTCATCTCCTTGGTTGTCTGACTTCCATGCAGTTCGATTTTCTGTCAGTTCTGGTTGCTTTTTGTTTTTAAATTTTTGTTGTCCATCTTTTGGTTGTTGAGGAGGCACAGTGTGTCTACCTTCCATCTTGGCTGGAAGTCCCCAAAGTACATTTTCTTTAAGCTAATAAGCAAAGAAAACCTTTTTCAATCACACTGAGTTTATCATCCCCCTTTTCTACAGTGTCATCAGGGTCATGTGAGTGTGGAAGAGATTCCCAGAGAAGATCCCCTGAGGATACTGAGTGTTTATGAATTTGGGAGGTGTTCAGGAGTGGCTACTCCTGGGGCTGGAAGCTGAGTGTCACAGGGGTTAAGACATAAACTATTCTCATAAACCTGAGAAGAGTTAAGAAGAATCATCCTCTAAAAAAAATCAACAACATATGGGGAGGCAATGTAACCTGGAAACTAGCTAAGTCAGACAGATCTTTATTTTAATAACCAGCTTTCAACTTTGCAAAACAGCATATGTATAAAGCAATTCACTGCAGCACTGTTTGTAATAACAAATAACTGGAAATATACTGTCTATCAATAGGGAACTAATTAAATAAATTATGATATGACTATGTGGAAAGCTATTCAAGTAGAAAAACAAATTACAGAGCAGTGTATAAAGTATGTTACCCTTTGTGAAAAAAGAAAGGGGGGGCATATTTTCTACTTCGTATCTGCTTGTTTAGAAAGTAAAATATCTCTATGAGAATGTCAAAGAAACTAATAAGACTGATTGCCTGGGGGAGGGGAAGTGGATGATTGAGGAATAAAAAAGATTGAAAAAAACTTCAAGGTTTTTCAATTTTAAACTACATGTCTCTTTCACCTGTTAAAAAATTAAGGCAACCGTTCTAAAAGTAAAGAGCCATACATCTGGAGAAAACTTAAAAAAAATTCCAGCTTTCCTTTTTACTAGCTATGTAAACCTGAGCAAATTATCTAACTTCTTTAGGGCTCAGTGTCCCTACGTATAAATGGGGGCAACAATAGGCCCTATCAGCTATGTTTTAAATGATTAAAATTTGAAGTAAAGGAATAAATTTACATTTACATTAGTTGTACCATACCTGACATGTAAATACTAGATACATGTTAGATGTTAACATTATTAGATTTGTCAGAATTTCAATCATAAAGGCACTATTGAGAGGAAGCAAAGAAACAGAAGATACTGACTATGCTGGTATAGAGCTCACAGATATATATATATATATACACATACACACACAGCCCCCACTTAGTAACTACTTTCTTTTAACAGTTTCGGTCAAAAATCTTGGTGTCATCCCTGAATCCTCTCTTTCTCTCAGACCCCACACTTATAAACTGTTAACAAAATCTGCTGGCATTATCTTCAAAATATTCAATATACCCAGAATCCAGAAACCCTTCTTGTCTCTTCCTCCCATACCACTTGGTCCAAACATTATCTTCTATTGCCTGTCCTTCTACAATAATCTCTTAGCTAGTCTCTTAGGGAACCCCTACCACTACACCCCCTTTTATTAAAAATATTTTATTTACTTATTTTTAGAGGGGGTAGAGAAAGAGAGGGAGGGAAACATTGATTGGTTGCATCTTGCATGCCCCCAACTGGGGACATGGCCTGCAACCCAGCCATGTGCCCTGACTGGGAATTGAACCAGCAACCTTTCAGTCCTCAGGCTTATGCTCAGTCTACTGAGCCACACCAGTCAGAGACTACATCCCCTTTTTTAATCTCAACACAGCATTAGTGTAATCCTCTTCAAAACTGGCTCAACTCACTCAGAGTAAAATCCAAAGCCAACATCTGGCATGGTCTGGCCCTATTGCATCTTTTAAAAAATTTATTTATTAATTTTAGATCATTTCTCAGCCTTTTGGCTAAGATCAAGTATAGTATCTGTTCTTATCAGTTTAAAATTTATTTATTAATTTTAGAGAAAGAGAGAAGAAGGGAGAGACAACTGAGAAAGAAACATTGATCTATTGTTCCCCCCATCCATGCATTCATTGGCTGATTCCTGTATGTGCGCTGACAGGGGATTGAACCCATAACCTTAGTGTATTAGGAGGATGCTCTAACCAACTGAGATACCCACCTAGGACCCTACTGCTTCTTTGCTCTCAACTCGTATTCCTCTCCTCCTTACTGCCTTTGAAACACAATGGACTCCTTGCCATTCCACAAGCATGACAACCTAGGAGACTAATATATATTTCAAAAAATGAGAATTCAAGCCAAAAACTTTTTTTTTCAGCATCCAAAATCTTTTTAATGACAAGGTAGGACTCGAACTTCTGCCCTTGGATTGCACATAGGGTTTGGTGTGGCTGTGAGGGGTTCCTGGGGCCTTGCCTAAATGCTTGTGCACCTCTCAGCCCTTGAGAGGACCAGAAAGCAAGACGGTGCCACAGCCCTTGGGGGAGACCAAGGCCAGCTGGTCGAAGGTGAGGATCTTGCCCCCCACCCTGAGGATGTGGCTCCGGGCGCGGCTGCTCACACGAAGTGTACACACCTTCAGCTTGGGCACATCCTGGATACGCACGTTATCGGTTATAGTCCCCACAACCACTGCAGTTTTGCCCTTGCAGCCAGGAAGCTTCATCTTCCGGATCATCTGGAAAAGGGACAGAGGTGGCCGGTTGGTACGGCTCATGAACAGCCTCTTCAGCACCACTTGGTTGAAGGTGGAGTTGGTCTGTCTGTCCAGGAACCTGTATAGCTTGACCAGCAGCCTCAGGTAGACGTCCTGGCTCTTGGTGTCCCTGTGCCGAACCTTGTGGTCTTTGTTGTGGCAGATGTTGACTCCCATGAGGGCACCTTCTGTTCCACCCAAAAACATTTTTTTAAGAGTATGACATTTGTTCAACACAAAACACTTCCTCAAATGATTGATATAGAACTCTGCAACTGACAGAGAAAAAAACATATTGTTTAGGCACATGAGGATCATTTAATAAAACTGACAATGTGCTGAGCCAAAAAGAAGGTGCCCTGAAACAAAATATCCAATATTATATAAACCAGATCCACAGGTGACAACATGATAAAATTAAAAAGATAATTAAAAATGCAAACCACTCATCCTTAAACAGCCTTTAAATTCTCAAAAAACTGCACCAAAACAATCCAATGAGTAAAGGAAAGCCATTTCAATAAATTATTCTGGAAAACTAAATATTCATATGGAAACAAATGAATCCTAACCATTAGTTCACAATATGCACAAAAAGTACTTTGAGATGAATCACAAACCTAAATGTAAAAGCTAAAACCATAAAGCTTTTAGAGGAAAACATGAAAATATGAGGGGAACCCCGTCCTATGGAGTCCTCCCAGTCATGGATGAAATGAGTTGGCCCAGATACAATCTGTTGGGGGGAAAGGGGCTGGTGATTCCCTTTAGCAGAGAATGTCCTGAGCCCTTCTCTGAAATGGCTTTTATTGAGATCAGTATGTGCAGGGGTATACAGCAGACATGCATAGCTCATCAATCAATGCCAAAGGGCTATATAGTTACAGAAAACAGATATTATCTACAGATAACAATTGAAGAAACACAGAGATCTGCCTCAGGTCAGGGTCTGTTAGACATACTGACACCAGAGGGTCATTAAGGCATAGTTCATGAGATTAGGAGTTCACTCACTTATGCTTTGAACTTAAACATCTGGTTTATACCAACAGGTATAAACCAAGCTTCAAAGGGTACAATGCATTCTTCAGTCCTGATTTCCCACAGGAACCCTCAGTGCTAGCATTGGGTCATGCCTGCCTCCTGCATTCCCAGTTTTCCAGTCAAGTCTTAGAGGCCTCTTTCAAGGCCTAGCTTGCATGGGGCTACAGTCTCCTATACCACACAAAGTGGTCCCCAATAAAAATATCTGGATGATTTGGGGTTAGGCAACGGTTTCTTAGATAAGACACAATGACTACAAAAGAAAAACTGATAAAGTAGACTTCGTCGAAATTAAAAACTTCTGATCATCAAATGTCACCCTTAAGGAAATGAAGAAGCAAGCCACGCACAGGAAAATATGTTAACAAAGCATATATATGTGGACAAAAAAGGGGCCACATACTAAACCTGACAAGCTTGGGGGAGGCCTGCATGGTGGCCTTACAAACTCAAGACCTAAGGCAACCACACAAGATGACCTGGAATTAAAACTTTCTAGCTAGCTCTGGCTGGGTAGCTCAGTTGGTTAGAGCATCATCCTGATATATCAAGGATGTGGGTTTGAATGCATAAATAAGTGGAACTGTAACAGAGGGGTCCAACCAAATCACTGGGGAGCAGGGGAGACCCCAATTCAGGGGCACCCTGATTTAGCAGGAGAGGCTTCTCCCCTCACCCCCCGGGAAGGGAGAGGCCATAAGAGGAGCCTGACAGAGATGACAGTGAACAAGCTAGTGCAGCTCTGGCAACGAGCAGCTCAGCACCTCCTGCTTCCATTTCCCCAGACAACAGTGCACAACCAAGGCAGGTGTGACCTTGGAACGCTGCTTGCACAGAGTCTGCACAGGCTGTGGTGGCTGAAAATGTCACACTATACGTGTCATAAGGTGATGCCCCACCCCACACAATGATGCTGTGTGGGCTGACGAGTGTGGTGGATGTAAGCCAGAATTGGTGGACAGGCTGAAAACTCCTGCCTTGCATGGGATTTGGGGATGGGACTTTAAAAGTGGAGAACATGCAGAAATGCAGCCCTTTTTCTTTCCTTCCCCTTGTGGCCTGGTCAGGGGTGAGGAGCCAGAGTGCCCAGGTCAGCAGGCCCTGGAGATCCCGTGGCCAGGCTCTAAGCCACACCACAACTCTTCCACACAGAAAGCCAAAGCAGTGTGCTGTGCTGCATGGTACTGCCCAGCCAAGTGCACACAGACTTGTAAGAGGTGCGTGAAGTTGAACTGTGACCAAGAACCTGCCGAGTCACCTGGATAATCATGCTGCAGCCACCTGCATATCACAAAGGACAACATTTTTAAATGGGGGAAGGGATTCCAGGTGCATCCTTGAACTGAGTTGGCCAGGTGTGGAGGGGTTATTTTCTTTTGGGTGTTTTAAAGGAAATAAGCTTTGAGGCAGAAGCCCATTATTATTTCAAAATTGTATAGCTTTTATTTATTTATTTATTTATTTACTTACTTACTTACTTCAAAAGAGACCTTTATTTCTAAGCTTCTCACAACTCTACTGTGGGGGTGCTCCACCCACAGAAACCCCACCTTTCACGGATGAGAATAAGTCTACCAAGACATGATCTGCTTGGAGAGGAAAGGTGGCCAATCTCTCAAAGAAGAAGGGCCCAAAATTGTATAGCTTTTAAATAAACAGCCCCTTCCTTTTTCACCAAACCTCTGCCTCTGGAGTTTATTGGTGGCAAGCAGCAGAATCCCAAGTGACTGTACAGTAACAGAACAGCAAATCAATATTTCTCTCTTTTTCTCTTCTCCTTCCTTTCTCTCTCTCTAAAATCAATTTAAAAAAACTTTCTAGCTAAAATTGAGTCATAGTAGGTAGTCAGGTTCTAGGATGACATCTTTCTTGACGAAGGTCAGTCTTTACCTTAACTGAGGCTGTCTATTGTCTTTTTGATTCTATGATAACATATCTTTGGGATGTCAGGGTAATTTCCTTTTTCTAGATCCCTCAGGGCACAATCTCCCACCAAAGCAGGAAACCATAGAACCCCTCATTGTTAATGTTATTGTTTTAATTTTTAACTCTTAACTATCCTATACCCTCCTATGTAAAAGAAGTGTTACAGAGCAAGGGGGGGGGTGGTTCCTTCACGATAAATTATTACAGAAAGGATTCCCCCTTTCTGTCTCTGGACGTTCCTTCCCCCACGCCCACCTGCTAGGTTCACAATGCCCGCCGCCAGAGGAAAGACGTCTCTCAATGCCAGAGACTGGTGAAAAGGAAAGGAATTGTTTATTTAAAAGTTACACAAACTTAGAATAATGACCTAATGTCTTCAATAAGATACTAAAGTCCTCTAGAATACCCACAGATGCACAGTCCTTCCCTCTCCCCGTGCCCAGTCCGGGGTACCATGTCTCAGGAAAAGAAGTAGAAGTCCGTGATTCAGGCTCCCGGCACCATCAGCTGTGTGGCTGCTGCAACCTCCAGTTAATCCAAAGCCGTGTGGCACCTTCTCATGGCCCACCAGCAAGAGTCCTCTCTCCCCTTTCTCTATGGCTGCAAAGTCTCTCCTGCTGCCTAAGCCGCGTGGCAAGAAGAAGCACTCCAAAACCTCGTGGTCCTCTTTACTCTCCTTCAGAACCGCGTGGTCCTTTTCCCCATTTACTTTGGAGCCGCGTGGTCTCCTCCTTCTCCCCCAAAACCTTGTGGCCCTCCTCTACTACTATGGAGCCGCGTGGTCTCTTCTTTACTTCAGAGCCGCATGGTCTCTCTTTTACTTCAGAGCCGCATGGTCTCTCCTTCTCTCCTAAAACCTTGTGGTCCTCTCCACTACTCTGAAGCCGCGTGGTCTCTCCTTTCTATCCTAAAACCTTGTGGTCCTCCCCACTACTTTGAAGCCGCGTGGTCTCTCCTTCCCTTCAGAGCCACATGGTCTCTTCTTCCCTTCAGAGCCGCATGGTCTCTTCTTACCTATGGCTGCCGGGCCTAGGTTTAAATCCCAGTTCCCATCTTCCTTTGCAGCCCATTTCCGACTCCTCCTACAGTCAGCTACACCTGCCAGCATCCCCGTATTCTTCCAGCTTTACTGGGCTGCCATAGTAAGTCTGGGCAGGTGTGGCCCCATGGCTTGGAGCCAATCATCTCCAAGCTTTCACGCAGGCCCTGTAACCAGGGGGAGTTGCTTCCCAGTCCCATCTTGGGTGGAAGCCACTCCCATCTCCCTGGCTCAAAGCAGGGCCACAGCTATTTAACATATCCATGAAACCAGTTAAAGGTTATAGATATGTTAAATGACTGCCAGGGGTTAGCTACAAAGCTGTTGCTACCCAAAACAGCTCTGAATGGCCCTGTTCCATGTGTCCCATCCCCCCTGGCTCAGGCCTGTAGGGGTGAGGACATCCTATATACATTTTTCTAATGTTTCCTGGACACCCCGAGTCCTGGACCCCATTACAAATCCCTTCTTGGGGCCCTCCTCTTGGCTGCACCCTGCTTCAGAAGTACATGTCTATTCATTTTACTTTTTATCCAGTCCTAGAGATTTCCCCTCCCCTCCACTCCATGTGCTTTCTCCTGCCTCCCATATCCATCACCAATGAATTTCATGTAGCCCCCTTATGTGTTCCCCTTTGATTCTGATGTATAAAATTAGTGATAAAACTGTCATTTTTCAGGAGCATTTTCTCAATCGCTTGAGATTTTACTTCCCAACAATTGTCATCACCTTGGCTCAAATAAACTCATAAAAATTCTTACAGGTTTGGGTGTTTCTTACATTGACATATCTGATAAAGCTTTGGTATCATTGATGAATATAGAATTCCCACAATAATAAAAAGACAAACAACTCATTTTTAAAAACTGGCAAAAGGTCTGAAGAGACATCTCACAAAAGAAGATAAGTGAGTGGCCAGCAGCATAAGAAAAGATAATCTAAATCATTAGTGATGCAGGAAATGTATCCTAAAACACCACACACCCACCAGAATAGCTAAAACATTTTAAATGATGAAAAAAAAAATGAGCAAAATAATTAATACTTTTTTCTCACCTTCAAATTTCCTCTAGATGGGCTAATAATCATTAACAGGAGAAAAATCAAATTGTAATACATGTGCAAGGGAAAACACATATGCATGAAAACGTCCAAAGACAATGAGACCAACATTCGATATATATAACATTTTGGACAAAGGAGAAAACAGGGAGAAGGGGTATTAAACTTCTGAAGTGAGAATGGGTGATTCACAGTGTGGAGGACGAGGGGCCACATATTAACCTGACAAACTCAGGGGAGGCCTGTGTGGCAGGTAGCCTTACAAACTTAGAGACCTGAAGTAACCACAAGGGATGGTCTGAAATTAAAACTTATTAACTAAAAGCAGGTCATGGTGAGTCATCAGGTCCTAGGCCAGCATTTTTCCCTAATAAAGGTCAATCTCTACCCTAACTGAGCCTATCGTCTTTTTGCATCTATGATACCTTACCTTTGGAATGTCGAGGTAACTTCCCTTTTTCTGAAACCCTTGGGCACAAGCACCAGAGCTGAGACTACAAATCCCCTCATGGTTGTTGTGATCATGTTAATTATTGACTGTTAACTATCCTGTATCCACTTTGTAAAAGAAGTTATGTGTCTACCATTTTACCTTTTATCCAATCCCAGTGGTTTCCCCACTTTGCTTTCTCTTGCCTCCTTAATTGATCACTGGTAATTTTCATATAACCCCCTTATGTCTCTTCCTTTGATTGTAATGTATAAAATAAGGTGCTACACTGCCATTTTCTGGGGTATTTCTCCATCTGTTAGGACTTTGCTTCCTGGCAATTGTCCTTGGTTTGGCTCAAATAAACTCACAAAAAATTCTCTACAGATTTGAATGTCTCTTATGTTGGCAACAGGTAATTGAGGAAGAACAGAGCACACATGGCAGGAAAATTGCTAAGCAACTCAGAGACAGTGGGACGCAGGGAATTGAGCTAACAGGCCTCTCCCTACCTGAAGCCCTCCTATTTACCATATTTAATTCAAAGTGGGCTCAGGCAACATCCTAAAATTTTCTTCTTCAAACAGGCCTGTTCATCTGAATCTCAGGCAGGAAGGAGGAGGGTCAAAGATTCCTTCTGTTGTTTCTTAACAACCACTTAAAATCAAAATCCCAGAAGGCAGCTTCAGGGTGGCAAAAGTTTGGTCCCCTTCAATGGCAACTAGAGTCTAACAGTATTTTAAGAAAATATTTTGTGCTTTTCCTCTAGATTTTCTTCACATTGGTCAACACACACAGAAGGTGATAAGGGACTCAAATGTTGGAAAAATTTTAGTTTTAGGTAATAGCTAATAAGCTTAGTAATCGATGTATATAAAAAGCTATTGTTTCAGGAACTGAAGGTGTGACTGACCCTGACTCCAGGAGACCATAAGCAGTTCCACCTTTGGGCCTCAGGAGGGCTGCATGCAATAGGATGGTATCTGAGCCTTTGTACTCCAGGGTGACATGTTCACCGCCCAGGACACAGATGAAAGAATGCTGCAGCTTTTTATCTTATTAATTTCCCCCCTGAATTCCAAATCCCTTACTTACACTTTTCTTCTGTTTATAAAAAGGGTAAGTTTAATATGGAATACAAGACAGTCTGTTAGGGTACAACCCCCCATTTTCTCAGGTCCCTGACCATCTGAATAAATCTCCTATAGAGATTCAATCCCTGCTTACTGGGTCTGGTAGGTGACAGGCAACAGGAATGCCAGTTTTTCCAGTTTCAAAGGCAGGCATAGGAAAAAAAGATGGAGGCAGGGGATTCACAGAAAAAAATTAAAAAATATTTGCCAAGAACAGAGTAATGAAGCTGAGAGAAAAATAATGGGAGCAGAGTAAATAACAGAGGAAAAAAGTAGGAGTCAGAGGCAAAGTGTGAGCTACAAAAGAAAAAGGGCAGGAAGCAGGGATACCAGTGGAAAGCCAGAGGGAAGCTTAAATGAGGTGAAGTATGAAGTGCCTGCACATAGGATGCATAGTATCAAAATATATTAACTATAAATCAGGAGGAAAATTAAACAAGAGGCCAGGTATTAAGTAATTTTATTTAATAAATGTTTAGCTGTTTTGGTGACAAAATAAATCAGTTATGTGTTCTCTGTTAAATTAGCATCTCAGGGTTTTTTAAGTAATTCTATTCTTATTTTAGTCCACTATTGTTTTAGGTCCAACACTGAGGGAGTGAGGAATATTCAAGATGTTACTGTGTATCTCATTTTCTAGAATCAACCATGTGAGAGGCAAATGAGAGCCTTTTGCTGAAGGGCTTTTTTAACCTGTAAAAATTAGAACAAATATTTAGCAATCCACTTATGGCCAAACAAAAACTACAATGTTGAAATTCAGTCTTTATCTGATAAAACCAAAGTTCACTGTGAAACCATGGTTACACTCAAGGTTCTGCACAGAAATAGGTGTCAGGCTGGAACACTTCATAGCAAAGTGCCCACATGTGTCTCAGTTTCCCTGTGCAGGTTGTAAAATGCACAACCAACGAAATGATTTTGAAAAATGTCGCAAGTATAAACAGCAGCATTCTGAAGAAAGAAGGGGGTTGGAAGTGGTGAATACCACTTCCCTTTTTTTTTTTTCAAAGGGAAGAAAGATACTTTAGAGGATGCCAATTTAATGATCAAAGAGACCCCTTCTGTGGGATGGTGTAAGTGGACCTTTGATCACCCACCTGCCAGTTGTCATACTTAGCACCATCCCTCCTCCCTCAGGCCAACATTCCCTTTCCCCTGCTCAAGTGTGCGAAAATCATTCATGCTACTGTTATCCTTCCTCATCCCAAGTCTTACCGGTTCATAAACCTAGGACCTGTAAGTCACTCACCAGTGTGAACTTTTCCTCTGGGTTTCACGGTGTTTGTCCCACTTCTTTCCGTGTAGTAAAGCCTTCACGGGAGTTTTCTGGAAAGCCCATCTCTAGCCATTATATGCCAATAAAAGAGAGGACAGAAGTGTGCCTGATGAACTCAAATCATTTCTGAATGTGCTTTATGTGTAAATTGTTAACTTCTCTTAGATTTAGAGCTCTTTTGTACTATGAGACCACAAAGATGCTTTTGTGTGGAAGTGATATAATGAAGGAGGGAGGAATGATGATGCCAGGAACATAAAAAATAAAAAATACTTAAATAATTTAGTTGGCCACTATTTGAACAAGAAACAGATATAGCTGACAATTTTTTAAATTATATTAAGGACATGCAGGCCAGAAAACTTTTTATATTATTATAGGAAATAGAAAGAACTCAAAGATTTTATCAGGTCATGGGTAATAAGTCAATTGAAGTATATATATTAAGGATTTGGGGCAAAAACCTAAATGTTTGGGTTTTGCTAAATTAACCAGTCTAATACAGCAACTTTCAGTGAGATAATTTTTAGCACGATAAAGAAACTTGTCAACAAGGAAACTATGTTCTCCAGAAATCTGTGTCATAGACACAATGCTTCTTTGTGAGATTCTTATTTATTTATTTACTTTTAGAGAGAGAGAAAGGGAGGGAAAATGAGGGGGAGAGAAATATCAATGTAAGAGAAACATCTATCGGTTGTCTCTCCTACACACCCCAACCAGGGACTGAACCTGCAACCCAGGCATGTGCCCTGACCAGCAACTGAACCAGCTGCCTTCCTCTTCGAGGAACAATGCCCAACCAACTGAGCCATGCTGGTCAGGCCTTGAGATTCTTTTTAAAGTAACATTTACTATTGTTAAATTTTTTTTCTCAAGTGGTACAAGAAGGTATAGAAAGTGGTTCTTAATGCTAACTTCACATTTGAATCACCTGGAAAACTTTGTAAAAGCCAGTCCAGCGCCTTATCCCTTCTCTCGGAGATTCTCATTTAATTCACCCCAGAAGTGAACCCAGGCAAAAGTATTTTTTTGAAGTTTTCCATGTAATTCTAATATGCAACTAAGGCTGAGAACCACTGGTATAGAATGGGAAGAAACTTTTCCTTCTACCCTTGACCATCAGTCCCAATTCTCCTGCCAGATGCAGCCAGATAGAGCCACTGTTACCAGGCCATTATGAATCCAGATACATATGGTGAATATTTAAATATCAGTTCTTTCAAGCACTTTGGACAAATTATTTAACTTCTCTCTGCCTCAGTTTCATCTGTAATGTTAAGTGCCTACTTCCTAGGGCTTTTATGAACAGTATATGAGAAACTCCCTTCCTTTTTTTTTTTTTTTTTTTTTTTTTTTTTTTGAGAGAGAGAGGAAGAGAGATGGGGAGGGAGGTTGCCTCTCAAATGCCCAATGGGGACCAGCTTTCAACCCAGGCACAAGCCCTGACAGGGAATTGAACCACTGACCCTTTGGTTTGCAGGCCGTCTATCAATCCACTGAGCCACACGAGCCAGGGTGAGAAACTCCATTATAAAGTGCTCAATAAACGTAGACTATTACAACTTCTGGTGATTTACTGTAAGATTTACAATGTAACCAGTCTTTTAGGTTACATTTTGTCTTTTATTTATTTTTTTTTACCACAAATAATTCTTCAGTGAATATCTCTTTACACAGGTATCTGTGTGTGAAAGTACTATATATCTTTTTTTTTAATGTCTAGAAGAAAAATCGCTGTTTAAAATTCTGATAGGTATTGCAAAATTGTTTTCCGGAAAGCATAAACTAGTGTATACTCCCAAGAGTGGATGAGAATTCCTGTTACCCTAAACCAAATATAAAATTGTGGATTTTTGCCAAATGACTAAATGAAAATGACTTCTCTTTGTAGTTTTAGTGTGCATTTCTCTTATTATGACAGAAATTCCGATTTTTTCCAGAATTTGGGGAGATTTGTAAATATGTAAACACAATACAAAAATATTGTGACAAAAATTTTTCAACAATGCTCTGGGTTTGGAAGGAGGGTGAGATAAAGCTCCACAGAGGAGGTGCATTTGAGCTGGGTCTTAAAGGATGAATGGGAATTCTACTGTGGAGTGCCTTGATCGTGGCATGTAGTATATCAAATGCTCGATAACTATATATTGACTTAAATGGCAAAATGAAGACATTAAGAAAACATATTTTCTGGTGGCCGAGGGAATGTTTGGCTACAAACAGCAAGACACTGATGCACAAATACCAATACATGACTAAGCAAACCAGATTCAGACAGTGGGAATGGCAGGGGCTGGAGGACCAAACCAGAATTTTATAATTCATTCCTGGTTTCTTATACTTCCTGGATGTTTAGCGACACCTAATGGCCAAATAGAAAAAAGTCTATATTTTTAGTATTTTATTTTTAAAGAAAAGTCCCTCCCTTGTAGTCACATAAGCACAATTTAAAAAGTTTACCTCCAGATTTACGGAAAAGCAAAATCTCTTTTCCCTGTGATCAAAGGGGGAAAACTGTGCAAAAATTAATTTGTTTGGTCTGGTGCATTGAATGATACAGGGGATAAAAGATGTCAGAATTGGAAGAGAACTTAGACCAGAATCCAAATAATTCATTTTATCAATGAGGAAATTTACTTCCAGATAGAAGTGATTTATCCAAAGTTACATAGCTAGTGAGTTATTGGTGCTCTGAAACAGTATGATTTTGGTACAACAAAGAGAATAGTGAATACATTTACCCATCCATTTGCAAAGCCCAAGATGAGAAAGACAAAACACTTTGATTACACTAACACCTATTCATTCACAAAATGGAGCATGTATGGAATTTAACGCTGTCTGTAATATTTGAGGTACAGAAGTAGTTGGGTTACTGACCACTAGGCTTTTGATTTTCCAGACCATTTACAAACAAACAGCCAAGTTCCTATGGATGCCAGGTTATGTTTCAAAAAATCCAAGTAAAGATTTGATCTCTGTAACCTAAGAGTTTCTTCCCTAACTTTTCTCTTTGCTTCGTATCTGACAATAGGCAAAGTTGGGGCAGAAGATGAGGATCAATCCACATCATTTAATAAACCACCCCCTAAGCTGCTATGGACCCCTTGTGTACCCGCACAATCAGAGAGATTGTTAGGAACACGATACTGCACAAAGCAAAGAAGTCACAGTGAACCCACTTCAACCTGTTGATCTGGGTTAAATCAAGGGCAACTTAAAGATGGCAAGGACTTTACTACAGTATAATCACACAGCTGAGAAACATATTGATTAGTTCATTGAATAAGTTTTTATTTAGCCTCTATCATTATGTACTAGTGCTGGGGACACTGCAGGGATCCAGACCCAAATTCTCATGGAGTATAACCTGGTAATTACATGCCAACAATTGTGACAGTGCTACGAAGAGAAGTATGGGTGCCGTGATTACAAAAAAATAGTTAACATTTACTAAGTGCTTGCTACATTCTTAGCATTTAACACACGTTGTCACGGCAATCATATAATAAATGTCCTTTATCCTCATTTTATAGATGAGAAAATTGAGAAATAGAAAGGGCTTTTTTCTTTTTATTTAACTTGCCTAAAGTCACACAGATGGGCAAGTATATCCTTGAGCAAAAAGAATTTCTGGGATATTTAACCTAGCCTGGAGAATTAGGGCATCTGTAAAGAGAAGCATAATTCCTACCCATCTTGCCTAAGTAAGATTGATTGTGTATATGTCTAGTTCAGATCATTCTGCTGAGCTCCAGATCCATAAATGTCTACATGCTAATTCCATCTGGATGTCCCATGGTAACCTCAGAATCAATACATCCAGAATCAGTCTTTCCTTCCCCTTAGGCTATTCTTCCTATGTTTTCTATTTCACCCCTATCCACTAAGTACCCAGCCTATCAATTTTACCCAATATTGGTTTTGAACAAGGAGTGCAAAAGTCACACATAAAAAAAGGCAAATAAAATTTTTGATTATAAAAATTTTTTTTTTGCAGACCCCCTGAAAATTCTTGGGACACTCCATGGGTCCAGATTACACTTTGAAAAATGCTGTACTAGCTATTAAATCTGTTAGTTGTAGACAGTGCAAGTACTTTCTCCCAATCTATCATTTGCTCCAGGCTCCAGCATATTGAACAAATGATGTCCTGTGGGCCCCCAGATCAATCTGCATCAGAATCACTTTAGGTGACTTAACAAATGCAGGTTCCCAGACCCCACACTATACCTACTGAATTAGAGTGGAGAGGGGGCATTTGCATTTTTAACGAGCCTTGTGAATGATTAACCATTCTGGTCTATTGCTTTCTAAAAATCAGTCCTTTTACAAATGCCTATTTTTAAGGCATTTGTGAAATCTTTTTTTTAAACTGGGCTAAGTGGCATCTTTAGAGAAAGCCAAGGTTACCAAGGTCTTAAGAGTTGGCATTGGAGCCCTTCTTCTGGTCAAAAGTGGGCACAACAACATTAATGAAGCATCTGTTGTACCACATCGCTGGCCTGTCTTCTTCTTCTTCTGTGTGGCCCACCTTGGGAGTCCGACCGCCCACTTTCCCAGCATGGGCCAGGGATCCAGTCCCACACCAGTGCATCAACAGAGGACATTGCTCTTTCCTTAGCTCCTAGTCTTTCCTCTATGTCCTTCTGCAGTGACCGCGCAACAGCTTCAGAAGTGGCACTTTTTGAGGGGTTGGACAAGGAGGGAACAGAGAGGTGAGGACAGGGGGAGGCATTAACAACATTCCTCTCCCCAGGACTGTCTCCCTTGGTGTTAGCAATGAAGGCTTGTGAACTCTGAGTTAGCTGAGTTAATTTTGTATATAAAAATGAGTTGTAGTGCTTGTTAAAATCACAGATTACTGGGTGTTAAAATCACAGATTACTGGGTCCTCCTCCAGAGATGATGATTCCTTAACCCTTGTGATTCTGATGTAGGTGGTCCTTAGGCCACACTTGGGGGGGGGGGGCGGGAATGACTTAAACCTGGAAAAGAAAAACTAGAAAAAACCTTGAAAATGTGTGGTCTCTTGAAATCTAGAGGTTGGCTACTGAATATTGATGGCTTTATTTTCCCAACTAGTGAAAATTATCACTGCTGGAAGAAATTGATTCATTTTGTAAAGAGAGTGTTCAGTAATCTCTGAAGCACAGAAACATTTTTTCCATTCTTAGTGTGCAAATAAACTGTTGGCCTTCTTCAGGGAGGCAGGCCCAGACAAAATCTCAGCAGGCCCTTCTGACAGCATTTTTTGCACAGATGAAATTAGGTCAAAAGAAAATTCAGAGCAGTTTGAGGAGGGAAAAACAAAATCCCTGAATGGCAATCTAAAGCTGGGGGCAGAGAGAAGCCCCACCTGCTTTTTTGCTCTGGTGAAGGCACATGGCTTGTCACATGAATCTCAGGCCTTCCCGTTATCTGCAGCTGCCCTCTGAGTCACTGTGGGCAGCAGGGGAGGGCCCTCTAAATGTTAGGGAACATAAGACTGACTGGCTGACCATATGACTTTTAGGTGAGGCCACTGGGCTGGGCCAATTTAAAAATTAAAGAGCAACTGCATCACTGCTTATTTTTGCTTATTTTAACAAGTTCTTCAGTCTAGTTTTGTCTGTTACTGCAAGTTAGCAGAAGGCACAAAAAACAGGCTGGTAAGTGAAACTCACATCTGCTAAGTGAGAACTAGTGCCAATTCTATTAGTCACTTCGATCACTTGAGGGTGGAATACATTAGCAGCATAAACATTAAACCAAAAGCAACACTTCCTTGTAGCAGTTGGGGTTTCCTAAGAAATCTTTGAAACAAAACTTAGATGCCTAAGCAGGCGAATACATTAGTTAGAAAGCAGACCTTTTTATACTGTCCTCAGCTGTTGCAGAATGATGTTGGGTATATTACGCTCTGTGAATTAAGATTTCTCTATTAAACATGTATGTTTAGATTATAAGGAAGTCTCCCCAAATTTTAAAACACTCAGTCTTTTAAACTGAAGTATTCAAGAGTCACTCCACATAATAGAAACACCATTGAAGTATAATGCATTTGGACTTGAAGTTCTGTCTCTATCCCTCAGCCCAATGCCTGGATGAAAGAACTACTTAATAAAGACATAACTGATGGTGTGATCAACTTATTAGTTGTAGAATGGTTATAATGATTGATTCACTTGTCTAAGCCTCCATTTTCGCTTCTGTGATCAGGGAGGAAACACCTTACAAAATTCTTAGGATTAAATAAAAAATGTACAGTTAAGTTTTGCTTTCTTATATCATAAAATGCATTTATATATAACTGCATATTACATATATATGAAGGGACAAAAAAAATAACTGGGACTAGGAGTCATCTCAGGGAAGGGAACTGAGAGACAAGGGTCATGGCTAGGCAAAAGATTTCCTTTTCCTTGTATATATACCACACTTTCTACCATATTGAAAAAACCAGCATATGTACACATGATTATCTAAAGAGAACATACAGATGGCCAACAGACATATGAAAAATGCTCAATGTTACTAATCATCAGAGAGATGCAAATTAAAACCAGAATGAGACATCACCTCACACCTGTCAGAATGGCTATCAATAAATCCATAAACAACAAGTGTTGACAAGGATGTTGAGAAAAAGGAACCCGCCTGCTTTATGGGTGAGAATACAGATTGGTGCAGCCACTATGGAAAACAGTGTGCATGTTCCTCAAAAAATTGAAAATGAAACTGCTTTCTGACCCAGTGATTCCACTTCTGTGTATCTGAAGAAACCCCAAACACTAATTAGAAAGAATATGTGCACCCCTATGTTTATTGCAGTGTTATTTACAATAGCCAAGATGTAGAAGCAACACAAGTGTCCATCAATAGATAAGAAGATAAATAATCTGTGGTACATATATATAATAAAACATTACTAGGGCATAAAAAAGAATTAAATCGTAACATTGGTGTCAGTGTATATGGCCCTAGAGGGCACTATGTTAAGTGAAATAAGATAGATATTAAGACAAATACCGTATGATTTCACTTATATGTGGAATTTAAAGAGCAAAATAAATGATCAAACAAAATTAAGCCCTGGCTGCCATGGCTCAGTGGATTGAGTGCTGGCCTGCAAACCCAAAAGTCGCCTGTTTGACTCCTGGTCCGGGCACATCCCTGTGTTGAGGGCCGGGTCCCTGTTTGGGGGCATGCAAGAGGCAATCAATGTTTCTATCAATGTTTCTCTCCTTTTTCTCCCTCCCTTCCACTCTCTCTTTGAAAAAAACAAAACAAAACAAAAACCCCCCCAGAACTCATAGATACAGAGATCAGACTGATAGTTGCCAGAGGGGAGGGAGGTAAGGAGGCTGGGGTGAAAAAAAAGTGAAGAAATTAAGAAGTACAAATTGGTAGTCACAAAATAGTTGTGGGGATGTAAGGTACAACATGGGGCACATGGTCAATAATATTGTAATACCTATGTATAGTGCCAGGTGGGTACTTGAAATATTGGGGAGAATACTTTGTAAAGTATATGATTCTCTAACCACTATTCTGTACTCCCAAAACTAATACAAAATAATATTGAATATAAACTTATATTGAAAAATAAAATTAAAAAAAGAATTAGTGTGAAATTTAGGCTTTAATAAAGTCGTCATGAAAATGTAGAAAGAAGCATGTTATCTCATTTACATTTACATCTGTTATGTTGGCTGCAATGCCTTGTAACAGTCTGAACTAGGTGTGTTCTATGTGAGGCTTAAAATTATGTGGTAGAACGCTACACACATCCGAGGGTGACATTTTTTGTCTTATGAAAGTCAATGCCCTTAAACCATTTCATACAACGTAAACATTAGTTTAGAGACACTTGAAAGGGCAAGCTGGAAAGAAGAGTTTGAAATTTATATACTGGAATCTGATATAGTACTTACAAATGTCAAAAAAATTTTATCCTAGGAAAGTATGAAATGCAGGGAAAACAAGACTACTATAATAACTTAACCCAATAGAAAATACACCATAAGCTTACTGTGTGCTGAAAACTTACTATTTAATATTTTGACATACCTACAACCTCTTTTTTGATTAGAGCTTTGAAACTGGGGTGTGTTCACTGAAAATTAGAACTATATCAAAGAGTTGCATCTGAAATGAACAAACCTCACTACATGTCTCAATAATACAGCAATAACTACTCTAAGGTTTTTATTTAAAAAAAGGAATCTGAGTAGAAGGGATGGTGAAATTTCTCCTTAAGGTCCTCTTTCTCAATAAACTATAATTCAGACTTCTGGAGGTGTCTGAATTATAGTTTAAGATGGAGGTGTAGGTAGACACACTTCACCTCCTTGCACAACCATAAGAAGGATCACAACTAACCTCAAAACAAAAAACACCCAGAATTGCCAGAAAATCGAACTGTATGGAAGTCCAACAACCAAAGATTTAAAGAAACCATATTCATCCAGATGGGGAGGAAGGGCAGAGACAGGGAGCCATGGTGGAGAGATGCAGTGTGGTGGCAAGGCGGTGGTACCCATCGGAATGGGTGGTTCCACATTCACCTGTGGTAGGTAAAATCACAGGGGCACCTTGGGAGTGAGCAATCCCAGTCCCAGGCCAGATCACGAAGCCCAGGGTTTCAGCCCCTTTAATATAAAGCCTCATGACTTCTGGCTGTAAAAACCAGCGGGGATTGGGGCAGCAGAAGAAACTGCTGATCTCCTGGGAGAATCCATTTAATGGGCCCACACAGTCCGGGAACACAAATGCACCCACTCTGGGAAACACCACTGGGGCAGCATCTAGAGAGGCACCAGTCGCATATGGAAAGGGGGTGAAGTGACTGGAATCAGGGTGAATGCCTGAGCAAGCTTCCACAAGTCAGGCAGTGGCATTGGCCCCTCTCCAACCCCTCCCACACATGCAGAACCACAAAGCCATGAAGCAGGTGGCCAGGCCCTGGTGAATACCTAAGGCTCTGCCCCATACAACTTCACAGGTATGCTAAGACAGGGAGTCAAAGTAGCTCTACCTAATACACAGAAACAAACACAGGGAGGCGGCCAAATCAAGGAGACAATGTAATATGGCCCATGCTTTGCACACCTTCCTCTAAGAAAGCCACAAAAATAAACAAAAATAAAAGTAAAATAAAAAAGAAATATGGCCCAAATGAAAGAACAGAACAAAACCCCAGAAAAAGAATAAGGCAAAAGAGACACAGCCTACCTATCAGATGCAGAATTAAAAACACTGGTGACAAGGATGCTGAGAGAACTCACTGAATACAGGAAAATCATAATGGAAGAAATGAAGTCTATACTCAGTGAAATAAAGAACAATCTACAAGGAACCAAGAATGAAGGGAAGGAAGCTGGGGTTCAAATCAATGATTTGGAACATAAGGAAGAAATAAATAATCAACCAGAACTGAATGAAGAAACATGAATTTAAAAAAATGAGCAGAGGCCCTGGCTGGTATGGCTCAGTGGATTGAGCACTGGCCTGCGAATCAAAGGGTCGCAAGTTTGATTCCCAAATCAGGGCACATGCTTGGGTTGCAGGCCAGGTCCCCAGCAGAGGGTGCGTGAGAGGCAACCACACATTGATGTTTCCCTCTCTCTTTCTCCCTCCCTTCCCCTCTGTCTAAAAATAAATAAAATCTTAAAAAAAAAAAAGAACAAATGAGAGAATAAGAAGACTCTGGGACATCTCCAAAAGTGCCAACATCCAAATCATAGGGATGCCAGAAGGAAAAGAGGAAGAGCAAGAAATTGAAAACTTAGTTGAAAAAAAAAAATGAAAGAAAACTTCTCTAATTTGGCAAAGGAAATAGACATACAAGTCCAGGAAGCACAGAGAGTCCCAAAAAAGTTGGATCCAAAGAAGACCACACCAAAACATATCATAACTAAGATGCTAAAGGTTAAAAACAAACAGAAAATCTTAAAAGCAGCAAGAGAAAAGAAGAGAGTTACCTACAAAGGAGTTCTCAGAAGATTATCAGCTGATTTATCAAAAGAAACTTTGCAGGCAAGAAGGGGCTGGCAAGAAGTATTGATAGTGATGAAAAGCAAGGACCTATAACCAAGATTACTCTATTCAGCAAAACTGTCATTTAGAATGGAAGGGCTGATAAAGTGTTTCCCAGACAAGGTAAAGCTAAAGGAGTTCATCATCACCAAGCCTTTATTATATGAATTGTTAAAGGGACTTATTTAAGAAAAAGATGATCAAAACTATGAACATTAAAATGACAAACTCACAACTGAATCTAAAAAACAAAAACAAAATCTAAGCAAACAACTAGAACAGGAACAGAATCATAGAGCTGGAGATCATTTGGAGGGTTACCAGTGGAGAGGGGGCGGGGATAATGGGGAAAATGCACAGGGATTAAGAAGCATAATTGGTAGGTACAATATAGACAGGAGTATGTTAAGAAAAGTATAGGAAATGGAGAAGCCAAAGAACTTTTATGCACGACCCATGGACATGAACTGAGGTGGGGAACAGGGGTACTGGGCAGAGGGGGGAAAGGGGAGAAAAAAGTGGAACAATTGTAATAGCAGAATCATTAAAAAAACAACAACTATTAATTCAGTTTGAGGATTTGAATCTTCAATTTCCCAGGAACGGATTGGGTAATAAATGTGGTAATCATAGAGTAGATAGTCCTCAGCACTGTTCAAAAGAATATGCACCCCTTAAACAATTCAAGAGGAACTAAGAAGCAAGAAAGCAGGATTTGTTTTCCTATGAGGGTGACACCATTACTGAGCATTAATCATATGAGGATCTCCTTCCCATTAACCTCAAGAGATTATCATGTCTCTTCCTTACTGTCAGGAGGCCTAGAGTTGTCTTGGCTCTGTGCCTATAGTTATAAGTTGATCTTATCCTCAACGTGTCATTGTTTTCTTTTAAAAGATTTTATTCCTTTATTTTTAGACAGAGGGGAAGGGAGGGAGACAGAGAGGGAGAGAAACATCGCTGATAGGTTGCCTCTCACACCCCCCAACTGGGGACCTGGTGAGCAACCCAGGTTTGTGCCCTGACTGGAAACCGAACCAGGGACTTTCAGTTCTCAGGCTGGCACTCAGTCCACTGGGCCACACAGCCAGGGCTCCTTAACACTTTAAACCCTCGTCTTTATTTTGAAACCAGAATAACAGAGGAACACGACATGGTCATTACGAAATTATAGAATCTTGAGCTGAAAGAACCTTAAAAATTATCTCGTTGTGTTGTTGTTATTATTATTATTTTTAGCAGAACCCTTCTATTCAAACAAAAATATAAGTAAAATGAAAGCTAAACTGCTTTGCTTGAAGGTGGATGGGTGTTGGATGCCTGCCTGCTGGTCTCCCACCCCCTCTCTGTAGTCCTTCAGGGGTGCCCTAGAGCTCTACAATACAATTTAAATCACTAACTTAGTCCAACCTCATTTCACAGATTGGTAAAACTGAGGAACTTTCCAAGTTCTTTGCAAATTAACAGCAGATTCAAGACCACTTGCTCATTGTTGTCCCTATATTCTTAACAACAAACATTTATTGAGTGATATATTTGGGCTAAGCTCTGCTGTAAGTTCTTAATTGCATTACCTCGCTTATTGCTTACAATTACCTTCTGAGGTATAGGTACTGCTAAGATCAATTTAATAGATAAGAAAAGTAAGGCAAAGAGAAAATAAGTGAATTGCCCAAAGTCACACAGTCACCATGTTGTCTTCCTAAGGGCTTCAACTACTTCGTTTGTAAAAAGCTGGATAACTTCTGAATTGCACACGAGTGTGCAACTATCAAATTCTGTAATCTTATGATTCCCAGTTGTGACACTTGTTCTTTCACCATGAATTATTCCTTCAGATTTAATGAGACTCTTAAATATTTGAGGATCATAAAAGGACCTTTTAAGATGCAATTGTTTCAATTCACCTATCAGGTGAGTCTGACAACCTTCCACTTGTGAGGAAGTACTGCCATTGGCCCAGTGTTTGTTCATGCAACAAACAGAATTATTACGGTGGCACTTTGCTTTGGTCTTGGTCTTTGTGGTCAGAGAACAATTAGGTTGTAGAAAGAGGTGAAACAAAAATCTTCCTTTGGCAGTAGAAGTGACAAAAGTATACATAGGGGACAGATAAACAGGGAATTGTAAGAGAGGTTTAAAAACAGGCAAGTAGCAACAACAGCAGGTAATGACCAACTCAATGTGATAATGGTAAACTGGGGAGCAATTTTTATTATGCAAACAGACATAAGTCCATTAACAATACGCAAAACTTTTTTTACAATCAACTTGGCTAAAAATATAGCCTTTTGCATGGGACACAAAACTTATTACCTAAAATAATTCTGGAACCACTGTGATGACCTTGCAAAGAAAAGAGTAATATTTCTATAAAGATAACCAGTTCTTGAACTGTCACCAATCTAAAATACATAGAGATAATCACATCTGACATCAAAGTAGCATGACTCATTAATCTTCCTTATTTTATTGTTTCAGGTAACACTGAAACTCAAGTGTAGTTCACTACTTCCCTTGGTTTGAATTTCCTGCAAGCAGGATTAGATTTCTCATTTGTGTATATGTGCCAACCTAAAGAATGTGTTTTTCACTCAAAATTATTTTGATTTTTATAACAGGAATTAAATATTGTCCTGCCTCTGACCTTTTCCTCCTTTCCAGCCATGTCCCCGCCCCCTGATCCCCATTCACAGTATATCCTTGGCTCCAATTATGCCCAATTTTTAATAATTCCCCAACACACCGTACTGGCACATCTCTGTACCTTGGTACATGCTGTTTCCCATAGCTGGAACACCTTCTCCTCTTTCTGTTTCCTGACCAATAAACCTGGTTAATTTCTAGTCACCCTCGAAGGTTCAGTTCAAGTATCACTTTCTCTTGGAGAAATTTACTATTACAAAACTGCAGTGAATATCCCTGTATGTATATCTGCTGTTTTTCCTTGTATATGAGGTCTTCCCAGAAGGTAACTAGCCATGTAATATGAAAAATAGAGACATTTATTGAAGAAGATACAAGATACAAGAAATATTGTATACAGGACAATGATGCCTCAGTCCCCTTTAAAGTAGGCACCTTGGGGCCTCACACAGCCTCTCCCCATCACCATCAAGTGCCCTGTTGTATTTTCCTGAATCTCATTGATGGTCTGAAATCTCTCCCCTTTCTTTTTAGTTTTGGGAAAAGCCACAAGTTGCAGGGTACCAGATCTGAGCTAAAGTGCAGCTGAGACACCTGAGTGATTTGATGTTTTGCAAAAAAACTCTGCACGAGATGTAATGCATGAGCGGGCGCATTGTTGTGATGAAGTGGTCAATCTCTAGTTGCCCATAGCTGTGGCCTTCTGAGTCATCCGAATAGTTTCCATGGAGGAATGTTCAAGCTTAACGCAAAATTTGATGCAGATTTGTTGCTCTGCTCACTCAGTCATTTTGTATGCAATGACTACACAGTACACATGCTCACTCAACAACATCCACTGACACCACTGACTAGCACACGTGCAAACAAGTGGATGCTTCTGCTTCACTCCTCTGCCCCTTGAGCTCTCCTGGTGCTGATACTGCTTCCTTTACATAAAAGCCCTTGTTTGTATTTCTGGAGTAGCTTCTAACATCTGGCACAGCTCCTTTTCTTTTCTGATAAATTTCTCCCTCTGACCCTCTGTTGCCCTGGAGCTGTCCACCTGTCTTACCCAGATCCTATTGAGACAGGCCAGTAAGCCAGGACAGGTGGAATAGGGAAAGTGAGACAAATAGCTGAACAAAATGGCCAAGCAATTTACAGCCAGATACAAAAGGTCACCTCCCTGGAGATAACATCTAAGCTTCAGTCCTACTTCAGCTCCAGGCCCAGAAAAGCAGCAAAATGAGGTGGGCAAAGCCAGGACTAACTGCCATGACTAATGACCCCGCTGCCCTGGTACTGACCAATCAGTGGAGACCATGACCCTAAAGGAGCACACGTGGAAAAGCTGATGAATATTCTTCTGAAACCCTCCCCTGAGACTTCCTCTAAGATTCCTGCCTGCAAATGAGAGATAAAAGCCTCAAGACAAAGGACCCAGGGCTCTTGCTCTCTGGGGAGCAGCCCATGCCATTCCCTTTTCCTGCTTGTTTCCTCACTTCTTCCCCCATAGGCATGCATCTCCTAAACTCTGAGGGTCCCCATAATACTTGCAACCAGGGGAGCAATGGGCAGCAGCATCCCAGATGAATCCCCTGGCCCTGTCCCCAAGGACCTCTTTTCTCTGACTTCCCAGTGAGCTAAGACAGCTCAGCCTGAAATCTCCTGTTGCTTCTTCTATGCTGAGCCCTTCCTTCTTTCACTGTCCCCAGCTTTAATAAACATACCCTCATAGTCACCTGGACTTGTAGTGTGAAATCTTTCCTATGTGAAGTCAAGAACCCATACTCTACAGGCTGGCCCTATCCAGAATCACTCAGGGCCAGGCCCCCTGTTCTATAACACTACTACTCAAGCCAGAGGGAAGCTCCAGGCTGTAGAATATCAGATTAAGGGAAGCCAAATGGTCAGATTTCAAGGACTTCAGTGACTTTCAAGGTAATGCCCTAGGATTTTTCAGAGATGCTTTAGGGGTCTCTAAAGGGTGAGAGGGTAGGGGAGAGAAGGACAAAACTCCAGGGGCCACCTCCTGTACATCAATAAGAGTCCAGTTTGTCTGTTTTTATGTATTGTGCTCAAGTGAGCTTTCATTTAAAGAAAGAATAAAAAGAAAAACAAAACAAAACAAAAAAACAAACAGGCAAACAAACAACTCCAAGGTATAAAAATATTTTAACAAGAGTTATGAGTTTGCCAAGCTTTGGTGGGCTGGCCTAGGAACATCATCTCACATTTATGTTTCAATTTTAGTCTCCTTTGAAAAATGCATTAATTCATTTATTCCTGAAGTTATCAATTCACCCTGGTTTGCCTGAGAATTTCTTGATTTAGCACTGAAAGGTCTGTGTCCTGGGAATCCTGTTGGTTCCAGGCAGTGTCATCCTATTCCATTCATTCTTTGTACCTATTTATTAAATAAATAAATAAAATCACTGAGCAATTACCATGTGCTAGGCACTCTACAAGGCATTGGAGTATAAAGAAAAATTTTTACAAAGTCCCTGACATTGAGGAATTCACAGAGTAATGGGTTCAGAAAAACACTAATACTGAATTTTAAAAAGTTGGTAAATGACACTAGAAAGCAGTCATCAAGTGTTGTGTTTTCCATCATAAAGAAAAATGGAGTATAAACCTAAATATATTGTTTCCATAAATTACTTTCACGTTCATGTTCATAATAAGAACTAAGACTATATGGCATAACTAAGTACCAAGCATTGTTCTAAGCACTTACAAATATTAAATCAATCCTCACAACCTCTAGGTAGGTAGTATAATTATATCCAAGGTGGATTAAAAATGGCTGCAAATTCTTTTACATGCCTCCGATCAAGAGGTCTAATTCTTCATCCCTTGAAGCTGACCTGACCTTAGTGACTTGCTTGGTTCTTAACAGAATACAGTTGGAGTGACATTCTGGGACCTCTGAGGTTATATTATTAAATGCTTTTCTCTGGGTTAAGCCAGATGCCAAGTGAACAAACTCAAGTTAAACACACAAAGAGAGAAATACCTGAGCAGCCCCAGCTATTAGAGACCTTCCAGCCCAGGTGTGAGATACTTGAGTGAAGAAACATACAGATCAGTTCAGCCCCAGTCACCATAAGATTGCAACCATGAGAGATTCCAAATAATAACTCAGCTGAGTTCAGTTATCCCCCAAAACTTTGAAAGAAAATAACGAGGTGTTAAGTCACCAAGTTTTACAGTGGTTTGTAATACAGCAATAGGTAAATTAGAACAATGTCCACTTTATTGATGGGAAAACTGAGATGCACAATAGTCAGGTAACTTGTTCGAATCAAAAACAGCTAGCAGGTGGCAGAGTCAGGATTTAAGTCCAGGCAGTTTAACTCTGTTAGCTGTGTTAATAACCACTGCATTGCTCTATCTTTGCATTAAAAAGCTTACAGACACACACACAATTAAAAGGGCGAGAAGAAAAAAATAAAATGTCTAATTTTTTAAACTTCTGTATCTATCAGGGATCATATCGGACATTCCCAGGCACTGCTGTAGTTACAGAGAAACAAGCTATTAAGTCTATGTGTTACCTCCAGGACAATATCAGAGAGGAGGACATCTTGGATTTTCTTTTTATTCTCACCCAAGGATTTTTTTTTTTTTTCATTGCTTGTAGAGAGAGAGGAAGGGAGAGAAGAAGGGGGACGAGAAACATCAGTGTGAGAGTGAAGCATTGATTGGTTGCCTCCCGTACATGCCTGGACTGGGATCTTATGCGCCAGGACCTGAGGTTGAGCCCACAACCTAGGTATGTGCCCTGACCAAGAATTGAACCTGCAACCTTTTGGTTACAGATGATGCTACAACCAAATGAGCCACACCAGCTAGGATATTAAGTTGAATCTTGAAGGATGTCAAGATTATTATGCAAGGAAGGGTTAGAAGGCAGTAGAAGTGCAACATTTAGACTGTCAGGTAAAAGGAGAAAGGAGCTAATGCTGGGAAGGTGTGCTAGAGTAAGGCAGTGAAGGACTTTTACAAGGAACAAAGGAGTTTGGATTTCATCCTATAATCACTGAGAGCAATTAAAGGTTTTTAAACAAAGATATAATGTGATAGATAAAATATAATTTTGGAAATAGCTGTAGAGGAAAGATAGAAACCAAATAGGCAAATGCTATAGAACAGGTGCAAGAGGATGAATACCTACGGAAGTAGGAGAGACAGAAGAAGAGATATTCTTGAAGTATGACTGACAAGCCTGGGCAACCAATTAGATAACAGGGATATGAGAGAGGCCACCCTCCGAGATGACTTCAAAGTCTCTAGTTTGGATGACTGGTTGAAGCTTTACCTGTAGCTCAGTAATGCTTTAAGAGTCAGCATGTCACCTCCTTTCTAAAGACAAACAGGTGTTCAAAGCAAAATGAGTATTGATAACAGAGGTACTGCTCAAACAGGTCAGAAAACCGAACTATTTATGGAAAGACATCCCATGTTTATGGATTGAAAGACAGTGTTGTTAAGATAGCAGTATTTATTCCCCAAACTGATCCACACACTCTATCAAAATCCCAGCTGCCTTTTTTTTTTTTTTTTTTGCAGAAATCAACCTGCAAAAGCTGATTCTAAAAATATGAAATGCAAGGGGTTCAGAATAGCTAAAACAACCTGGAAAAAGAAGAAAATTGGATGATGCACATACCCTCATTTTGAAAATGTATACAAAGGTATAATAATCAAGATAGTGTGGTACTGGCATAGAGATAGACAGATAGTTCACTAAAATAAAATTGACAGTCCAGAAACAAACCCTTACACTTATAGTAAATTGATTTTTGACCACAATGCCAGACAATTCAGTGGAGAAAGAGGAGTCTTTCCAATAAATGGTGCCGGGACAAATGTATGTCACATACAAAAGAATAAAGTTGGACCCCTGCCTCACATTATACATAATAATTTACTCAAAATGGACCATAGATCTGAATGTAAAAGTTACAACCATAACATTCTTAGGAGAAAATACAGGTGTAAATTTTCAGGATCTTGGATTAGATGGTTGTTTAGATATGACACCAAAAGCACAAGCAGCTAAAGAAGAAATAGATATATCAGTATATAGATAAATGTATAGCTTTTCTGCTTCCAAAGAAAGTGAAAAGACCACAGAATAGGAGAAAATGTTTTTAAATCACATGTTTAATAAGGGCACTCTTTACGTACCCTAGATATGTGATGGAAAGGTGGAAAAATTGGTACTCATATATTTGTACGCCATTGTTCCTAGCAGTAGTATTCACAACAGCCAAAAGGTGGAAACAACTCAAATGTCTGTCAACAGATAAACAAAGGTGGTATAGTCAGCAGTAAAAGGAACGAAGCATGGATACACGCTACAACGTGGATGGACCTTGAAAACATGCAAGAGAAAAAAGCTAGACAAAACAGCCACATATTGTGTAATTCCATTTATATTAAATATCAAGAATAGGCAATCCACAGAGGCAGAAAACAGATTAGTGGTTGTCAGAGGTTGGGGAACAGGGAATAGAGAGTGACTGCTAATGGATACAGGGTTTCTTTTGGGGGGTGAAGAAAATGTTCAGGAATTAGAGGTGATGATGATCTCACAACTCTGTGAATACTCTAGAAGACATAAATTCTACACTTTAAATTAGTGAATTTTATGGTGTATTAGTCAGGATTCTCCAGATAAACAGAACGAATAGGATATATATGTAGATATTTATAAGAGGAAGTTTATTAGAAGAATCAGCTCACATGGCTATGGGGGCTGAGAAGTCCCACAGTCTGCTGACTGCAAGCTGGAGAACCAGGAGAACAAGTGGTATAACTCAGCCTGAGTGTGAAGACCTGAGAATCAGGGGAGCTGATGATGTAACTCCTAATCTGGACGTTTCAGATCAAGAGAAGGGAAATTCTACCTTTTTTCCTCTTTATGTTCTAGCCCAGCCCTCAGTGGACTGGATGATGCCCACGCACATTGAGGGCAGATTTTCTTTTCTCTATCTACTGAATCAATGCTAATCTCTTTCAGAAATGACCTCACACACACGCAGAAATAATGTTTTGCCAGCTATCTAGACAGCCTTTAGCCCAAATAGACTTATAACATTAACCATCACATATGGTATGTGAATTGTATCTCAATAAAGCTGTTAAGTTTACCAAGGTTTGGGTGAAAATTATTCAGCAACTACGCATAATTTTCGATGTAAGGGTTGGACACGTGTCCTAAAATATAACAGAGATTGGATGGAACAATTCAAGTTCTATCTTTCTAAGTATAAAATTTATATTTTTATAGCATGAGTTAGGGTCTAATATAAAATTCCATTATTAAGGAGTATTTAAATATTATATTTAAATGTTCTCAGTGTCAGATTTCCTTTCCTTAGCTTTTCTACAGATGTAGAATTTTAGCTCTAGCTCAAACTCTACAGGTAAAATGAGAACAGAAAAATACGACTCTCTTAAACTACAGATCTGAAAGTAAGATTAATTTGCAGGCAGCATGGTGAAATGATTTAAACATTTTTTTTGTAGATATAAAACTCATTTTTCAAATAAGATCTAAATTGAAAGTCTAGCATGTGGAGCAGATGAAAATAGTATTATATAAATGGAACTCCTTTGGTTGAGGTATGGGAGGAAGGAAGCCTTTGACTCTAATCTTCCAAACAAAAATAACTCAATCCCGTGAGATCAAAGCAGCTCCTTAGTGTTTCCTGGAACACAATTTAAAGGTGTGGCAACTCAGCCACTGTCTTTGGCAAAGTACAGAAATTCCAGGGGCTTCTGTTTCCCATCTGTCAGATGAAGGGTTAAACTAAAACCATTGAAAGCCCCTTCCTATTCTCAAAGTCTATAATTATGTGGCCTGAAAACAGCTAATACAAAACTTACTAGCAACTGGCTTCTAAAATGTTTATCAATCACCCCAGAGCTTAAGGAATTCAAAGATCAAAACAAGCCTTAAGCTATATCACCTCTTCTAAACCTATAAAATAAACAGCAAACTGTGGATGAAAATAGAGAATAGGGGAAAGGCTTATATCAAAGTCAGTGAAATAGTCTGAGCAAAGGGCAGCTGGTTTCCATTGATCTTTCTTATCTCTTAGATAAGGGTAGTTAATGGCCATAAACACAAACAAAGGATCTGGTATCCTAGGAAGAGGCGGGGGGGGGGGGGGGGGGGGGGCGGAGGGAGTGAAATATAGAATTTACCTCCGGGGAGGCAGCACCTCAAGGAGAAACAGAACAAAGAGTTTCTATTGAGACCAAGAACTGGCCGCAGGTCAGAAGCTGTGGGTCCTAACCCTTAAGTCCTAAGAACTAGAAACCAGTTGAAGAACTGGGTGCGGGGAGCGAGACTGTGCTGGCTTAAGGTGCTGCCAGTACAGGAAGAGGCAGCCCTCACACAGACACCTGAGGGAGGGAGCAGATTTACTCCTAGAGACGTGCTTTCTTTGGTACATCAAGTGGGATCCAGGGGCCAGTGGAATGAACAGCATTAGAGAGTTTACTAGAAATAAAGAATCTCAGGACCAACCTGCAAGTGTTGAATCACAATCTGCATTTTGACAAGATCCCTGGTGATTTAACTTTAGAGTTGGGATGTAGCTTCACAAAGATAACCATGCTGGCTATGACTAGTGATAGAGAAAACTCCTGAGCACTCAACCAATTGTGTGTGAGATCCATCAATGTTTTTGTTTAAATTTTATTGATTGATTTCAGAGAAAGAAAGGCCAGGATGGGGGCAGGGTGGGGGGCGGTGAGGAGAGAAAGAAACACTATCTGCTGCTCCATCCATCCACTCACTCACGTGTTCATTGGTTGCTTCTTATATGTGCCCCTACTGGAGATGGAACCCAAAACCTTGGTGTACACGGCCCAACCAACTGAGCACCCGGCCAGGGCCAGTTCCATCAATCTTAATAAAGAAAAGGCTAAAAGTTAAAAAACTGAACTTCATGTTAAAAATGATTAAGATCATCCTTCAAGCCTTGGAAAAGTCAGTATAAGCACATATTAATTCTAAATAATCCTGGTATGTTTTAGGTAAAGATACAAGATTAATCAATCCAAAGAGTTCCCATTTCACAATGGAAAAAATCTTTTTTTTTGTTCTCTTTTTACTATAGCTATGAGTGATGGATGCTGACTAAATTTACTGCAATAATTGTTTCACAATATGTATGTCAAACCATTACGCTGTATACCTCAAAATTATAGAGTGATGTATGTCAATTATATCTCAATAAAATTGAGGGGAAAAAAGATTAATCAGTGGAAAGAAGATGAGTTCTAGCATTCTCACTAATGTGGACCCCGAGATGAAAGATTCAGTTTGCGTGAATCCTGAGAAGAAATTTATCTGGTGAAATGGACTTCCCATGGTCAACTGAGGGTACAAGTTTTAAAAAAAAATAAAAGTCTATTGGTCATTTGCTGACAGGGTCTTTCAGGAAGAACCTCAGACTAAACTCCAGGCTTCCTGCACTCTGCCCTCCTTGGTTACTCAGTCTGTCAACCCCTGGAGGGGAAAGCCTGGGTTTCATCTTTCCACCAGTGGACATAGACCTCCCCCATCTAATCAGAACCGCACAATTATACCCTCATTTGCATCTATACCAATCAGAACTGATATATAACAACTCATTAAAATTCATAATATTGACCAATCAGAACTACATGATTCAGGCCAATGAGAACGGAATGAATTTGGATACCTCATTTGCATGAAGTTGGATCAATTGGGGACCTGGGTGGGGAACTTTATATATAAAAAGTGTCTTCCCCATTGTCTCTGTGGAGTGTACTTTCAGTTTCCACCAGAGGCTGTGTTTTCTCAGTTTACAAACTGTTCACATGAATAAAGGCTCCCTATTTTCTAATATTCCTTTTTAGGAATTTTTATTGACACTACCTAGTAAATCTTCCCTGTAAGACCCATAAGGATTGGGTCTGTATATATTTCATACTTACCTAACACACTGCCTTACATATTACAATCTCTATACATAGAGATCTCACCAGATCACTGGGGAGAAATAGGGAGGGGCCATAGGAGGAGGTTGGCTGAGGTGACAGTAAACAGCCTAGGATGGGACTGGCTGAGAAGCTGAATGCCTTCAGAGATCAAGGAATTAGAAAGAAGTTACCAGTACATGCCTGAAGCATGACCACCCACCAGGACCTGCCAAGCTAGGAATTTATAATCAGATCACCACCTGAGGTTACCTTCCTTAGGACTCCTTTTTTTTATCCACAACAGGAACACACCAGACTATAAGCTCCATGAGGGGAGAGCCCAGGTCTGGTTTGTTCACTATAATATCCCTCTCATAAATTTAGTATATGCCTAGGACATTGCTTAGGAAATACAAGGTAAGGTAAAAGTAGGCTTACAGTTGCAAGTATGCAAAACACAGTTTATTCTCATATTATTACTAATTATTGTATTATCTGCCATATAAACAATTGTAAACCTACTTTTGCCCCACCCTATATTTGAGTAAATGAGCGAATGAATAAGTGAAAGGAAGACAAGTCAATTATTCATAAATATACCTAAAAATGGAATACAGGAACCTACCTCTGTATTTCCTGGGCTCCCACAAAATCAAGGTTGAATTTACCTGACATTGAAAAGGATCTTGAAGCTGATGTGAGTAGGTATCACATAATGCTTACCATCATAACTTAATCATTTTAAGTTAAATTTCAGTTGTTTAAACTATACTATAAAAAAGGGGTAAACTTTAACCTAAAATGGGTCTGTCTTACACATTCCTGTTCCTGAAATATTTTTAGAAATGTGACTTACATTGTTTATAAAAAAGGCCCTCTGCCTGAATCCTGCCATGGAAGGTCTGGGCAATATTAGGAAAATAAGTTTATTTTTTTCCTTTTCAAGATTTCTAAAGTATATTTTATTGATTATGCTACTACAGTTGCCCCAATTTTTTTAATCCCCTTTATCCCCTCATCCCTGTACACCACCACCTCCAGCATTACTCCCCCTATTACAGAACGGATGGGGGGTGAATGATATACAAGGATCCCCTCTTTTCTCCTGGGGTTCCTCCCACATAATAAGTTCTCTTTGCCCACTGCCAGAGGAAAGACGTCTCTCAATGCCAGAGACTGGTGAAAAGGAAAGGAATTATTATTTATTTGAAATAATACACCCTAAAGTTCTTTAGAATACCCACAAACGCACACAGCCTTTCCTTCTCCCCTCTGCCCAGCCCGGGGTACCTATCTCAGGAAAAGAAGTAGAAGTCCGTGGTTCAGGCAGCCTCTCAGTTCCAGCACCACCAGCTATGTCGCCACCGTGATCTCCAGTTAATCCAAAACCATGTGGCACCTTCTCATGGCCCACCAGCAAGAGTCCTTTCACCCTTTCTTCCAGGCAAAGTCTCTCCTGCTTCCTAAGCCACGGGGCAAAAGGGAGCGACCCAAATCCACATGGTCCTAACTCTCTCTCAAGCCATGTGATTCCCCAAAAGACACATGGTCCCCAAAAGAGACGCCTAATGGCTGTTGCGCCTGGGTTTAAATCCCAGCGCCAATCTTCCTCTGCAGCCCCATTTCTGGCTCCTCCTACAATTGGCTACAGCTGCCAGCATTCCAGGCAGGTGTGGCCCTGTGGTGTGGAGCCAATTATCTCCAAGGTCTTCTGGACCCCATTACAAATCCCTATTTGGGGCCCCTCTCTTGGCTGCACCCTGTTACACCCCCACCCTTAGTTCATGTCCACTGATTGTACAGGTAAGTTCTTTCGCCTCTCCATTTCCTATACTATTCTAAACCTCTCCCTGTCTATTTTGTACCTACCAGTTATGCTTCTTATTCCCTGTACCTTTATCCCCCTCCCCACTGATAGCCCTCCACGTGATCTCCATTTCTGTGAATCTGTTCCTGTCCTAGTTGTTTGCTTAGTATGTTTTTGTTTTTAGGTTAGTAGTTGATAGTTATGAGTTTGTTGTCATTTTATTGTTCATAGTTTTGATCTTCTTTTTTTAGATAAGTCCCTTCAACATTTCATATAATAAGGGCTTGGTGATGATGAACTCCTTTAACTTGACCTTATATGGGAAGCACTTTATCTGCCCTTCCATTCTAAATGATAGCTTTGCTGGATAGAGTAATCTTGGATGTAGGTCCTTGCCTTTCATGACTTTGAATACTTCTTTCCAGCCCTTCTTGCCTGCAAGATTTCTTTTGAGAAATCAGCTGATAGTCTTCTGGGAACTCCTTTGAAGGTAACTCTCTCCTTTCCTCTTGCTCATTTTAAGATTTTCTCTTTATCTTTCGTCTTGGGTAACAATGATGATGTGTCTTGGTGTGTTCCTCCTTAAGTCCAATTTCTTTGCAATTCTCTGAGTTTCCTGGACTTCCTGGAAGTCTATTTCCTTTGCCAGATTGGAGAAGTTTTCCTTCATTATTTTTTCAAGTACGTTTTTAATTTCTTGCTCTTCCTCTTCTCCTTCTGGCACCTCTATGATTCAGATGTTGGAACATTTAAAGTTGTCCCAGAGGTTCCTAAATCTCTCCTCATATTTTTGAATTCTTATTTCTTTATTCTGTTCTGGTTGAATGTTTATTTCTTCCTTCTGGTCCAAACCATTGATTTGAGTCCTGGTTTCCTTCCCTTCCCTGTTGGTTCCCTGCACATTTTCCTTTATTTCACTTTGTATAGCCTTCATTTCTGCCTTCATTTTGCGACCGAACTCAGTCATTTCTGTGAGCATCCTGATTACCAGAGTTTTGAACTCTGCAACAGATAGGTTGTCTATCTCCTCATCAATTAGTTCATTTTCTGGAGTTTTGACTTGTTTTTTCATTGAGCCATATCTCTTTGTATCGGTGTACCTATTGTAAGGGGCAGAGCCTTATGTATTTGCCAAGGGTGGGGCAACTCGCTTTGCTGTGTTGTGGTGCTGTATGTGGGGGAGGGGTCGGATAGGGAACAATATCGCTTGCTCGGCTCTCACCCCGCTTTCCGTCACTTCCGTCGCTGCCCACAAGCAGATTGTACCCTTCAGGTGCTGATTAGCATGGAGGTGGGTTTGTGTATATTCGAGGACCCTGTGGGCCTCTCCAACGGACTCTCCTGTGAGGCTGGGAGTTTCGAGTCTTTAGTTTCCCATGCTGAAACCCTGGGTTCCATGGTCTGTGTTGCTCTACAGTTGTTCTTCTCGGCTATCAGCCACAAATGTGGGACTGAATGGTCTGCCAGCCGCTGCCTCACCAGCGTGGCCCACCACCCCAGCTGTTGTCTTCAGCCCTCCTACCAACCCCCTCTTACCAGTCTGATGAACATTTCTTTAACTCCTTGGTTGTCAGACTTCCCACGTAGGCAATCATTCAGGCAGTTCTGGTTGTTTTTTGTTTTTAAATTGGTTGTTATCCTTCTTTTGGTTGTGCTAGGAAGCGAAGCATTTCTTACCTACTCCTCCATCTTGGCTACAACTCTCTCAGGATTTTTTTTTCATTCCACAAGAAGTCATAGAAGTCATAACTTTATTAATGATAGAAACAGTGCAGCTAGCTGCAGTTACTCTCTTTTTTAAAACAAAATTAATTTATTTAGGAGAATGGAAGGGAGAAAGAGTGAGAAGCCTACCACTGGGACCTGGCCTGCAACCCAGGCATGTGCCCCAGACTGGGAATCAAACCTACAACCCTTATGGTTCCTAGGTCAGTGCTCAATCCACTGAGCCACACCAGTCAGGGCTTTAGTTACTCTTTTGAAAAACCAAAAAAGGTCTTTGTTTTTAGGTGGTTACATTGTTAATTCCATAACAGCTTTATAATATCATTACTGTTGTTCTTTAGGACTTGGACTGCCTTTGCTCTGACTTCCACATCTGTTTCATCAACCTATTTCCCTTCACCCTCCTCTTGTACAGTTGCAGTCTGTGTGTTTTCTTGAATGTTGGAGACAGCTTCACCTTAAACTTTCAATTTCTCAGGATCTACTAGCTGTGCTTGCTGAGATAAACCCCTTGATCCTGGCTTCCCACAAAACTATGTGGGTACCTGAAACTGGACTCTTGTAGACATCTGGTTTTGAGATGACAAAGAGGATATTCTTAGATTTCCTGATAGTGACCCTAGTAACCCCTGTAACCTATCGAAGACCCTGTTTGGATGCATCCTTCATGCCTTCTTTTCACTGGGCTCTGTTTTGCTTTACTGACTGGTTCTTCATCAATTTCAGCTGCTGCTGCCAGCTGGGGTTGTTGTGTGGTTGCCTGGTACTGATTCATCACTGTCAGATTCTGTTCCAGACAATGCCTCAGCCTGGGGCTGTGGCAACTCCTGCTCTGCCCGAGGAAGGGTTTCTGTGGCTTCACCTGGCATTTTGTACAGGGAATGCAGAAGCAAGATGGCTCAGAAAGAGGAGCACCAGGACTTCAATTTAAAAAATATTTAAAACCAAATGAGCCACACCCAGCATGGCTCAGTTGGTTGAGGGTCATCCCGCAAAGCGAAGGGTTGCCGGTTCCATTCCTGGTCAGGGCACATGCCTGGGTTGCAGGCCTGGTCCCCGGTTGGGGTGCATGCAGGAGGCAACCGATGGATATTTCTCACTGACATTGATGTACACCCCTCTCTTTCTCCCTCCTTTCCCCTCTCTCTAAAAATAAATAAATGAAATCTTAAAAATTTATTTTAGTGTAATATTTGATACATAAAAAAAGAACATGTTATGTGAACATGTGTTATAATAAAATGTGTTCTGCTTAAGAACAAGAACATTACCATTTATTTCCTTTGGTGCTCTTATACATATTTTGAAAGGACTTTGGCTTCTAGTTACCTGGCATTAATATAAAAGGTTTGAAAAATACATATTCAATAAGGTGCTACCTGCTGACAATAGCTTTAGCTTTTACTATTCTTGGGCGTATAAAATTTTTTATAGCATTTTTTTCCTGATAATAAAAGTGTATGTATTCATTGCAGAAATTTTTGAAAAATATGGAAACATAAAGAAAATAAAAATAAAAATCCCAGTATCTCCACACAATTGTTAACATTTTTAAATACCCAGGAGCATGCACCCATGTGCTCACACAGGCTCATACACTAATACATTTTATTATGTTTCTTGAATTCCTTTGAAGACACAAGTCTATGAATCCCTAATAATGGAATTTCAGGCATTGTGGCAGGCTGATAGGAAACTTATTGGGGTTAAGGTTTTCTCAAATTGTACTGAACAAAGCGTTTGCATTCTAAAACATAGCATTATAGTAATACCCTCATATTCAGTTATTAAGTAACCCAAACAACTGTAAGGCCATGGTGTGGGTATAAATAATTGAACATTATAATTCAAACAGATTGGCATCAAATTCATATATTCACTATAAGATGAGAGTATTCAGCTAAATTCACGCTAAGTAAGCATATGCCTGATACCTCATGTATTCACATGTTCACAGATATAAATTTACCTGGACTAATGTGATGGGTGGTGACAGAATCAGAAGGGTTTTAAGAGTGAAATGACATCAGAACAGAACTAATGTACAAGAAAAGTAGTTTATTCTAATAAACTATCCATGAACCAGAAAACTATTGAGGCGATTGTGTCTCTATCTGGGCAGTAAATGAGGAGATGAGCATTAAATCAAAGACAGGTCTCCAATGTGTATCACATGGATGTGTTTTCTAACTGAGTGATGGCAACTAATCCAGCAGGTTCTTCTTGTCCTCTTGGGGGCAAACCCTGTAAAAACAGGTAACTCTTGCATAATGTTTTTTTTGAATTGACACCTTTTGGTTTGTATGTGAGGACCCTCCACCTCAGAACAGATAATATCTAAAGATCATATCTAGAGACTACAGAAGATGCTTTCCTAGCTGAGTAAATATTTCACTTGTGGCTTCAGTCTCTAGGACATAGGACATAGTTTAAGAGGTGTGTGGGTGGAACTTGGGGGGTGTCAAGTTCAGGAATTTTAATTGAGACACAAGCTCAGCATGTAACAAAAGCTAAGAAAGATGACAAAGACAGGACCCAAAATATAAGAAACCAAATAAATTAAAATCAGAATCCAAAGCTAAGTTCACAAATCAGTGTCATCACAGAAAAGCCCACCTGTAAGATTTAGGATACAAAGAAAGTACAGGGGAACTGGTATCCAATAGTAAGTTTCTATAAACTTTTCTAAAGAGGGCTAAAAATATAAACAGTCACCTACATGAGTGGATCGGGCAAGCTTTGAGGGGGATGAGGTCAATTTGTCCTTCATGAGGCCAAAGGTTCATATCTGGCAGTCAACCCTGAATCCTGACTATACAGTATGTTATGGATTAAATCAGCCAGTATAGGCATTTAGCAAACAATGCTAAGCAAATAAATACACCTTATATTCATTTAAATTGTTATATTGAGAGGGGGTCCTGAGAATGTTTTCAGTTGTGATGTCTTTAGGTAGAAAAGATTGTGTGACTCACTTAAAAGGTGATTTATTAAATAATTATCATTTATATGCTATAACAAGCTGTTGCCAAAAATCTAAAAATAATAGCCCAATCTTGCAAAAGTTATTACATAGGCTTAGTAGTTTTGCTGGGTTCAATGTTTCACTACAGCTTTAAATTTCAAATTCAGCCTCCTGCTCATTGTTTATTCCTTTGGGTTTCATAGCTATAAATGGTGTTAGGTGCACCTTGGCTGATGTGGCTCAGTGGATTGAGTGCCAGCCTGGGAACCAAAGGGTCGCGGGTTTTATTCCCAGTCAGAGTACATGCCTGGGTTGCAGGCCAAGTCCCCAGTTGAGGGCACACACAAGAGGCAACCACACATTGATGTTTCTCTCCCTCTCTTTCTCCCTCCATTCCCCTCTCTCTAAAAATAAATAAAATATTTTTTAAAATTGTGTTTGGTGTTATCTTGATTAGGGTCATGTTGTCCAAACAACTGGATTTCAGGAGCAGGAATGGTTAATCAAGAGATAGGTTAACACATTTGTACATTCCTCTTCTCTCTAATATAAAAATATATATAGGGTTATTACTAAACACTGTATTTAGATACAAAATCTATCAGGAAAAATTTTATTGAAAACATATGCACAGATTAAAATATAATACTTTACCATGCTTCAAAATATATCACATTTTGGTTTTATGCCCATACCAAGTAGGAAGGTTTCTTTGTAATTGACCCTAAATGCTAAGTTTTCTAAAAGGACTTCTGCCAAGATGGTCCCCACACTTCAGACCAATCTAGTCCCAAAACTCTTCTGGTAATAAGAGCTCAATGAGGTTTCTCTCTAGCTTCATCAAGTCCAGACTATTCTTGCCACAAAAAATTATTCCAGGAGTTAACTGAATTTTAGTTTTCTTAGTTCCCCTGACCCCCACCCCCAGATCTGTTAAAGGTCCTTATTAGTTTCTTCTAACTGCTTTGTTCTCTTTCCACTTGGCTTAAGAATAAAGAAAAAATGATAGTCACAAAGACATATCCTTTTATTGACACAGAAAGCTCCAATCCACAGGGAGCCATTTGCTGTTTTCCTAAATAGAGAGCAAAGCTTCGTTACCAGCAGGAATCCAGCTTTCCTGTTTGATTTTGCTTCCTTCACAGTCTATTTCTGATACATTGACTTATTTTTAAACTTACACCAATGCATACTCTTTATTAAGCATTTTATAAAAGCTTTTATTAGATTATTGTAATACGTGTTCATTGGAAATATACAACTAAGCAGATTGTAGAAATAAAGTCTCCATTATCTCACCAATCTTAGTGGCAGTGTTTTTCTACACATATATGTATGCATATGAATATTCACAGTAATTTAAAAAGCAATCATCTGTGCATATAATTTTTTAGCCTGCACTTTTCCACATAAAAAATGCTTTCAACATCAATCTTAATATGATGCATAGTAGTCCATCTCATAGATGTCCTAAAATTCATTTGCTATTTTTTAAAGACTTTATTTATTTATTTTTTAGAAAGGGGGGAATAGAAGGAGAAAGAGAGGGAGAGAAACATTAGTGTGTGGTTACCTCTTGCACACCCCCAACTGGGGACCTGAACTGCAACCCAGATATGAGCCCTGACTGGGAATCGACCTGGCAACACTTTGTTTCGCAGGCTGGCATTCAATCCACTGAGCCACACCAGCCACGACTGCTATTTTATTTTTTTAAGGGCCGAATTTAATCTTTATACAGGCCACTGAAAGATGTTAAATTCCACATAGAAATAAGAAACACATTGAGAGAGGTCAAGCTTCAGATAGTATGTACAGTTTGGAACTGTTCCAGCATAGTTTTATTACAAAAAGTGCTACAATAACCAACCACATTTAAAAAGAGTTCTTAGCAGAAAAACAATAAGACAAACTTATACCAAGCATAGTACACAACAAACAACTTTATTCCTTAGTAAAGGTCCCAGGAGTGCCATCATGAACTTGGAATGTATAGTCTTCAGAGGTAGTTTCTGGCACATTTTGATCTTCCTCTTGAAGCTTTGTATACAGACTTATTTTCATGGTTTTGTAGAGCTTCAATTTTGTCCAAACCTCCACATTCTTCAATCATTATGTTAAGTTTCTCAGTTTCACCCAATTTCTCAGCAGCCTGAAAGATGTTTGAAATGGCATCAGAATAACCAAATAACTCTGATATCTTTCACAGTTAAGAGATTCATCAGCGGTTCTAGTACGTCACAATGAACAAGATATACAATCTCTGCAACTGTTCCACCACTTGTATAGTTGGTCACAGCCCATGCAGCTTTGTTTTGAATCTTAAAGCCTGCCTTAGAAAGATCGCCAATGAGCAATGGGACTAATCCATGATTCACGACTTTCTGCATAGGGTCTTGGGGGCTGCTGTGATGTTTTACATTGTCTACATAGTTTCCTTCTGGAGTTCATTAGCAGGCTTGGAAAAACAGCAAGTGCTTCCACATCTGTTCATTTGTCCCAGTAACAATATTTCTTATGGCTCTTAGCACAGGAGTCACAATTGGCAATTCAGTAGCTCCTAGGAACTTCACAAGTTGGGGTACAACTCCTGTTTTCATGACCATTTCAATCCGTTCATTTGGACTATCAATAAAGTAAGTAGGAAGAATTTGCTCAATAGTATCTAACAGGGTTGCACATTTCTTGTTGCAACAAAGGTTTGAATGTGTCCAGGTAAGATTATGTAAGTAACCACATGCTAAAGACGATATATCAGAAATTACACGAAGAGCCAAAAGTGGGTCAACTGCACCACATGTGATAATCAAGTCTTGGAAAACTGAACCATCACCAGCAGAGCCTATATGGCTTGTTCACTGATATGAGCATGGGGAGATGTCAACAGAGAAATGAATGCTGCGATAACATCTGCATCTACTACAGCCTTGGTCTGTTCTGATGTCCAGGAAGCAAAGTTAGTGAGGGCCCAAGCAGATTCAAACTGAATGAAACTACAATCAGTTCTGCCCAAGAAGGACACAGACTTTGGAATCAAACCAGCCTAGATTATGTTGCCTATGGGTGGTTGTTTTCCCCTAGAAAGTAGTTCCCTAATAGCTTGAGTAGCTTGGAGCTGGCTTTCCAAATTGTTGCTATTTATGCCTCTGACAATGTTCTCAACAGACCAAGTTACAGTGCCCTAGTTGTGGGTTTTTGTTTTTTGTTTTTCTCTTCAGCAGATAATCAGGAAATCATCAGGAAATGAGCTTACATTTCTCCTTTTCAGCATCTGCTCATTCCAAGCTCTTCTCAGCTCCAGCTTAACTTGTATTCGGTACTACCTCATGTCTAAAATGTCTTTTGCCTTATTCTTGCATCTGTTAAAGTGGGTACTTGGTGAATTAGCATTCCCGTTGGTGGACATAGTTATGAGACAAAGGGAGAAAGCTACCCAGCTAGCGCAGGCTTTCACAGGAGACTGTGTGGAGTGCACTTTGCAGGTCTGCTGCTCTGAAAACATCCACCACAGACAAGCCCGAAGATGGTGTGCTAATATTTTATAGGATTTAAACAATCCCAAAATGATCTTAACTAAAAATTAACTAAGATATAATCTTACTTACGTTTTAGTAAAATTTCTACAGAGGAATTCATTGGATAAAAAGCTATGCATAGACCTGGCTGGTGTGGCTCAGTGGATGGACGCTGGCTTGTGAACCGAGAGGCTGCCAGTTTGATTCCTGGTCAGGACACATGCCTGAGTTGCAGACCAGGCCCCCAGCTCGGGGCATGTCAGAGGCAACCTATCAATATATGTCTCACCCATCGATGTTTCTCTCCCTTTTTTTCTCCCTCCCTTTCCCTCTCTCTAAAAATAAATAGTAATACAATCTTTATTATTTTTTTATTTTTAAAAAGATTGTATTACTAGTTAATTTTAGAGAGAGGGGAGGGGAGGGAGAGAGAGAGGAAGAGAAACATCAGTGTGTGGTTGCCTCTTGTGTGCCCCACACTGGGGGCCTGGCCCACGACACAGGCATATGCCCTGACTGGGAATTGAACTGGTGACCCTTTGGTTTGCAGGCCAGTGCTCAATCCACTGAGCCACACCAGCCAGGGCTAATACAATCTTTTTAAAAAAGCTATGCATTGTTTCATGGCATTTAATAAACATACTGCACTACAGAAAGTACATATGAATTAACTATTCTAGCTTAGTTTATAAAAGTGTTTTTATTCTGCAACACCAAAACTTCCTCTTTTTGTCATTCTTTATTTTTCCCTCTCTTTGCTGATCTGCTGGGTGAAAGGCAGATCTCATTGTTATTGTTTTTATCTCTATTAATATAAATGCACATATTTATTGGCTAAATATTTGCATATACTTATTTGTATTTCATCCAAATTTTCTTTCATGTTATTGTCCATTTTCCCAAGTAAATATCATCGTTTATGTCACTTCTTATGTAAATATGTTATTTGTATTTTTATTATTGATTTGAAAGAGCCATTTATACATATTACTAGTAGTAAACCTTCATATATTTATTATAACTTTCTTTGTAATAAAGACTCTGAAGCTGGAAAAATCTAAAATATTCATAAATAAGTGACTGACTAAATGCATTATAGTTCCATCATGTAATAGAATATACAAGGCTAATGTTAGAAAAAGTAAAACAGCTCTATATGTGCTGACAAGGAAAAATGGCCATGATTTACTGTTGAGGGAGAAAAGCTAGGTGCGAAAAATCACTTAGAATGATTCCTGTTTTGAAAAGGTTATATATTTAGGTACACACACTATATGTGTACATATGTACTGAAAAAGGTCTAGAAATATATGAATAAATTATTAGAAATAGTTACCTATGGAGTGAGGAATTGAAGAAAGGAGATACTAATTATTTTTTATATAACTGTATTGTTTGATGTTTTTATATTAATGTACAGTGAATGCATAATGAAAATGGAGCTAATCAATAAAAATGAAACACACTTTAATTTTTGTGTAGTCATATGTTTTCCTGTATGGATTTTATCTTTGGTATCAAACCTAGAAAAATCTTTCTTGTGCCAAGATTATATCATTATTTTTAAAATTTTATTTTAGCATTTTTATAGCTTTACTTTTTTACATTTACAACTTTAATCAATTAAAATTTATTTTGCTGTGGTATGAGTCATGAAACAACAATAAAAATCCATCTTTTCCAATATTATCTTATTATAAATTATTTTTTATTTATATATTTATAAAGCATACAGCCACATACTATGAAAAATAGAGACATTTATTGAAGAAGATACAGGAAACATTGTACATAGAACAATGATGCCTCAGGCCCCTTCAAAGCAGACCCGTTGGGACCTCACATAGTTCTCCCAATCACCATTAGCTTCCCTGTTGTATTTTCCTGAATCTCATCGATGGTCTGAAATCTCTTCCCTTTCAAAGGTGATTTTAGTTTTGGGAAAAGCCAAAAGTCACAGGGCGCCTAATCTGGGCTATAGGGGAGCTGAGTCATCTGGGTGATTCGAAGTTTTGCCAAAAAACTGTACGAGACGTGATGCATGAGCAGGTGCATTGTCGTGATAAAGCAGTCAATCTCCAGTTGCCCATAGCTGTGGCCTTCTGAATCATCAAAACAGTTTCTGCAGAGGAATGTTCAAGCTTCATGAAAAATTTGATGCAGATTTGTTGTTCTACTCGTTCAATTGTTTTGAATGCGATGGCCACACAGTTCATGTGCTTACTGAATGGCGACTACCAACCCTACTGACTGGTACAGTGAACTTATATTTGTTCACACATGCGCATTCCAGTCCACTCTCCTTAGCTGCCAGGTTACATGGATGTGGTGGAAACCATTCTTGTTATATTAACAATGGCTGGACTTTTTCCTGTACAAACTATATATATATAAAACCCCTAAGAATCAGGAATTATTTATAAAAATTTTGTATTTATTCTTACATGTTTAAACTTCAGTTACCCCCAAAGATTTCTCCACTTGATGCAATGCACCTATGAGATGCTTTTTCCATTGCTCAAAACAGTTTTTGAATTTTTTTTTTATTTTGATGCATTTTAGTGCTTCTTCCATTTTTTTTGTTTGTTTCACCTATTCCACATTGACAAAATGTTTCCCTTTGAGGACTATTTTCATTTGGGGAAACAAAAATAAAATATTGCTCAGGGTGAGATCAGGTGAATAGGAAGGGTGGAGTATGAGGGTCATGCTGTTTTTTGGTCAAAAACTGATGAATCCTCCGCATGGTGTGTGCAGGTGCACTTGTAAATCACCCATCATGAAACAGTCAAATGCATTGAAAGAGCCTTCAAAAAAATTCCCTGAAGCCAAATGCAGCCTCTCACAGCCCAGCTGGTACACTGATACAGATGGGTTCCTAGAACACTCCCCTAGTGGGGGAAGCCTGTACTACAAGGGGCCCACCCTCTGGAAGATAATTTGGGTTTTTTTTTTTTTTTTGGTCCCACCCCTACTTTTGAATCTACAGTTAACTATTAAATGAAATTTATTCATCATACTACTTGCAATTTGGTAAGAAAACACTTTTTAGACTAACTGAAACGAACTTAGAGGAAAATTTAAATTATAGAATCTATCATGTATGTTACCATTTTTGTCTATATTTAATAATCTAGCCCTGGATGGTGTAGCTCAGTAGATTGAGTGTGGGCCTGCAAACCAAAGGGTTGCTGGTTGATTCCCAGTCAGGGCACAAGCCTGGGTTTCAGGCCTGGTCCCCAGTGAGGGGTGCACACATTGATGTTTATTTCCCTCTCTTTCTCCTTCCCTTCCCCTCTCTCTAAAAAATAAATAAAATCTTTAAAAAATCTGGAACTAACAATAATAACCTGCAAGAGAGAAGTAACTTTAAACAGCAAAACACTGAGAGATACATAAATCCAAATAAAATAAATTAGAATAGTGTTATCGAAAGTGCTTTAGGTATAATACTGTTGGATAATACTGTAAAGTCAAAAAGGAATGTTACAATATGTTTGAAATTATTAGGTTTTTTGTTTTTGTTGGATAGCAGTTTGCATGTACCATATGACTAGGCTTAAAAATCAATGATCTGTAATCAGAAGAACAAATTGAGGATTCTCTTATATGTAAAAAACATATTTGTCAGGATTAATGAATATCCATTTGTTATATAAATTACAACTAATGACATTTAAAAATTTTTTAAGTATTTTATTGATTATGCTATTATAGTTGTCCCATTTTTTCCTCCCCTTTCTCCCTCTCCACCCTGCACCATCCCTTCCACCAGCATTCCACCCCCTTGGTTCATGTTCATGGGTCATACATATAAGTTATTTGGTTTCTGCATTTCCTATACTACTCTTAACCTCTTTCTGTCTATTTTGTGCCTACCAATTATGCTTCTTATTCCCTGTACCTTTCCCCCCATTCTCCTTACTCCCTTTCATCACTGATAACCCTCAATGTGATGTCCATTTCTGTGATTCTGTTCCTGCTCCAGTTGTTTGCTTAGTTTTTGTTTTTTTAGATTTGGTTGTTGATAGTTGTGAGTTTGTTGTCATTTTACTGCTCATAGTTTTGACCTTCTTCTTTTTTGTAGATAAGTCCCTTTAACATTTAGTATAATAAGGGCTTGGTGATGATGCACTCCTTTAACTTGACCTTGTCTGGGAAGCACTTTATCTGCCCTCCCATTCTAAATGATCACTTTGCTGGATAGAGTAATCTTCGATATAATTCCTTGCCTTTTATGACTTTAAATACTTCTTTCTAGCCCCTCTTGCCTGTATGACTTCTTTTGAGAAATCAGCTGATAGTCTTCTGGGAACTCCTTTGTAGGTAACCGTCTCCTTTTCTCTTGCTGCTTTTAAGATCCGCTCCTTATCTTTAATCTTGGGTGATATAATTATGATGTGCCTTGGTGTGTGCTTCCTTGGGTCCAACTTCTTTGGGACTCTCTGAGCTTCCTGGACTTCCTGGAAATCTATTTCCTCTGCCAGATTGGGGAAGTTCTCCTTCATTATGTTTTCAAATAAGTTTTCAGTTCCTTGCTCTTACTCTTCTCCTTCAGACACCCCTATGATTCAGATGTTGGACTGTCTAAAGTTGTCATGGAGGTTCCTAAGCCTCTCCTCATTTTTTAAAATTCTTGTTTCTTTATTCTGTTCTGGTTGAATGTTTATTTCTTCTTCTGGTCCAAACCATTCATTTGAGTCCGGGTTTCCTTCCCATCATTGTTGGTTCCCTGTGTATTTTCTTTTATTTCACTTTGCATAGCCTTCACTCTTTCCTCTATTTTGTGACCATACTCAACCAATTCTGTGAGCATCCTGATTACTAGTGTTTTGAACTGTGCATCTGATAGGTTGACTATATCTTCATTGCTCAGTTGTATTTTTTCTGGAGCTTTGATCTATTCTTTCATTTAGATGTTTTTTTTTTCTTTTTTTCTTTTTGTCTTGGTGCACCTGTTAGGTATTAGGGGGCAAAGCCTTAGGTATTTGCCAGGGTAGAGCAACCTACTTCACTGCATTGTGGTGCTGTATGTGGGGGAGTGGTTAGAGAGGGAACAATGCCGCATGCTGGGCTCTTGGCTGGCTTTCAGTCACTTCCTCTGCTACACATAAGCAAATTGGGCCCTTCTGGTGCTGGTTCCTGGGTGGGTGGGTTTGTGTACATTCTAGGACCCTGTGGGTCTCCAACAAACTCTCCTATGAGGCTGGGAGTTCCTCCCACTGCCGCAACCTCCAGAGGTTTTTCATTCACAGTTTTTGAGGCTTTATTTCCCCGTGCTGGAACCCTGGGTTGCAAGGTCTGTCTCACTTCCCCGTTGCTCCTCCTGGTTTATCCCCCCACACAAATGTGGGAATGCCCAGTCGGCCAGGTACCACCTTGCCTGCCCTGTCCTCTAGCTGCCACCTTGCCTTGAGCTCTCTCCACCCCAGCTACCTGTCTCCGCCCCTCCTACAGGTCTGGATGAATGTTTCTTCTTTAACTACTTGTTTGTCAGACTTCCATACAGTTCAATTTTCTGGCAGTTCTGGTCATTTTTTGTTTTTAAATTTGTTTTTGTCCTTCTTTTGGTTGTGCAAGGAGTCAAAGTGTATGTACCTACACCTTCATCTTGGCTGGAAGTCCTAATAATTCTTAATAAGGCAGAAGGCATCAGTAAATAAACCGTTAAATTGAGAATTAACATGTTACTCAAGTCAGTGAGAGAAAAATTGCAATATTATCTTTTAGGCATTAATCAGTTAATGGTTATTGTTACCATAGAATTGTTCACAATTGTATTTAATGCTCAAAGAACTTTGTTACACAGATTGCACAAGGAAAAAATACAGATAAGAGTCCCAAAGATTCCAGGTATGCTTAGGCATACCTGCAGGGTTGGAGAGATGGGCCAGCTGGGATTTACTGGTTCTAGGATTTAGAAATCCAAGAACAGAGTCCTTGCCAGGCAGCTCAGTTTGTTAGAGCATTGTCCCAAATACACCAACGTTGTGGTTTGATCTCAGGTCAGGGCACATACAAGAAGCAACAAATGAGTGCATGTATAAGTAGAACAACAAACTGATGTTTCCCTCTCAAAAAAAAATCAATAAAAAGAAAAAAAAGAAATCCCAGGGATGGAACAATGACCAGAAACATGAACACTGAAAATTGGTGAGGACAGACTCCTAAAAGTGCTGCTTAATTATTTGTTTGATTCACCAACAATTATTTACCGACTACTACTACTGTCTTGGTACCAGCAAAACAGTAGTGAATAAAATAAAGTTCTTGCTCTTATAGAGCTTCTATGTTGGTAGGGTACATCAATAGTAAACACATAAGTAGCAAATGCCAGTGACTAGAGTATGGGGGAATTTTAGAACAGGACAAAGTTATATCATGTGAGTGCTGTTTTAAATAGGGGAGACAGGGAACATTGAATTAGCGACACTAAACCATTGCACCTAGGGAAAATAAAGGGTTAGCTTCATGACAGCCTATGTTTGCATTTGTGACAACTGATCAACACAACTTACTACGTGTGCTTCTGTTTAGACACGTTATTTAACATATATCATTGATTCAGTAACACTGAACTCATAGCCAATAGCTCTACAAGTCATGTCTGAACACAGCTTATCTAACACATATTTTTTCCATAAGGCAATGGTTTCACCTCTGCCCAGTCCACCCATGTGTTAGTGCTAAGGCTTTACCTTCTTAACCACCACTGTCCCTCTGGGTGTCAAGGTCCCCTGGCCTATATACTGGAAAACTAAGAAGAGGCAATTGTTTATAGGGACAATGTGGTTAGGTGTTCAAGTCTCAGGACACAGGCTTACATTCTTTTGGTAAAGAGCCATAACTAAGTGCAGGCTGCTTTCAATAGAAAGACCTCAGCCCTCAATGACCAGACACTCAGCTAAGGTGAATGTTTCACTTGATTTCGCATGACTTCATGTTGTACACTGATGAATGGCAATCAGTGGTCTGTGGGCAGTGGCCCTTATGTGCTCCCTGGCAGTGGCCCCTGAAAGTGCTGGGCAATTCTCTCATTGTTGTCTCCTTCTCCATTTCTCCTCTATCTTGCCAAATGATGTCCTCCCTAACCCCCATTTCATGACATACCTTTGGGGAGAACATCATTTGGCAAGAGAGAAGAGATAGTGGTTCCATGTAATGAAATGAAGTAGCCTAAAAAGAAACAGTTGTTTCGGGAGATGCAATGCAGGGAGGGAATTGAGTTGTGTTTTGAACATGTAAAGTGTGAGACACCATTCAGGCACTGGATGTAGTTTGATAATTGAAGCAATAGCTTAAGGAAACTTGGAGCCGAAAGGTAATTTGTAAGTGAACAACATACATGGATAGCATAAACACCACTGAGATGAACAACATCTTTTAAGGGTAAAGAAGAGGTTAATCCTGGAACAAGAAAAAGGGTTGAAATGATTGTTTTCTATTGATCCTTTTTAGAGACAGTTTTCAGTATTCAGTTCATTTATCCTTTTCTGTGTGAAACTATAAAACCAGAGGAAATTCTGAATAGTCATTAAACTGTTATCAGCATCAGATCAAAATTCTTCTTTTTTTTTCGGCCAGGGCATGTAAAACAATACTTAGCCTATTGAACTCAGATTGAACATAAGCTGGAAATTGAGTATTACTTTTGAGATTCTTTAAAACAGATTTTATTTATTTATTTTTAGAGAGAGGGGAAGGGAAAGGAGAAAGAGAGGGAGAAACATCAGTGTGTGGTTGTCTCTCACATGCCCCCTATGAAGACCTGGCCTGCAACCTAGGCCTGTGCTCTGACTGAGAATTGAACCTGCAACCCTTTGGTTCACAGGCCGGCTCTGAGTCTGCTGAGCCGCACCAGCCAGGGCTACTTTTGAGATTTTTAGGCAGTCTCTTGATTCCTATACATTATGGCATTTTTGATTTGATTAATGAACCATATTTAGAGGGAAAACTTCAAAGGGAAGTGTCTCCACCCTATGTTCTCTGAAGCATGGGGGAAGCTGGAAAAAAGTTAGGACTGAGATGGCAACATTCTATTTGGTTGGCCAAAAAGTCTGTATGTTTTTTTTTTTCCTGTAAAATAAGATATTTTTCATTTTCACCAGTAGCTTTATTGATTTATATATTTTGAGTATGTTGGCTATCTCCTGTGTGGTAGGACGTTGATTGTTCTCAATTAATGTCTCAATTTGAACACTGTCAACTTCAAATGGTCTACCCCATTGTGGAGCATCATCCAGTGAGAAATCTATAGCAGAAACCTTCGCAAACCACTTTTGACCTATTCCATCAGTCCCAGCACCATCTCCATACAGTGCACAAATCTTTTTTGTTTCATTTGTGTTTTTACCTTTCTTGAAATAATAAAGCATAATACACTGAAAATGTTGTGTATTTTCTTCCATTTTAAATATTAAGATGGCTACACAAAAGTTCTCAATTTTTGTAAGTTTTAAAAAAAATCACACTGAGATAACAGCTGTCATAATACTACCTAACAAAATCGTTTCAAATGAAATGAAAGACAACTAATTGCTATTGAAGCCATCTTATGGAAAAAACAAACTTTTTGGCAAACCCAATAGGTGTATGGCAAACTCAAATCCTCTAGGCAAGAGTTGTATCCAAGAATAGATCCTTGAGGAGTGGGAAGGAATGAGAGATGATGCAATATTGATATTTCTAGGTTCTTTTTAAAAGATTTTATTTATTTATTTTTAGAAAGAGGGGAAAGGATGAAGAGAGGGAGGGAAACATCAATGTGTAGTTGCCTCTCGCATGGCCCCAACTGGGGACCTGGCCCACAGTCCAGGTACATGCCCTAACTGGGAATTGAACCAGTTACTTTTTGGTTTGCAGGCTGCCCCTCAATCCACTGAGTCACACCTGCCAGGGCTCTAGGTTCTTTTTCATTTTCATTTTCAAAAAATACTGCCCTGGCCGGTGTGACTCAGTGGATTGAATGCTGGCCTTCCAACCAAAAGGTCCCCGGTTTGAGTCACGGTCAGGGTGCATGCCTCCATTGTGGGCCTAGTGCCCACTGGTGGGCATGCAAGAGGCAACACTTCATTGATGTTTCTCTCCCTCTCTTTCTCCCTCCTTTCCCCTCTCTTTAAAATTAAATAAAATATTTTTAAAGAGACAATATTTAATAAAATATTAATTAATTTTTAAATGATGAGAATGGCCTTGTGGTTATTTGTTTAAAAAGTCCTTATCTTTTAGAGATGCATGCTGAAATATTTATAGATGAAATGAAATGTCAGCATTTGCTTGAAAATATTTGGGGAGGAGTGGGGAAGTAGGTATGGGGTTACATGAAACAAGATTATGAGTTAAAACTAGGTGATGGATACAAAAAAGTTTGTTATACTACTATTTTCATTTATGCTTATAGTTTCTTGTTTTTCATTGTGTTTTTAATCAGTGTTTTTAAGAATTAATCTTTGGAATAAAGGATAAATGTATTTCTTGATCTATGGTCAGGATGATTTCCTATGATGTGGGAATACCAAAGCTGAAGTGCACAAAAAGGAGTATGAGGGAAGCAGGTACTAGTCAGAATAGCAGCATTACTGTGAATTGGAAAACTAGGAACATATCTAGACGGATGGATATGGATAAGTGCCAGTCAGAATGGCCATGTTTGGAGTTGCTTGGTGCTAAAACACTGTTCAAGTTAGCACAGACACTGATCCCCAATAGTGAGGAAAGGCTGAGGGTAGAGGACTATGCCCTCCACTTAAAATACCATAGGGAGCCCATAAAAGTCGGTCATGGATAGTAGGTCTTGTGTCTCATATTCATATAGAGTATTTTCCTGTTCAACTGCTCTACCCATTATTTCTTTCTGTTTTTCTCCTTCTGATTATCCCCATGCTTCTTTATGATCTGTTAGGACATTTTTCTCAGGATCACTTAACTCTCCTCTGACTGAAAACCAAAAGCTTTGTGTCAGTCCTTTCTACTCCTAATTCAGCCATATCTGGAGTATAGGCTCAAAAAAGACAGCTGATAAAGAATGTGCTGAGTAACTCCAAAAGACTCTAGAACAGCCCATTCTAATAATGGTGAGATAGAGAGCCTGGCCAGATAAGATATTGGAGTGAAGCACAAAGAACAGACTGTTGTAATGCTCCCTGTGGAGAGTAAAACAAACCAGGTCCTTCAGATATATGAATAAAGAAGATTTAGGGTTTGTTGATGTCATTATTACTTAAAACTTTATCTACAAATATAACTAAGAGCACCCACAGGTGTGATGCACCAGGCCTTCAAACCCTGTTTTCAAAAACTGATGAGTGAAGGGCTGGAACCAGATAGATAAATTGCCAGTCTTCAACATGTGGAAATGAAGAGCAGACTCAGATTTTCATGTCGTGAAAGCTATCCTAGGAAATCTAGAGCAAGTTAGTCTGTTTGGGAAAATAAAGAGCTGTGAATTTAGTAGTTTCTCAATACTCAATTATGATATCACCAAAACTGAGACTGGGAGATTCTAGGTGAGTCAATAAATTTTACTAGGTTTTAAATTCCCCATCTATCAAATGAAATAATTAGAATAGATGATCTGTAAAGAGTCCATTCAGCTCCAAACTTAAGATTCCATGAAATACTTAAAACAATTATTTATTGTGGAAAAACTTTTAAAGGCATAAAAGGTATGGAACAACATAAGAAACTCTGAAGTACCAATCACTCTACTTCAACATATATCCAATTATGGTTTTTTTCAGTTAAAATTTTTTTATTTATTGATTTGAGAGAGAGAGAGGCAGAGAAACATCAATTTGTCTTTCCACTTATTTATTCATTCATTGGCTGATTCTTGTATGTGTCCTGACTGGGGATCAAACCTGCAACCTTGGCATATCCAGGACAACACTCTAACCAACTGAGCTACCTGGCCAGGGCTTTGTCCAATCGTGTTTTGCCTAAACCCCGACTTACTCACCCTCCCATGGTATTATTTTCAAGCAAATCTTAGACATCATCTGAAATACATTTTAATAAATTCTCTTGGAGCAAAGATAGTCTATAAATAACAGATCAGGTAAAGCCGGTCTTTTCCTGGATACCTTCTCTCACTGCAATTGTAAACACTATCATTAAACTCAGCACTATAGGATACGAAGTATCATATGCTAAACCCAGTTATATTCAGTAAAGGAAGAGCTACCATTAATGAGCACTTGCTGTCTTCCAGGTATTATAGTTATCTATTGCTGTGTAAAATATGACCCCAAGATTTTATAGCTGGAAACAAGAAAAATTGATTATCTCATAGTTTCTGTGAATAAGGAATCCAGGAGCAGCTTAGCTGGGTGATTCTGGCTCAGAGTTTGTCAGGAGGCTGCAATTGAGGTGTTTGGCTGTAGTCATGACAAGGCTGAACTTGGCTAGGATCCAATTCTGAATTGACTTATAGGGTTTCTGGATAACATGGTAGCTGGCTTCCCCTAGAGTGAGCAATCCAAGAGGATGAGAGAGAGAATCCAAGACTGGAGCCACAGTCTCTTTTTATAATCTCATCTTGATAGAGAAATCTCCTCACTTTTGACGTATTCCTTATGTTAGAAACCAATTAATAAGTCTACCCCACACTCAGTGGAAGGGGATTGCACAAGGGCATAAACCAGGAGGGAGGGATCATTGCAAGCTACAATGAGAGGCTGCCCATCACATGATAAGTACTTATTGATTACTGAACTAGTCTTTTGATAATTATAGCTTATTATAAATTAATAAATGATTTTAGTTCTTATAAATATCATTCTACCCACTTTACAGATGAGGAGAATTAAGTAACTTGCCTAAGGATGGAGTAGAAGAAAGTAAGGGATAAACAGACTGATTTATTTCAGTCATTCATATTATATTCTAAGAGCCTATTATATATTGGTTATTATGCTAGGTACTGGGCATCTGGAAGAGAAACAAGACATGTAAATAAACATATGTGACATATGTCAATCCTGCTTTCACAGGGCTTACAATATGGAATTCAGACATTAAGAAATTATAAAAATAATTACAATAATCAGATTAAACTGCTGGATGTATATAATACTTACGTTAAACATGGGGTTGAACAAAACAGATAAAAAGAAGTATAAAAGTATAAGGGTCTTTGAATATTTCTGTGAAAAGCAATAGTTAGAAGTTTTTCAAGAAAATAAAATGAAAATAATGCAGCATGCTGCAGCATTGAAGATAGCATCAAAAAAACTTATTTTAACAAAAATTCCAATATTTCCATTCAATTCTTTTCCACTGCTGTTCCACAGAAATGTGCACTGACCATGCCCAATCAGATGTCTATATTCTCTTCTGCAAAAGGTTGAGTGATTCTTCTTTCTTGTAACTATATAGGCTCACCTGAAACTGTGATACTGTAGCGATTATGACAATTATGCTATGATTGGGCTCTCCAGCTTCTCTCCTACTTTTTAGACAAATATTTATATGTTAAAAATTAAAATGAATTTATTTTAGCCCTGGGCACATAAGAGTGCAGTTGAGAAGGCTGCTGAATCAAGGGCTTTCAAACCTAAGAATGGCTGCCTTAAGACAAAAAATTAGGCCTAAAATATATTGTACAAGTTCATTCTATGAAATTTTGGGTGGAAAAAGGCAATGAAAATTTATGATAAATCTATAGGACAATAAAATAGTGAAGCTGATTAAAGAAATTCTTAAATCCTACATTGCTAATTAAGAAAAACCCATCCATCAAATATGAGATATACTGGCTTCTTTCATATTCATTTCTGTGGGTGCAAAAAACCAGGAAAAGAAAAAACCCTCAATCTATGAGTGTTAATAAAATGTACCCATTAAAGATTTTTGTCTATATTAAATGTATTTATTTAGTTATTTACTCTTAGAAAGAGGGGAAGGGAGGGAGAAAGAGGGAAAGAAACATCAGTGTGTGAGAGATACATCCATCAATTGCCTCTTGCATGTCCCCAGATGAGGACTTGGCCTGCAACCCAGGCATGTGCCCTGACTGGGAATGGAACTAGCGACCTTTTGGTTCACAGGCCCACACTCAATCCACTGGGCCACACCAGTCAGGGGTGTTTTTATTAAAATTTTTTTTTAATCCTCACCTGAGGACATTTTTTTCATTACTTTTAAAGACAGAGGAAGAGGGAGCCTGGAGAAGGGAGAGGGAGAAAGGGAGAGGGATAGGGAGCACGAGAGAGGGAGAGAGAGAGACAGAGAGAGAAACATCTATCGGTTGCCTTGTCTACACACCCACCCACAACCCTGGTACGTGCTCTGACCAGGAATGGAACCCTCTCTGTGACTGTCTACCAGATGATGCTCCAACCAACTAAGCTATACCAGCCAGGGCTATATTAAATGTTTTAAAATATTTTATTTATTTATTTTCAGAGAGAGGGGAAGGGAGGGAGGAAGAGAAGAAGAGAAACACCAATAGGCTGCCTATGGCAGGCCACCAACTGGGGACCTGGCCCACAATCTAGGCATGTGCCCTGACTGGGAATCAAACTCACCATGCTTCAGTTCACAGACCAGTGCTCAATCCACTGAGCCACACCAGCCAGGGCTAAATGTTTTAAACTATTAAATAATTTGACCTTGAGAAAGGGAGGACAAGAAGTCCACAAGCTAAATTTCTAAGCATTAAACTTCTGTTTACATTGTCAATGTCAAAGTTTGGTTTCTAATGGGATCAAACTGATTCTAAAGTATTATTAAATAAGCTGTATTTCTATTGCTGTCCATTTCTACTCAATTGATTCGGACTGCTAACGTGGTTAGGAAAACAGTTTCTGCTGTTGGTTACAAAATTCAAATTATCCATACACACAAGAAACTTCAGAAGTAAGTTGACAACAGGGCCCTCAAAACCAAGGTCTGATTTCATATTTTTCTTTCTTAAAGATTTTATTTATTTTAGAGACAAGGGGAGGGAGGGAGGGAAGAGAAACATCAGTGTGTGAGAGATATCCGTTGCCTCTCACAAGGCTCCCAACAGGGGACCTGGCCTGCAACCCAGGCATTTGCCCTGACTGGGAATTGAACCAGCAACACTTCAGTTCAAAAGCCGGCGCTCAACCCACTGAGCAACACCAGCCAGGTCAGATTTCATACTTCTTGTCAAACAACCAGATTGAGTGAGAGAGTGATGCTCAGGAAAATTGTCATTATATGTGAATACTCATTAAATGTGCACAAATCTTACCAGCTCCAATTTGACTTGTCAGGGAATCTGTGAAGTCACCCGCCCAATTGTGGGGGGCGGGGGGTAACAATTTGCCCAATTTGTTTCAAACCATTTGCTTCTCATCGAATAACTAATTGTTATTCTTTCTCACTATAACTCCAAACCGTTGTCAAATATCTCTCTCAAGATTTGCATTACGGCAAAAAGACGTTGCATGTGTTCGCGTGGATAAGGAAGCTACACTTACTTAAGAGGCAGGAGAGCACTGATTATTTAAATAAGCCATTTCCACATTCGGAGTTCCCATTCCGAAATCTCGGCGGAGGTGGAGACGCGGAGCGCGGGCAAGGGCGCTCACCCGACGCTGCAGCCGGGAAGCACCAGCCGGCGGGCCTCTCTCCCGCCTCGGAGGCCCACAGTCATGTGTGGAAACTCTAACTCCCGCCCTGGGAAGGAATCTTCTTGTCCAGAGATCTGCATCCCTCCCTGCACTCTCCTCAGCGACTCCGAGCGATTGGGAGTCACTTTCCCCACCTTTAAAAGATCCGAGAAGCAGCCGCCACCTGCCTGAGGCCAAAGCAATGAACCTTCAGCACAAGGTGAGTCTGGGCCCGGAAGGGGTGCAAGGCAGCGCCCTGGGCCCTTTGTCTTCCCCCGTTTCTGCTGGTGCCCCGCAACTCACAGGCGGAGTAGGGGCTCGCTAGCTGACTGGTCTGGTGACCCGCGTTCGCGAGGGTCGCTGCGGGCGAGGAGATGGTGCCGCGGCTGCTGGGCCTTGGCCCTCCCCGGGGGCGGGGCTCGAGCGCTGCCCCGCCCCCGCATCCTCCCCGTCCCACCCCTCCCCCCCGCCCTTTTCCACCCGCCCCCGCAGTAGGAAAAGGAGAGGGAGG